>NW_026887089.1:0-600000 GCF_032173495.1 Musca vetustissima | reverse complement strand
ATACCTCTCGAAGGGAGTTAACGATTTCATTCAAACTTTGCACATCATAATATTCCTTCCAAACATAGTTTAAGTTCGAAAATGGGGAATATTGGTACACGCCTAAATCAAATGCGAAGATGGGACAAGTTGACCAACTTCTTCTTATTCCGCGATTTAGTCTAAATGACCTCGAACAAATACCCATGTAGTTGAGGTTGACCTGTTCGATCTTTTTATACCCTCCAACATAAAATGGATATTAGAAATACCTAAAATTGATTGCAACTTTTATATGGTAACTTGCTGTCAAACATAAATGAAATACCAAAATGCAGATATTAGGGCTGGAAAATTCGGCTAGGACCATGAGCATATCGAAAATTACGTTTGTAAGATAACAATGTAGAAGTATGTACTTTATATCAGGGTTAAGCGGAGAGCCGTTCCTTACACTCTTTTTCACACAAATTACTTTCAATGAGAGCACTCGTGCGGGTGTTTGCCTGATGCGGCTATATATTATATAATATAATTACTTCGATTGGAAAATGTGTCTAGGACCATGAAAATGCCTATAAAGGGGCTGCAGGGGCAAGAAGAGCTTGATGTCTTCTTCTTAAAGCGGAGCTGAAGGTCTTCTTCTTAAGGAAGAACTGGATGTCTTCTTATAGAAGAGCTATAGGACTTTTTCTTATAGAAGACCTGGTTGTCATTTTCTTATAGAATATATGAAGGTGTTCTTCTTATAGAAGAACTGGAAGGCTCCTTCTTATAGAAAAGCTTGAGGTCTTCTTCTCATAGAATAGCTGGATACATTCTTCTTAAAGAAGAGCTAGAGGTTTTCTTCTTAAGAAGAAGAGCTGGAGGTCTTCATCTTATAGAAGAGATTGATGTCTTCTTCTTAAAGGAGAGCTGAAGGTCTTATTCTTAAGGAGTAACTGGATGTCTTCTTATAGAAAAGATGGATGACTTCATATAGAAGAGCTGGTGGTCATCTTCTTAGAGAATAGCTGAAGGTCTTCTTCTTATAGAGAATCTTCTTCATGAGGAAAACCTAGATGTGAAAATATTAAAGTAGAGCCAACAATAATCACCGACTCTGTTGGTCCTTTGAAAAATATTCTTTAAAAAGGCCATCCTCTGTTGGTCCTAGAAAAAATATTACTTAAAAAAGTCCACACATTTGTTGGTCCTAGAAAACTATTCTTCAAAAAATCTACGCATCTGATAGAACTTTAAAAAATATTCTTTAAAAAATCTAAGCTTCTTTGGGTCCTAGAAAAAAAAATATTATCTAAAAAATCCATGCCTCTGTTGACCTAAAAAATATAATTTAAAAAATCCGAAAATGATTTTTTTGGTATGCAGATTTAACTTCTAAGGAGAACATAAAAAATAAATTAAAACCAATTCTGTTCTAAACTTTGGGAAAATATTGATAATTTTAAGTAGGGATATATGCAAAATTGACCAGACCCTGATTGCCTGGGCCGGGTATATGCGGAGACTGCAAGAAAACGGAAACGACTTTATATATCGCATTTAATTGTATGGGACCTAACCACCTCAATGTAAATCTGCAGGTGCAATATGCTATTTTCCTCATGATTCAGACCGAATAACTGAATAGTAGTTAGGAAACTCGGATATCAGTAAGAGATTCAGGGCCTAATAGAAAACTAGCACAAACGCCCTCTCAAAATCTTCATATTTGAACCGGGGACTGAAATTTCACTTCGCCTTCCGGAGCATCTAAATAGTTTAAAAAATGTTTCCTAATTTATCGGTATTGTACGTATCATATGTGTACTGGATCAATTTATGGTGCATGTACATGTTTTGGCATAGTCCATGTATTTAAAAAAATACATTGAAATTAGAAATTTTAGGTATTTTGAGGGAAGATCCAATCCAACTTAATAGCGTTTTTGATTGCTTAGCGTGGTTTTATATTTGTCGGGATCGGTATCGGTGTTGAGAGTTTCTCTCTCTCTCAGTGGTAAATTGTGAATTGTGTTGGAAAACATTACCACAGGTAGGAACAAAAAAGTACGAAAAGGTACCTGAAATTCTACTTCAAATGATAATAAATCATAATTATCGATAAATATTGGCCAATATTTATACCAGTTATTTGCATAAATAATATATGTTGTAATTTAAGCGTAAATGTATTCAAGAATAATAAAAAATCTAATTTTTGTTTTGGTACGTTTATGTCAATTCGTACCTTTTGTGAACAAAAAGTACGCTTGTTACAAAATTAAAAATAGCGCAACTCTAATTAATCTCTCAAGAGAGAGAAACTCTCAACACCGATCCCGATCCCGACAAATATAAAACCACGCTTATAGACATGTATCTCTCATTTGTCGCTTCTTCAAATTCACAATTTTTGCGATTCACTGTAAATTGATTTGCCACCAACCACCACGCACCATACCCACCAAACACGACGACCATCCCGACGCCTATTTACCCAACCGCTTACACCGCACCGGACAGGTCTTCTTCCCTATTCAAGGCTCCAACAAATCGAATAATGAGACATGAACAACAGCAGCAACAACAACACCAACAAAAGTAAACATCGCCAACAAAAATTGAAAAAAAAAAAACTAAAAAACAACCGAACCAAACCACACAGACAACTATTTGAAATTCAGGCACAAACAACAAACACGTTGTGTGCAAAAAATACAAAAAAACAGCAACAACAACAACGAAAACGAATTCACAAAAAAGACAACAAAAACTGCAATTATGTGGCGCCATAGCCGCATTGTTTAAGAGCCGATGGAATTTTTTTTAGTTGATGTGTGGAGCTAATGAGAAGAGATACAAATAAGGAGAGATAGACTCCAATGGAGAATTTTAATAAAATTAAGAGAAAACCCAAAGAGAGGAAATATATTAGGGTTAACAGAGATGGAAGTTTTATTTTACATTTTCATATTTTTGGAATTTAATTTTAAAGAAAGGATTAAGGACATCAAAAACGATTGAATGGAAAATCCACGCCTCTGTTGTTCCTTGGAAAAATATTCTTTAAAAAATCCACGCCTCTGTTGGTCCTTTGATAAATATTCTTTAAAAAGTTCAAGCCTCTGTTGGTCCTTTGAAAAATATTCTTCTTCAAAACAAAAAAAAAATATAAACACGTCTCTGTTGGTACTTGGAAATATTATTCTTTAAAAACCCCTTTAAAAAATATTCTTTAAAAAACCCACGCCTTGTATTGGTCCTTTAAAAAATATTCTTTAAAAAGCCCACGCCTTGTATTGGTCCTTTAAAACATATTCTATAAAAACCCACGCCTTTTATTGGTCCTTTAAAAAATATTCGTTAAAAAACCTACGCCTTGTATTGGTCCTTTAAAAAATATTCTTTAAAAAACCCACGCCTTGTATTGGTCCTTTAAAAAATATTCTTTAAAAAACCCACGCCTTGTATTGGTCCTTTAAAAAATATTCTATAAAAACCCACGCCTTGTATTGGTCCTTTACAAAATATTCTTTAAAAAACCCACGCCTTGTATTGGTTATTTTTAATTATTTTATGGGACCATCCTAATGTCAATTAAATTTGCAATGAATAGTATTCATTGAATATCCAAGAGTAGGACGAATCCTCTCACATTTGTCATTCTCTTAGAAATTTATTGGATACTATCTCTCTCTTTCGAATTACGGTTATCTCTTCATCAATATTTGTTGCCCCACTAATGGTTTGTTAAAGTGTCCTTAAAAATTATTAAACAAATAAAAAATAAATAAACAAATATTTTGTGTGGTGGCATGGCTGTCGATTGCCTATCTAACAGATTAAATGGCCGACGATTGATCAAGATGCCAGTCCTGGCATGTCTGTCATCTTTATTAGGTGGCGCTGATATTTCGGTTTTGCGGTTTGTTGCGAGGCTCCAGACCTGGTTATCCATTAGATTTACTTAGAATTATTTATTTTTCTAATGTCTAATAATAATCGACACAACATATGGACATGGTGTTTAGTGTCGGTTGCTCCGTCCACCGTTCATTCATCCATTTGAACTAATAAAAAAATTATTCAATTTTTTTTTTTTAAAAAAATTGCAATTGTACAACAAGTGATTGAGTGACTGACTGAATTCTGTTGGGTGCTATTTATTCTTATCACGATCCAAAGGCAAGACATGCCTTATCAGTTGAGGCACAATTACGCGTCGTGACGAGTCGCGTCATTCTAACAAAAACATAACGAATCGACCAGGGCGACTACTTCTAATCCAAACAGAAACAAAAGATTGAAATATTAGAAAACAAAATAAGGCAAACTGTAGACGGCTGCAATAAATAAATAAAAAAAATGGACAATAACAAAAAAGTGGCGAAAGGGTTACAATTTATTAACTGCGAACAAAAATTCTGAATGGGGTTCTAATAATAGACCGCAATGGCATATTATGGAAAAATACCGGGAATCCTCCTCTCATATTGAGGAAGACCAGATGTGGATTTTTAAGGACAATTTTTAAAGACCATCTGAGTCACAAGATTTCAAAAAAAAGTCAAAAGACTTTCAGAAGCTAGAAGAAGACGTGGATTTATTAATTTTTTTTAAAAAAAACTACAGGATTTTTCAAGGAATCATAACTGCGATTTTCTTAAAAAATATTAATTCGAAGCCCCAGCCGTCAATTTTTATCAAGAATATTTTCTCAATCTTAATTCTTTTTCCATATTCTTTTTTCAGCAATGCCTCCTTTCTCTCAAACTGATCTTACAAACTAAATGGTGATCCCATTCACCTGGAGCTCTTCAAATATAAGAGACTAAATCATAAAAAATATATTGTATACGTGGTTCTTACCACCCCTTAATAGAAGTTAACCATGATGCGGAGGAAAGTCCTCAGTATAGCCCTATATTTGATAATTGCCACAACACTATGCCGAGCAGGTAAGCTCTTCAATGAAATATTTTGTATAAAAAAATAAATTAAAAAATGTTCTTATAGCTCCCAAACCCTTCAGCTGCATGAGCTATTTGGAAGATGATCGCATTCTTTTGGAAAAAGATGATGACGCTGATACATCGGATTCAATGGAACCACCACAATTTGATAGTGGTGGCCTTACATCAAAGGAATACAATAAAGTAAATGAAGAAACGGATATGGATCGGAATCAGGATGCCACAGTACATTTGCGTGTTTGTCCGCCAGAATTCACATTTTGTTTTTCATTGTGGCGCAAAACCGAGAATGGTTCAAAAATTGAGAAGCAGGGTAAGAGAGAGCACAATTTTTGATTTTATAATAGTATTGGGGGATCTGTTAAAAAACAATAATCGAAATATATACAGTATAGTAAAAAATCTTCTAGAAACCCGGAAGACAATCTTATAAACGACCGGTAGGACTCCTGATAGTGGACTAGTTGCCAGACTTAGGGGAACTTCTAGCTTTTTAAATAATCTTTTATAAGAAGACCATCTGCATACCTCCTGGCCTTCTATAATAAGATGTCCTGACCTTTTATAATACAATATTCTGACTTTCTATAAAAAGGTTTTTAACCTCTTATAACAAACCTCTGTCCTTCTTTAAGAAACCCTTCAGTCTTGGTTTTTCGTATTAAAAACCAAATGATATTCTAACATCTTGTAATATTTGAGTAAACCTATTGGTCTTCTAGCCGAAGATTTTTTTGGACCTCTATAGGAATTCCTTCTATATTCTTTAAGAACACTTCTTAGTATTCTATTAGAAGACATCGTGGAATTTCCTAAGAAGACCACCTGGCCTTATATAAGACAATCGACTGACCTTCTGCGAAGATCTCCTGATCTGCTTTAAGAAGCCCCAATTGTCTTCTATAGGAAAACCTCCCAATCATATCGAATAAGATCCTCTTTGTCCTTGAAGTTTTATAAAAATACTTACTGGGCTTCTACAAGAAAATATCAGAGGTTTTTTAGGAACATCCTGGTCTTCCTAGTTTCAATAAGAAAATACTCCAGCTTTCTATGGGAAGACGTCTCTGAGTTTGGAAGACTTTCAGATCTTTTTAAGAGAACTTTATGATCTTCTACGAGAAGTCCTTCTGGTCTTCTATAAGACCCAGGTGAGTTCCTTTACAGGACATCTTGGTTTTCTACTTTATTCTATATTGTATGTGTATATCTTTTGTCTAGAACTTCTGACCTGCTTCAAAAATATCTCTTCATCTTCTAGACATTCTGATCTTTTTATAAGAAGGCATTATCGTGTCTATAAGATCTTCTCTCAAAAGATGTTTTTTAGAAGACCTTCTAAGGAAACCATCTTAGTAATCGGTAAAAAGTCCTCCTGAATTTGTATAAGGGGACCTATAGGTCTTCGTTAAGCAGTCCCATTGGTCTTCTCTGAGAAGTCCACCTGGTATTTTTTTTTATGGAACTATGAATTTCTTCTCTGAGGTGACCTTCTGACTTTTTATGAGAAGAACTCCCGATCTACTGCCTTTAGACTCTTTATCTGTTCAGCAAGAAATCATTGTTCTATTCTGAATAATTATGGTTTCCATTTTCAGGTTGCTGGAAGGACAGTACCGAAGGCAATGGTACCTGCAATCATGCCGAATGTGTCAGTTCTTCGCCCACGTTAAGAAACAACTCCTTATATTATTGTTGCTGTTCGGGTAATGCCTGCAATCGAAATGTTTCCGTGGTGGAACCTTCATTCTTGGAGGTAAATCGAAGAATCCTTTCTTCAAAATTAAGCCAAATAAAAATTAATTTGTTTTTTTTTCTTCTTAGCTCTCCAAGAACAATTATGCCGACAATAATCCCCCGGAAATGCATGAGCAATTGTATTGGTCCAAATCGGCTGTGTGGTTGGGAATGTTGGCCATAATTATGGTGATCTCCATTATATCCAGTTTCATTTATTGTCGGAGTGTTCGGGAGAAACCCATACCCGAAGAGGCTCCCTTGGCTCCATCCGGACCCGGCTATAGTTCAAATTTACGTAATGTGGATAATTTAAATTTGATTTGTATGTTGGATAAGGGGAAATATGGTACCGTGATGAAGGGACTACTGCATGACCAGGAAGTGGCGGTGAAAATATTCCCCGAGGCTCATCAACAATATTTTGTGAATGAGAGGAATATTTATTCGTTGCCGCTAATGGATTGTCCGGCTCTATTGACATATTTTGGTAAGAAGAGGGGGAATAATAGAGTTATGTAGATTTTTAATTTATTTTTGTTTTTCCAGGTTATGATGAACGCCACACCCTGGAGGGCAAGGTGGAATATCATTTGGTATTGTCGTTGGCTCCCTTGGGCTGCCTCCAAGATTGGTTGATACCGAATACAATGAATTTCGAGGTGTTCTGTGGCATGGTGAAAAGTATAACCCGTGGCCTGTCACATTTGCACACCGAACTGCGTCGCGGCGAGGAACATAAACCCTGTATTGCCCATCGTGACTTGAACACCCGCAATATTTTGGTGAAATCTGATCTCACCTGTTGTATAGCCGATTTTGGTTTCGCCTTAAAAGTGTTTGGACCCCGCTACGAATATAAAGGGGAAATTGCTGAGGCAGAGACAAAGAGCATTAATGAAGTGGGTACGTTGAGATATATGGCCCCTGAGCTGTTGGAGGGTGCTGTCAATTTACGGGACTGTGAAACCTCTTTGAAACAAATGGATGTCTATGCTTTGGGTTTGGTATTGTGGGAGGTGGCCACACGCTGTTCCGATTTCTATCCCCCCGGGCAGACCACACCACCTTACAAGGCCCCTTATGAGTTGGAGGTGGGTTCACATCCTTCATTCGATCAAATGCAGTCGCTGGTGGTGAGACATAAGGCCCGGCCTCTATTCCCCGCCGGTTGGGGTGGTGGACCAGCTGTGAAACTTATTCGAGACACCTGTGAAGATTGTTGGGATCATGATGCAGAGGCACGTCTAACATCCCTGTGTGCCGAAGAGCGTATGCATGAGGCAGCCTCTATTGGTATGCGTCTGAATACCCATTTGCTGCCCACCACGCCACTGTTAAGTACCAATAATCTATGTAATGGCCACGGTGAGTCGTCAACGGAGGTGACAAATCACAAACCCAGATCTCCAACAAATGTGGACAGTATGATGGCGGAAACAAATACGGTCCTGAATCCGCCACCAAATAAGAAAAATCTACCCTACTACAATGAGGTGAACAGTTGTGAGAGATCCTCGACAACGGAGAAGAATCATTTGATACAACCCCAACAGCAATTACAACCATATCAGGGGCGGAATCCTTGTCAGGAACGAAATTTGGCACCATCCAGCCTCAACTATCCCCAACAATTGATTCAGCGCAGCAAAAAACATAGTTTTCAACCGGCCACAGGGGAAGAGAATAGCTTCTCCTGTCTGGATGATGATGTGTCGGTAGAGGAATTAATACAGGCGCGAAGTGCCAAGAAATTCCCCTCCCTAGAACATGAGGAGCACCAGAACCCCCTTTCAAATGGTAATGCTGCACATCTGGGTCAAGGTTTTCCCAAACAACAGAATACCGAACGTAAACTGAAGGGATGGCATGGTGTGCGAGCTTTAATACAAAAGAAACTATTTCGAAAGGCAGACATTGCCCGGCTGGATGCTTTTCGGCAATTGAATGGCGATGAGAAATCCAATTTGGTGGAGAAAAATCATCATCATCCCAGTCACAATCACAATCAGTAAGCCAGTGGTCATAAGTTTTATCGACAAGGAAAAAGTTAATTGTACGAAAAACAATGCGGAGACCCAACCTTCGCAGAATGGCTATGCCATCAATAAAAGACCCAATAACTTAGATTTAAGTCCGGCGAATAAAACGAATGGCTTTATGATGATGACACCTCAGCAACAACAACCAAGTCACATTACCACCATTGCCGAGGAACCGGATACCAATGATGATTCAGCTCCTCCTCCCTCTTGCACTCCCGATAATGTCGAATATCGTCTAAAAAGCCTCGACAAACGAAAGTCAACACCTGCCCACAATGCCGCCGTCGTTTCCCGTTCCAAATCTTCGAATTTAGTTAAATCCCTCAACAGCTCCAATAGCAATTTGCACGAGGCCGAACTGAAGGCCCTCAACGATGCCGTTATTCTACGGAATCACTCCGCCTCAGAGCCGCAGTTTCGTCGTCAGCGTAGCCTTGAAGTATTTCGTGAGGTATTCAATGCCCGCGGCAGTAACGAACGTTTACGTGATCCTAGTCAACGGGTGAAAACGCCAGGTGATGTACCGCCATCGGTGCGCAAAATCAGGGCATCGAAAACCTTGAGTTTGTATGATGATCGAATGATGGACTCATCGCTGCTCAATGTACTTTAGCATGAAGAGGTTCTGCTTCTTGAATTGTAGAAGCAGAACTATTGAGGTGGGTTTTTTTCAGAGAAGAGCGTAATATGCTCTTTCAAGTGCTCTCTTTCTCTCTCATTCTTTCTGCATTCACATTTCAAGCCATGTATGTCTGTGACTAACATAAAAATAAAAAAAAGTTCATAATCATTTGTAGATTAGTAGTAGTGACAAGTATTTTGTATATTTAATTTATTTCATTTTTAATATATTTTAAATTATAATTAAAAAAATACTCATAATCATATATAGCGAACATATACACACATATATGAATGTACACATATATATCGCATTATAGCATCTGATTTCTTCCCCATAATCACAGTTGCTATCCAAACGTACACTCAAATTTATTGTTTAGGATGTGTTGAGGGTATTCTCAATTTGAGGGACTGTGAAACATCTCCTGGAAACAAATGGTTGCTTATACCTGAGTTTTTGTATTGTTCAAGGTGGCCACATGTTGTTCGGATTTGTATCCTCCGAGTTAAAATACCCTACCTTCTAAGAGTTGGAGGTGGGTTCACACCAGTCATTATATCAAATGCAATCGTTGATGGTGAGCCATAAGGCCTGACCTCTATTCCCCGCCGGTTGGGGTGGTGAAGCAGATGTGAATCCTTTACGTGACACCTGTGAAGGTTGTTAGGATAACGATGCAGAGTCACTTTTAACATCCATATGTGCCGAAGAACGTATGCATGAGCTAACCTCAATTGTTATACGGCTGAATATCCACTACACCACTGCTTAGTATCAACAATCTGCGTGATGGCCATGATGAAAGTACTGAGGTGACAAATCACAAATTCAGATCTCCAACAAATGTAGAATTGTACACTTCATATGACACCGATTTTATTGAAATATCTTCAGTATGAAATAGGTTATTGCAAAAAGAAATGAGGTATGCATGTTTTATGATCGTGTGGTCAGCGCCATCTATTTGTCAGTTTTTTGAAGCCCAGCTTACAAAGCGTATAACTTTTGAACGTACAATCGCATCTTTACGAAATTGGTGTCATATGAAAGCGGAAATAGTTCACTTTACAATGACCTGCAAATAATTTGTATGATAAAAACATAACCGAGGGAAATTAAAGAAAATCTTCAATCGATTTTTTATATAGATTTTCATAGATTTGTTTGTTGTCATCAGAAACTATAAAATTATACCTTTCATATCACATCATTGCAATATCTGCAATAGGCCAAAAGTCATGGCGAAAATATATGAGCTTTAAATTTTGGATGATCTGTTTTTGGATCTACCCATTTAATAGATAGTCTCAAAGGTTGACATCGACATAAAGATCAGAAAAACAACAACTTTGGGCAATCGTCAAACTTACAAAAAAAAAAAAAGAAAACTGTGTTTGCCGAGGGGTTCTTGGGCATGTCCAAACTTCGTAGACTATGATTAGAGTTAGAATAAATTATTTCCAGTATGTACATTACACCAAAATATGGACTTAACTACTTTGCTTTTTTGGGCATTTATTATGACATATATCCGCATTTTATTACATTCGAAATTGTGACCCAATTCTTCAATTTCTTTATTGAGTTCAGTGCAGCATTTGGCAGATGCAGACAAAATATCTATAAAGGGGCTGAACATTTATATGAGGGTTACACCAGAAAATAAAATTGGAACCAATTCTGTTTAAAAACGTCCCCAAATAAGGGGGATGTCGAATATTGATATTTTTTGGTAGATGGATTTTTTACCTTATGAAAATTCAAAATATTATATTACAGTCAAATTGATTTAAAAATGTGCCCAATCTTCCCCACAAAATGCCGAAATTTAATATGTACCGTTATAAGGTACTAGACTTAATTTGGACCAATATTGCTAAATATATGAGAACTGAAAATATGGTGTGTGGTTTCCAGACATTCATTGCCTTCCGGAAGTGAAATAACGTAGAGCTAAAATTCGGTTGAATTCTCAGCAGTTGAACACCTAACACGTATCCTAAAGATTCCATTTATTTATGGCATTTATCGATGGCAGCAGTTGACCAAAACTGAGTCGTTGTTATATCAGATCAATCCGCTGTTGTGGTATTGAATTTAGATAGTAGTGGTTATTCGATGTTAGTGCCATGCACAAGTGGGCACTCAGATAGGAGAATTAATGTGGCATTAATAACATCGCATTTATACACACATACATGAATACATATTATTATATGAATATACATACTACACATACATATATATAATATTAAATTTATATATGGAAGTTTATATCATTGACATATACACACAAAACATACATACATATTAATAAATTAAACATATACATATATATAAAAAACTACAAAACATTATAACAATTAATTAAATAGAAAAGTGTGAAAAAAATATTAAGAAAATAAAAAGAATTGAATGTTAAGTAAACCAATGTTTGTATGTTAAATGGATGACACTGAAATTAGTAAAACAAATATATATACACATATATACAAAAATAAAATTAATGAGATTATTAAAAAAATATATAAAAAAATATTTAATAAATATATTAATATATTGTAAACAATATTATACATAACATTACAATAATATTAAATATATAGTATATTTTTAAATATATGAATGGTACTAATTTCACCCTCTCCCCAAAAAACCACCCCACTCCCATGACCCTTTTAGCCTAAAATTGAATAAGACTACATTTAATAGCGTTAGATGAATATTTGAATGTATTTTTCAAAAAAAGAAAAACAATTAACAACCAATAACAACAACAAAATGTATTCCACAACATGGCCTTCTAGAAGAGTATTTTTTCTCATTTTTTTCTAAACAACATTTTTCTTAAGACCAAAAAATTAAAAAAAAATGAAACCACATTGTAAATTAATTCCATAACAAAATGAATTTGTACTTCGTCGTATATTTTATTAAAAAAAAACATTAAACAATTTGAATTGAATACACAAAATACATTTTTATAGTTGCCTTATTTGAATATGTACATATTATTAAATAATTGAACAAAAAATCATTTACATTCGTCTTTGATTTTATTCTAAGTCTTTAAAAAAATTGTCATACACATCTACACAAAAAAATAAATACATACATCACATTACAATTCTGCATTTTGAAATATTCGTTTTTTTCTTCTTCTTAAGATTTCTATCTTTAATTTTAAATAGTTTTTGTTTTTTGTTGTCTTTGTCAATACATTTAAAATAAAACACATACACACATATTTTTACATACATACATTAAACAACAACAAAATAAAGAACCAAACGCCATCTATACATTACACCAAAAATGTCTTTGGTTTTTTTATTTCGAGGGGGCCGAGCGAATTGAATTGCAGATTTGCAATTCCAATTTTGAAACGGCATCGTTTCCGTTTTTATTTCATCGCCTCGTCACAGTGGTCTTTCGTGTAGCTGTATAGTCACCGGTTTGCTGGGCTTATTGATCAGCAGAGTAATGACATCCATTTCCTCATCATCGTCACCTTTCCATTCAATTTCATAGTTACGGATTAACTGCAAACAAAAAGGGATTAAGTCACTGATTGAATTGGGCGCTAAAAATGGTAGTCCCCAAAATTTAGCTTAATAGGATATGCCATAACTTGCAAAAAGAAATGAGGTGTATATATATTTTAAGATCGTGTCGTCAGCGCCATCTATTGGCCAGTTTTTAAAGCCAGCTTACAAAGCTTATAACTTTTGAACGAACATTCGTCAAAAGGTATGGCGAAAATATATGAGGTCTAAATTTTGGATAATCTGTTTTTGAATCTACCCATTCAATAGATAGTCTCAACGGTTGACATCGAAATCAAGATCAGAAAAAATACCTCATTGGGCAATCGTCAGTTTGCCGAAGGTCCCCATATTAACCATTTGATATATTGAGAACTAAGAAATGCGGACTTTACGTAAATGTGTCACAACCATATAAAAAAGGAAACAGTGTTTGTCGAGGCTAGAACCCCTTCGACAAACTTACTTAGAACAAATTATTTCTAATATGGACATTATACCAAAATATGGACTTAACTACTTTGCTGTTTTGGGCATATGTTATGTCATATCTGCACATTATATTAGATTCGAAATTGTGACGCAATTCTTCAATTTCTTTATTGAGTTCAGTGCAGCATTTGGCAAAGGCAGAGAAAATATCTATATGAGGGTTACACCAGAAAAGAAAATTAGAACCAATTTGCGGAATCTTGTCCTAATATTGATAATTTTTCGTAGATGGCCTTTTTACTCAAGGAGTAAATTTAAGAGGTGCCGTTATAAGGGGCAAGACTTTAATTTGGACCAATATTTCTATATATATGAGAACCAATGAGAACTCAAAATATGATGTGCGGTTTCCAGGCATTCATTGCCTTCCAGAAGTGAAATGTTGTTGGCAAATAACGCGTTCAACACCTAACAGGTATCCTAAATAGACCATTTATCTATGACATTTATCTTGGCTAGGGGTTCTTGGGCATTTCCCAACATCGTAGACTATGATTAGACTAAGAACGTGTGGACTTAACTGCTTTGCTGTTTTGGACCTTTATTGATAGATATACAGATTCCAATTCTTCAATTTCATTATTGAGTTCAGTGCAGCATTGGGTAGGAGAGGCTTAATTTTCGGACTTGATCTATTTTGAATTTTTCAAAATGGAAATCCTCAAAATTTTGAACACCATTTCTGAAAACGGGTTGGGCAGACATATTTTAAATTCGGACTTGATCAACGATTAGTGTGACGGACGAGGAAATCGACGTTGATATCACACTTATCAATGACTCACCATCTATTCAGCAGAGGCCGTTAGATATGGTACAGAAGGATGCCTAAAATTTTTAAAAGGTGAAAGCCTCCCCTGCGTGGATATGACCTGTAATTCTGAGGCTAACTCAAAGACACTTTGGAAACCTCACTTCCGACTCCAGCACCAAAAAGTTCAAAGTGGCTCTGAATAAGAAGGCACTTCGAAGTGCAATCTGATACTGCCAGAGACACACCGACCAATACCCTAGTTCAGGGTCAATAATAAGGAATTCATTCGGAAAGGTCATAAGGAAGTACGAAGACAACTGAACTCGCAAAGGGAAGTAGTAATCGAAAGATTTCTCACGTCAAGTATGGTTGCTAGAGGACTTGACAAGCTTCTCCCCAAAATGGTGACGAAGGATGCCCACTGTACTGAAACAAAAACTAGTTAGAAGACAGAGATCTGGATCTGTTCCGAAAATAAGTAAATCCTGTTCAAAAACCTTCGGTCGATTAGATTGATGGAGGAACACCATCATACTGCAAACAGTTCAAGCTTCTACCTAGTATGTATCCTCAGGGAGGACGAAATTCAGTCCAAGTGACAGTCTTTGCAGGAACCTTCCAAGATAACACCAAAATGTTTTGAGATCGCCAAGGCAGATCCAGACGGATATATCAGTGAGTCATTAATTGCTTTTTGACCTGCATCTAATATAAATATCATTTTCATAGGATGGTCCTATAGGTGTACTATATAATGGGGGCCTTGGTCACTGCGGGAAGCAACCTACCAGCTGTACATGTTCCCACGCTGACCTCGGTATGGTTCCCACCTCCATTTTTAAAATTGGAGAAAATGCAGATGTTGTTCGAAGAGCAGAACATCGATCCTCACATTTCAAATACGCAACAAAGCAGAGGACTAATTACTGCTGAAAGACTATAAAATTGCAAATTGGGAAATATCTTAATAACACTCTTTTCGGAGGCCCTTATTTTCGGAAATTTAAACAACGATAATTTATGTTGAAAGGATGCCTATACTCGCCCTGAATGCTAAAATATCCTACGATATATTTTAAATACAATTTATATTTTTCCTTCTTACCCTCAGTAACAGAGTCAAAATATTTTGTTCCGCCAATCGGCGAGCAATACAGGATCTCATGCCATGGCCAAAGGGTAAGACCAAATAGGGATTAATGGAACTTTTCGATTGACCAAGCCAGCGATCAGGATTGAATAATAAGGGTTCCTCAAAATTATCCTTCAAACGACAGGCCACCATATTTTGGGTAACAACCACAGTCTAAAATAAAAAAAATAATAAATCACAAAAAATGTAATAAAAGAAATCTTCAATACCTACCTCTTTGGGTACCAAATAACCACTAAATATCATATCCTTGGTAAGTATACGTCCCACACCCACTGAAATGGGATTCAGGCGAAATACCTCTTTCAGCGTTGCTCTGGTAAATGGTATACCCGAATTTAAAGATTCCGCTAGAAGAGGTGATAACTTCTCCGGCAACACCTTACAACTTTCTTCGTGTAAACGTTGTTGTACCTCTGGGTGTCGAGAAATGTGATATAGAGCAAATGCCGTGGTATACGAGGTGGTATCCACACCAGCCAGCAACAAATCTGCAGCCATACCAACAACATCATTTAAATCTAAATTGGGATTTTTTAAATATTGTTCAACCAAATTCGTACGACTCAGTGAGCAGGGACTCTCCGTGACTTCATCCGAAGTATCTTTAAAAAATGCTAATTTTTGGGAGACCAAATCGACGGCCACACTTTCCATGTACTCTTGGGCTTTTCGTAATTTTTTATACGGCCCGCTTTCATAATGACGCCATAATCCTAGACCCTGATCGGTGGGTAAAATATTGCTGTTTGTTGTCTCTGCAGCCCACATGAGTTTTGAGGAGCGGGAATTTTTCGCTTGTTCTTCCGGGGCAAATGAATTTAGACGTTCTCCAAATGTTACCAGGCAGGTTACTAGAGAGGGTGGGTCATGAATTTAATAGTTGTAGAATATTATCGATTTACTTACATTCCAAATTTAGTCTCGCCAGCTTGGGTAGCACATCAACATCTTCCGATTTGGGTAAATAGTCCAAAAACTCTTTGGTGACCTCATCAATTTCTAATAAAAAGCTGCGTACATTTTTCGGAACACTGATTTCTTTTTGTAACTCGGATCGTAGACGCCACCATTCCGAACCATTTCTGGAAAAAATAGGTATAGATTTTAAAATAAAATGTTTTCAATGACCTCTATTTTTTTAAACAACCATGGATTGTTTAGTGTGGATTTTTAAAAAATTATTTTTTTAGGTATCTATAAGAGGCGTGGATTTAAAAAAAAATATTTTCCGGAGGGTCTATGAGAATCGTGGATTTTGAAAAAATATTTTTCCAATATTTGAAAATTAGGTTCTTAAGAGAACTTGGGTCCAATCCTGACTTAAATGATAGACCACAATTTGCCCTTTCCAAAATGGTGATATATGTGGCTGTATCCGTTTTGGATCAAAACATATGAGGGGTTGGGAAGGACTATAATGGACCCAAGTTCGACTTTTAGGAAGTTTTTCAAAAAAATCGGGGACCCAAACCCAGTTTTTTGACTGTATCTCCAAAACGGTTTGAGACAACTCAATCACCATATTACCACTCAATGGAAAAGAATTTTTATAACCTTTAAAATGATACCCATATTATACTAACCGGATCCGTAGAACCGGATATTACCGGGTACCCGTAACCGAACTTCTGGTCAAATAACCGGGTACGTCCACCAAGAAAAAAATATCCCCATAATTATGGTAAAAATACCTACCTCTGGAAAAATGTTCAGAAAAATCTGATCGTTTTTACTAAACTAGAGTTAAGCCAAAGATTTTCTCAAATGTCTGTAAAGATCACCTAAGCCTTACACGTGGATTTTTTCGGAGGACTACTTATGTTTAAATATTTTTTTTTAAATAAAAACAAATCAATTTACCCAATCAAATTAATACAATCATAATCAATTTACAAATCAAAATTTATGGCTCAGTAATTTTTTCTTGTCAGAATTTTCCACTCATCGATTTGAATCGAAATTCACTTACGTTGGCAATAAACCGGCGGAACGATAAATATGTGGACGATCTGTACGATATTTGGCCAGCGCTAAATGACTTCTGCGCAGCGGATAATCTTTACAATTTAAAAGCGTTGCTATATCCCGGGGATCATAAAGCCAAATAATATCCTGACCCGGTACCATGGTCTCCCGGACAATGGGACCATATTCACGATATTTATCATAGCCAGCTTTGTGCAGTTCCAACCAGGTGTATTTGCCCACAATTGGCAAATATTTATAGAGATTTCCCAAACCAAAGATGCCGCGAGGACCGGGAATATCCGCATAGGGTTTGGAAAATTGTGGTCTCTGTGAATTAGGAATCGTTGGTTGTGAGTTGTTTGTACAACAACCCCTTTTCACTTGCCGACACAGACGTTGTCGAGGCTTTAAAAGAAAACACCGCATTTTAAAAGCGATCTAATTTTTGCTGTTAATTTTTTTGTCCCGTCCCTAGCCCGCTTTCCAATCAAATCGGTTGTTTTTTGGTTTTGTTTTTTATTTAGCGTGTGCACTAAGGTAAACAAAGTCAATTGATCCGCTTTTTTCGTTCGTTTGTTTTGCTGCTTCGAAATGTTTTTGCGAGACTAACAACAAATCTTGATTGACACCAGGCACAGGTAGGTAGATGTGGATGGTTGGTAGAGCTGCTGCTGCTGCAATGATAACAATACCCCGCAGAGCCAATGCCGAAAAATAATATTCACTTAGCAGCTACTATCTGTCCGTCGGTTGTCGTTGTTGTTTACGTCGTCAGCGAAATTGCTGATCAAAACAAATACGAAATAAATCCAAAATTAATGCTTTTTGTGGTGAAGCTTTTAAACCTGGTTTTTAGTTGAGGAATAGATTAAAAGGTAAATACTTTTTGAAAGCTTTCATGCCAGGTTTGGTGGAATTTTGTGATGAAGCTTTGGGAAAAGCTCTTTGTAGTGGTCGATTCAACTGGAACGACTATCCTTTTTGTGAGCTGTTAAACCAGGTTTTTGATTTCAATATTTTATAAAACTTTTTATAAAAAACCGTTAACTTCATAAATTTTTATTTTTTAAAGCGTTGAATATTTTTCAAAGGACTTTTGAAAAATTATTTCAGGTCTAATAAAGAATCTTGAGAAAATATTTTTAAAAATCCAGCCTCTTCTAGACACTATAGAAAATATTTGTAAAAATCCTTGTTTATTAATTGGTCTTGAGAAAATATTGAAAAAAATCCCCGCCTGGAAAACACATTTTTACTCTGACACTTGGCTTATAGACTTGACTTGCCATTTTGAAAAATCGACGCCTATTATTGAAATAGACCCTTGATAAAATATGTTTAAAAATGCAAGGTCATTATAGACATTTGATAAAACATTTATATAAAATCCAGACCAATTACATACCCTTGAGAAAAGATTTTTAAAAATCCAAGCCAGTTAAAGAAAAATATACGCTTCTCATAGACCCTGGAGAAAATATTGAAAAAAATCTAAGCCTCCTGTAGATCTTTGAGAAAATGTGTTCATATAGACCCTTAAGAAAATATTAAAAAATAGGCCTCTTATAGATCCTTGAAAAA
This sequence comes from Musca vetustissima, assembly GCF_032173495.1. Classification (NCBI taxonomy): domain Eukaryota; kingdom Metazoa; phylum Arthropoda; class Insecta; order Diptera; family Muscidae; genus Musca; species Musca vetustissima. Next base: position 581,160 of record NW_026887089.1, on the reverse strand, counting down.
AAAAAATAAAAAATAAATTATAGATCCTTGAAAAACATTTTTAAAAGAATCCACGCTCCATATAGACCCTTGAGAAATTTTGTTTATAAAAATCCACGCCTCTTATAGACCCTTGAGAAAAATTAAAAAAAAAATCTACGCTCCATATAATCCCATGAGACCCATAAGAAAATATTTTGAAAAAAATCCACACCTCATACAGACCCTTGAGAAAATATTTTTTAAAAAAACCCACGTCTCTTATAGGTCCTTGAGAACACATTTTAAAAAAGCCACGCCTTTTATAGACACTTTAAGAACACATTTAAAACCAGTAAGGAAAGTAGTAAAATCGGACTGGGGCGACTATATAATACCCTTCACCACTTTGGGTATATTCTACATAAGTCTCCTAACAGACTCCGCCTTTCCAAAGAACATTGGCATGAAGTTGAACGAACTTGATTATGTGATCATTATGACTTTCTGGAACCTATGCTAAATTTCATTTCATTGAACCGATTTTCACGGACGAAATATATGATATATATATATATATATATGGAACGATTTTCAGGAAGCTTATCGCACATCATTCTGCGCTATGATCGAATGATATATAGGGACATTGGTGCACCATTTACCTTAAATCGGACGAAAATATATGTGGGAGCTATATCTAAATCTGGACCGATTTTCACGAAACTTTGCACACATCATTCTAGACTCAATTCAGTACGCTATGCCAAATTTCGTGCAAATCGAAAGATATATATGGACTTTGGTGCATCATTTACCTTAAATCGGACGAAAATATATGTAGGAGCTATATATAAATCTGAACCGATTTTCCCCAATTTCAACAGGGTTCGTCCTGGGGCAAAACAAATGAGCTGTACCAAATTTCATCCAAATCGGATTATAAATCCGACCTGTACTTTGTTTACAATTTAACACCAACTAACGGACGGACTGACATGCATAAATCGACTTAGAACGTGATTCTATACATATTCTCAAAAGGAACCATGTGTCTATCTCGTTTCCTTTTGCCTGTTACAAACATATGCACAAAGACATATTGCCCTGTACCGCAGTGTAGTGAAGGGTATAAAAATTCAGGCCTTGAGGTAATATTTTTTAAATAGCCACGCCTCGTATAGACAATTGAAGAAATATATTTAGAAAATCCACGCAACTTACAGACCATAGAGGAAATAATTTTAAAAAGTCCATACCTCCATATAGATCCCTGAAAATATATTTTTCAAAAATTCCCGCTCCTAAGATTTTTTTTTAATCCTAAGGGGATCTTATTTTTCCATATTATTTTCCAAACAATATTATTATTAATTTTTATTTCAAATACAATTAGCATCTTTATTTTAATATAATTGTTACTAAAAATTGTAATTAAATTATTATTTCAGTCTCTATGATGTTTTGGCTTTCGTCTTCTTCACCTTCTTGTCGGTCACTTCTAATTTCTTCTTCTTCTCATTGAGCATTTTCTTTCCATCCGATTTACTCTTCTTTGCAGCCTTTTTGAAATTCAAAAATGTTTGTCGCAGAATGTAGATGGTGTTAATGGCACAAAGGACGAGGAAAATTTCCACCACCAAGAGGATATCAAGGCCACGTGAAGCCAATAAACCAAGTCTGTGATTTGCATCCTGAGCCAGTAAGTGATCTTGGGCTTGAGGATTATCGCAGATGTGTTCCACCCACCAAACGGCTGTCTCCAGGGAGGGATTTTGTTTTTTCTTCAATGTTGTGGATAATTGTTGGACATTTTTGTGTAACTTTTTGTCATTCAAACATGTTTGAAGGGCATCGTGTAATTGGGTTTTATCGAACTTGAAGAGCTCCAAATTGAGGCCTAGGTTTCGGTCCAAGAGACGTTGTGCAACCTAGAAAAAAATTAAATTTGTATAAAATTCGTTTCGTTTTTTTTTTCAAAATCAGTTTTGGAATCCTTGTCTTGTACATACATATCTCTGCTCTGGTTTGCTGGTAATAGTTATTGGTGGGACTCCATGATATAAGGACTCTTGTGCACTTAAACTCTCTGCTTCAATAATGGAACATTTGACTTCGTTTTGACCTGTAATCGGAAAAATTAATTTTTAATTTCAAATTTCCATATAATTTATAATTTACTCACCTAAAATTTCTCCCGCCTCCACATTATTTAATTGCAACAGGTTTTTAATGCTATTCTTCCCCAGCAAAGTGCCCTTGGCATTAATCCAAATAAATCCATAATCGCTAAATTGTCGAATGGTGTTCAATAACATTTTGGTATTATCCGAACCGAGGATATTTTTTTCCATATCAATTAAAATAATTTCCCTTTCGAAGGACTCAATAAACTTCAGTACTTCTTCGTTGGCCTCCATATTTTCTTGGATATGTAAACCCGGCACTGGAACAACGTGATTGGGCAATGTTTGCAGGCTGTGCAGAGATGGATGATAATTGGCCAAAATCACTTTGAAACGTGGCAGGAGATCATTAAACTTCTTGGGTGTGATAATACTTTTCGATTGCATATTTTTGGACCAAATACCCTCTATGACAGGTTTGACTAATAATTTGCGATAGCTGAAAAAGAAAGGTTTAAAAAAATTAGGACCTTGGAAAATATTTTGACAGAAACCGTATAGACCCTTGAAAAAATATTTTTTAAAAACCCACGCTTTCATATGTTTAAAAATTTTCCATCCACGCCTTTTATAGACCCTTTAAAACATTTTTTTTAAATCCACGCTTTTTATAGACCCTTTATAACATTTTTTAAATCCACGCCTTTTATAGACCCTTTAAAATATTTTTTTAATCCAGTCCTTTTATAGACCCTTTAAAACATTTTTTTAATCCACGCCTTTTATAGACCCTTTGAAACATTTTTTATATCGTCGCCTTTTATAGACCCTTTAAAATATTTTTTTAAATCCACGCCTTTTGCAGACCCTTGAAAAATATTTTTAAAATTCCACGCTTTTATAGACCCCTGAAAAAATATTTTTAAAAAATCCACGACTCATATAACCCTTCAAAAAATATGTTTAAAAAATCCACTTTTCGTGTAGACCTTTGAACACATAGTTTTAAAACCCACGCCTTTTGTAAGTATGTCTTTCTCTTCTCTTCCTCTTAGTAAGTAAGTCTTAAAAAACTCTTCTCACAATACTTACAAATAATCGAAAGCATACAACGCTGTATTATGCCATCTCCTCCAATAGCTCATATCCCGTCCAAAATCACTCAAAACATATGGATCCAAAGACGGATTCAGTAGCTCAGCGGTGTCGGGTGACTGCAACAACCAGGTATTTTGTTGATTCAAGTGGCCACTGTTAAGGCCAATTATTGGCGTGCTGCCAAACAAATAGGCCAAATGCAACAAACAACCTGCTCCATATGTGACATCGTAAATAATCATATCGTACTGGCGTTTCTCTTTGACAGCCAAGTGTAAGGCCTCTGAAAATCCAATTGATTCCAGATTAGCACGACATGTGGCCATTTGTCTGTCATACCAATGGATGATAAACTTCCAGGTGGATTGTTGCAACAGCTCTTGTTGGCTCAGTGCTTCGTAACGTTGCCTTAGGAATTGTCGAGTTTTTTCCAAGTGAATAAATTCGGCATTTTGAAAATCATCCTCAAGTGAGGTGGCTGTATTTGGTGTGACAATTGTTAGGCGATGATTACGATTTTCCAGTTCTTTGAACAGAGCAAAATTCCTAAGAATATATATTTTTGAATTATTTTCCTGTATACGAACTTTTGTTTTTAACTCACCATTTATCCGCTGTCGGGCTACCAATTCCCATTAGGCAAAGTATGTTTTTTGCCTGGCATTGTTGCGCCACAATTAGTAAAAATATTGACAATGTTATCGCTTTGAAATTCATTTTGTTTATGACTAAGCCGGTTGCGGTATTCTTTCTCCCAACCAACCCAGAGTCCAAATATAATGATAATACCTCATATCTTATCTATAATTTAGGTATGACACAGTGTGTGAGTGTGTGTTTGTGTGATATGGAAAATGCACTCTCCAGAGATTAGAAATGCCGGCAATTTCACATAAATACACTAATGTCTTTTTTAACGTAGGTGTGAACATCTGAAAATTCCGATTTTTTAGTGGCAAGTGCTGTCTGCTGTGCTCTTATGAAACACATGTATGATTTTCAATCGAACAATATATTTGAAAAAAATCCACGCCTCTAATAGACCATTGAGGAAATAGTCCCACCATTGAGAAAACAATTCCATATATATGGGGCTATATCTAAATCTGAACTAATTTTCAGGAAACTTAACACACATCATTCTAGACGTAATTCATTACGCTGTGCCAAATTTCGTGCAAATCGAAAGATATATAGGGTCTTTTGTACTCCATTTACATTAAATTGGAAGAAAATATATATGGGAGGTATACCTAAATCTGAACCGATTTTCAGGAAACTTAACACACATCATTCTAAGCCTCATTCATTACGCTGTGCCAAATTTTGTGCAAATCGAAAGATATTAAGGGACTTTGGTGCACCATTTACATTAAATCGGACGAAAATATATATGGGAGCTATATCTTAATCTGAACCGATTTTTCCCACTTTCCTTGTCCTTGGGCCAAATAAGTGACCTATGCCAAATTTCATCCAAATCGTATCATAAATGCGACCTGTTCTTTGTTCACAAAAATACATGGACAGACGGACGGACAGACGGACATGCATAAATCGACTCAGAAAGTGATTCTATGCATATTCTCAAAAGAAACCATGGGTCTATCTCGTTTCCTTTTGCCTGTTACAAACATATGCACAAAGACATAATACCCTGTACCACAGTGTGGTGAAGGGTATAAAAATCATATTGGCAACCCTTTAATTTGACAGCCATTAGTTTGTTTTGTTTTCTTTGTTGTGGCAGGTTGTGAAGTCGGTAGCGCGTGTCGCGAGTTCTTCGTTTCGGGATTTTCGGTAATTGTTTACATTTAAAATATTAATCAATTGTTTAATTCGATTGTACGAAGTCGTTTTTTGTTAAAAAGTGCGGTTGAAACTACAAATTCTGTTACAAATTATCAAATTACCTTCGTCCACTTCAGTGATGTGTTTTGTTTGATTGTGTCGTGTTTTGTTATTCTTTTTTCTTCGCAGTCGACGTCAATCGTCGCTGTGTTCTTCTCGTTTGTCAACAAAAAGTGTTTATCGATGTGAATGTGTGTTTTGTTTTTGCATTTATCCATTGTAAAATATATTTTAAAATTTTGAAATGTTGTGAAAAGAAATCGAATATGTCATAATTTTCAAATAAGTTGATCATTTTCGCTGTTTGTAGCGTTTTGTCGTGCCGTTCTGCTCAGTCGCGAAAAGAGACAACGTCGTCGCCGTTTAATTTCTCTGCCACAATTAAATCTCTCATTCTCTCACTTGAAATGAAATTGAGTATATCCTAGAGTTGCCTAGACGTCTTTTAAGGTAAGTTGAATTGTGTGGGTATCTTTTATAGGCCCCAGAGAATATATATTAAAACAAATCCATGCTTTTTTAGAACCTTTTTAGAATAATTTAAAAAATCACGCCTTTTATAGAACTTTGAGAATAAGTATTAAAAAGTCCACTGCAAGTATAAAACCGTTCCCTCTTTATCCAACCTATCCTAACTTTATTTTCATTCGAGCTGATTTAGAACCGTCTGCGTAACATGGGGAAAATTTATGGAAAATATTATAGCAAAATTGATACACGCTATTCGGTACGCCGCGTTGTTAAAAATATAATCTATATGTGGGAGCTATATCTAAATCTGAACCGATTTTCACGAAAATTAACACACATCTTTCTAGACTTAATTCAGTACGCTATGCCAAATTTTGTGCAAAGCGAAGGATATATATATGGACCTTGGTGCACCATTTACATAAAATCGGGCGAAAATATATATGGGAGATATGTCGAAATCAAAGCCGATTTTCCCGAAACGCACCACTAATCATTCTAGACTCAACATAGTACGCTAAGCCAATTTTTTTGCAAATCGAAACATATAAAGGGACTTTGGTGCACTATTTACCTCGAAGTTTATAAAGAGACTTTGGTACACAATTTACCTTAAATCGGATGAAAATATATATGGGAGCTATATCCAAATCTGAACCGATTTCCAGGAAACTTGACACACATCATTCTAGGCCTAATTCATTACGCTATGCCAAATTTTGTGCAAAGCGAAAGATATATATATGGACTTTGGTTCACCATTTACCTTAAATCGGACGAAAATATATACGGGAGCTATATCTAAATCTGAGCCGATTTTCACGAAACTTAGCACACGTCATTCTAGATTTAATTCAGTATGCTATACCTAAATATTTTGAAAATCAAATGATTTTCAGGGGCATTGGTGCACCCTTTAGCTAAAATCGGACGAAAATATATATGGGAGCTATATCTAAAACGGAACCGATTTTCACGAAACTTAGCAGACATCATTCAAGATGCAATTCAGTACGTTATGCCAAATTTCGTTCAAATCGAAAGATATATAGGGGCTTTGGTACACCATTTACCTTAAATCGGACGAAAATATATATGGGACCTATATCGATTTTTATAGTTGCTTGAGAACATTGTTTTAAAAAAATCCGCACTTGAGACCTTGGACCTTGAAACATATTTTTCACAAATGTGCGCCTCATATAGACCCCTATTTTTTTTAAATCCTGCCTTCCAATAGATCCTTGAATAAATATCTTTAAACCAAGCCTTTTGTATACTCTTGCTGAAGATCATTAAAATTATTATTGCTGCCCTAATTTTCATAAAAAAAAAACATTTTTTGTAATTTAAAATATTTTCATTTTTTTATTTACATTTTTTCTTAAATTTAATTAAATAATATACACAAAATTATTTATTATTCATAGCAGTGTGATGGAGGAAGAGAGGGCGAAACAAAAAAAATTAACAAACCAAATTAAAAAAAAAGTATTTTGACCATTACAATGAATTGGCAAAAAAATTGCAAAACTTTTGGAAATTATTATTTGTACTGAATTAGTGTTTTGTTATACACGGCACGAAACAGGTATTCAATACACAAGAATTTCCATTTTTGGGGCAACATGACCAAAAACCATATGGCCTGTGTCAAATTGGCAGTGGGGCTGTCGTGGTGGGAATACTTTTTTTTTGAAAATTGGTTTGGTCGTTGGTGGTTTAGTTTCCTAGTTTTTTTAATAGACTAATTGTATAATCGTAGCAGTGATGAGGAAATACATACAGACATAGGTTTTTTTATTTATGTGTAATTTAATTATTTATATAAATTATTATTAATAAAGAGGTTTTCGTTTATAGTCTTAAACTAAAATTATGTATTTTTTAATTGTTTTCTAAACTACAAAATGTCATCTACGTATTTTTTGTTTTCAAATGTGTGAGTAAACAGCTAGTTATGTATGCGTAAAATTTAAATATAATTATTATTATTAATTTAAATTAAATTATTATTTGATTAAATATAAAAATGTTAAATTACAAATTTTGGGCATGAACATCGAATACATTATGTAATGTTAATATGGCAAGATTAATACATGAATATTGTTTTAAAGAAAAATAATTAAAATTTAATTTAAATAATTAGAAAAATTCGAAATTGAAAAAATTATAATATTAAGGCCTGGGAGAATCGGCAATGGGACATAAAAATTATACACGTTTTATAAATACTCCTGAAGTTTTGATGCGCGTGTATCAAAAATCGACATATTTTTCTTGATAACTCTAAAATATTTTTTATTAATAATCCATTTTTAAAATACCTTTCAAAAATTAGATTTCTTCGAATTTTTCTATTATTTAAATAAAATTTTAATTTAAATGATTAATTTAATTAAATACATATGAATATTTGTTTTATTTATTTTTTAAAATAACACAGTTAGAATATCGCTTAGAAATCGTTTTTTTTCTTTCAAGTTTTAAAATAGATATTTAAAGCACAGATCTGTGAGGTGATTGTGGTGTGAATTTTTTGAATCTTTGTTAGATGAAAAACTGAGAGATGGTGCTAATTGGAAGATTCCTTAAATTGGCACTTAACTTCATCTTTGGTTAATATTTCGGTGTTAATGTGTGGGTGTGTGTGTGTGAAAATAAATTATTAAGTATTTATGATTTTTTTTATTTTTTGAGCAAATTGAGAAAGGCTATTGACTTCCTAGATTAAAAATATATCTTATCTTCAGCAAGTGGACAGATACATCTTTAGGACCTGCGACAGAACGTGACCCTATATGGAATATATTATATCATTATCCCTTAAGATTTCATGATCATATAGCTCAATATTTTTTAAATCTGGAGATAAAATCCATTAGAAAATCTAAGTCATTTGTGTGACCTCAATTTGCCCTCAATAGCCAACAATTAGACTTAGGTTAGTGCAAGCAATATTAGCTACTTATAGAATAGGCAGTATATTGTGTGTGTGTCTTAGTATCCTTGAGAGCCAAGTCATCTAACCTTAGCACATCTATGACAGTTAGTACATTTAGCTACTCAAGGATATCCGAAATTTTATGACTGATAGCTTTTTTCGTATTTTTATAGAATCAGATGAAGTTCGGCTTTTGCGAAAAATAAAGAAATCCTAAAAGAACATTCTCAAATAAAAATAATACTCTCTCTCTTCCCCTCTGCTTACACATCATCACCACTTTGTGACTGTGGTTGTGGTTCATCGTACGGTGTAGCACCCAAACCAACATATTGATTATGATTTCGATGAATGAAACCCTTTTGCGGTGAGGCATTATAGTAGACCACTCGCCGAATACCGAATGGATCGACATAGCCAAAACTACCAGCTTTTTTACTATCACTCAGTTGTTCCTCTTCGTGATATTGATGTGGGAGGACATAACGATAACCATTACGCGTCACTGTGACATCATTATATTCCGGAGCAACAAGACGTGTACCATAACCATGTGGACTCAGAGGTACCCTTTGTCGTTGATAGAGTGGTGGCAAGGGGGGCAATAAACCTTCCAAAGCATTGACATCATAGGGCAAAGATTGTGGAGGTTGTGTGGGGGCAGATTGTGTTTGTGCTGGACCATAATAGTAACCCGCTTTTGGTGCAGCTGCTGTGGCAAATGGTGCAGGGGTGGAATAATGATAACCCGTATTTTTACCTAAATCATTTGCAGAAATGGGGGCATGATTAACGGGTGCAATGGCAATAGGTCGTATGGGACGTCTACGTCTTGTTTCCAGCGGTGGTGCCATTTCAATGGAGGGCACTACAAGTCCCGGTCGTTCATTTAATTCTTCATAACTGTCTCTCGTTGGATATCGGCGTTTAGAACCTGCATCTGCTGGCACCTCATTGGGATAATGATCGAATCCCAAATAGGGTGTCTTTTCGAGCTTGCCAGCCTCCGCCGGAGATAAATAACCTAAAATTGGTTTCTCTGTTGTGGTGATAGTTGCCAATGTGGGGGCTGGTGTCACTGCCACCGGGGGTGAGTATAGTTTGGAACTGCCACCATCATGGGAAATACTGTTGGGTCGTCCACTGCTATGTATGCCATTTTTACCATCAACTAAAACTCCCGATTGTGCTGGAACCGATTTCGTACTCTTGATGGCATCCTGGAAAAGTTGGGAAAGGGTTTTTGGTGTTAGTTGGGGAAGGATTTGTTACTATTATTACACGAATTGTTAGTTTTGAATTTGATCTCACCTGAATATCTGTGCCTTGACCCACATAGGTAACTTTGGATTTTAGAATACGATAGCCCTGCTTATCGGCTATATAGTCTTTGAGACGTAAATATCCCGCAGCATCTATCCACGCTTCGGTACCTGGTAAAGGGAAAATTATATTTTAAAATATATCTAGTAATGTAGTCCATGAGGTCAGTTTATAAACAACAATTATTAAAAAGTTAGGGGTTCAAAGCATCTGATATGGGACGATGCGTTGGTCCTAATTCAATTTTTTTCAGGAATTCTTCAACCTTAATTTAACTGAAAGCTTAATAAAATCGAACATGTTCCCAAAATTTAAATACTTGACATTCTAATTCGACCATGATATTCTCAAAATCTTCCGAATTCTGTAGGAGGCTATACACATATAACTGATTTAGAAGATATTTTGAGAGAATATTAATATAGTTGATATCTAGAAAACATGCTTGGATAGATATTTTTCGCACTTATTCAACTTTAATCTGATACTTTGGATTCTCCTTAGGGTATCCTCCATATAACTGTACCTCCATTTCAATACTAGGCCGATTTTTCCTACTAAGTGTCTGTAGTTTTGTTTTTCTTATGGTTGCCATGGCATAGTCTCCCAATAAATTTGCCCATCGATTTTAGGTATTTTAAATGTCCTTTCCATTATGGAGTTTAGAAAAAGGTAGGTTCTTCTTACCTATAACTGTGCCATCCTGCAATCGTTTCTCTTTTCGAAATTGTCCATTATTTGTCTGGAAACGGAAATAACGTTCGGGTCCTTCATCGGTTTGTATGTGATACTGGTCGGAGGCGGATACGCAGGAAATTTGCAAACACGATTGATATAAAATCACCTGGAAATTAGAAGAGAATATATTAAAAATTATTTTCAAATACATATAAATAATAAATGCTTAAAAATTAAATATATAAATAAATTTGTAGAGATTTCAAATTTTTAGAAATCCATACCTTCAATATCGTACAAAAATATTTTTAAAAAATTTACGTCTTCGGTATTTTACAGAATATATTTTTTAAAAACGCCAAATTTAGTACCGTTTACTTTACCTAAGTATGAATTTTAAAAACCACGCCCATATCTCATATCTCAGTAATCGTTATACCAAATTTTAAGTTTCCAGTTCTCTCCGTTATTTAAATTGTTCCAAATTTAGTGCATTTATTACTATTCGAACACAAAAATTCGAATTTCCAACAGTAATCTAAATTCCAAATCTCGGGATTCCAGGCCTATCCATTGACCCAAATTTAAATTGTACCAAATTTAGTGTCATTTATTCATTATTCCACAAAAGTCCAAATTTGGAATAGTAATCGTAAGTCCATATTTAAGAATTTCAGCTCCATATATTCACCAAAATCCAAATTGTATACATTTTGTACCATTTTGTACTTTTCGTACCCATATTCCAAAACTATCGCAATCCTACACTCCGATAGTAATCTTAATTGCATCTTTAAGGATTCACAAGAATGCAATTGTACCAAATTTAGTACTTCTCATACCCAGTACGAATTTCCAAAACTACCTCAATCATGCTCTCCAAACTTAAGTCCACATTTAAGGATTCCAGCTCTATCCGTTCACCAACATCCAAATTTTACCAAACTTAGTACTATTTATTACTTTTCGTAGACGTAAATGCGATTTTCCAAAACATCCTAAATTCTACACTCCAAGAGTAATTTGAATCATACATTTCAAGATCTCAGCCCTATTCTTTTACTTAGATTCAAATTGTACCACATTTAGTACCATTTAGTACTTATAAATTAGAATTTCCAACACTACCTCAATCCTGTACTCTAACAGCAAGTTTAATTCCAAAATTATGGAGTCCAGCTCTATTCGTTCGCACATAATCAAGTTGTACTAAATATAGTACCAATTCGTGCACATAAGTACTATACTTCCATATCTCAATTATACACTCGAACAGCAACCATTATTCCATATTTTAGATTTCCAGATATCTCTCTTCACCCAAATCCAAATTGTACCAAATCTAGTGGCGTTTAGTACATTTCGTACACAAAAATACGAATTTCCAAAGTTTTGTCTATAGCTCAATTCTCAACGGTAATATTAAGTCCAAAATTCAGGTTTTAATCTCTATACGTTCACCCAAAATTCAAATTGTACTAAATTTAGTAACATTTAGTACTTTACGTACACATACGTACACTATACTACCTCAATCTTACACTCCAACAGTCATTTTAGTACCAAATTTGAAGTCTCCAGTTCTATCTATTCACCTAAATCCAACTTGTACCAAATTTAGTACCACTTAGTACTTTTCATACACATGAATTTAATATGAATTTCTAAAACCTGTATGCCATATAAAATTTCAAGATTCTAGCTATATATGTTCAATTAGAACTAAATTTAGTAAAGTTTAGTACTTTTCGTACACTTGTAGGACGTATATCCAAAAACACTTTTGTACATCTTTCAAACTTTCCATTAGTGACCCATATTCCAAATTTTAGAATTCTAGCTCTTCCTAATACAAAGGGTACCATATTTAGTACATTTTAGTACTTTTTTGAACCCTTCTAGTTCGAATTTCCAAAAACCCACACTGATTAATTTGCATATAAAATCTGTAGATTGTTGGTGAGAGAAGTGCGGAGAATGTCAAACACCTGCACCTAAAAACATAGAATAGCTGCAGGTAAAATTGTTTAATGTAAATCAGGACTAGGACTTTGACAAATGTTTCCGCATGAACAAATTTTTCCTTAATTTTGTGAACCCTAAATTTTGAGCTGTTGTTATGGCAAAGATTTCTTGGCAACCCATACAAAACAAACACAAATTATTCAGAGAAATGTGTTTATTTTTCAAATAACAAATTTATTCAACATTTATTCCGCAAAATTCACAACTCCTAAGCGGCAATGTCCTCAAAAGAAAAACCATCGAAAAAACCTTTACTACGAGCTGGTTCATCTCGCCATCAGGTAACCATACCCAATCAACCCGAAGTGGACTCCCTAGCAAAAATTCGTGCATCTCGCTATGGACGTTCATCCCGATATTCGCGACACTCAAAATTTCTTGTCAAAACCGATGAAGAACAATTTCAAATTCGGAAAGCTCTCAATGCCTATGTACGTGAAGGATTGCAGCTTCAGGGACGTAAAACATTTTTCCAACGAGTATTTGTATTGGCGAGGAATTTTGAACCTCCTGAAAATGATAAACCAAATGGCAAGGAGTCGGTATATTCAGCGGCAAAGGGAGCTAGGCAGCGTGATTTCCGGGTATTCTTTCAAAAACAAATGGATCGAATTTTTACCATGTTGGAGAAGAGGAAATGTACGCAGGATATTTTGTCGGGTTTGTTTGTGTGTATGGATTCGTATTCGTATTTGATGATTGAGGGCGACGAGGATATGTTGGGAGAGTTGTTCTATGAACTGGCTGCCATACATGATAGTTTGTGGACGGAATCGAAAGTCTTTATGGTGGAGGATAATATTGGAGAGGTAAGGAATTTATAAACGATAATATGGTATGCTGGTATATTGGTATTCTACACAACTTAAAAACAGTGTGAATTTTTTTTTAAATAATCCACATCTTCAATATCATTTCAAAAAACCCACGCCTTCAATATCATTTCAAAAAAATTTAAATCCACGCCTTGAATATTTCTTAAAAAAATATTTTTTAAATCCACGCCTTAAAAAAATTAAAAATTTAATCCTTGAATATTTAAAAAAAAATTAAATCCACGCCTTAAAAAAAAATAAAAATTTAATCCTTGAATATTTAAAAACAAAAATTTAAATCCACGCCTTAAAAAAATTAAAAATTTAATCCTTGAATATTTAAAAAAATATTTTTTTAATCCACGCCTTAAAAAAAATTAAAAATTCAATCCTTGAATATTAAAAAATATTTTTTAAAGAAATTCACGCCTTCAAAAATATTTGTTTAATTTCGCCCCCTCCTATTCAGACCTATTTCAGCATATTTCATTGCCGCCGTTCGGCTGTGATAAATATCAATGAGAAATTTCCACCTGCCACACCCGATGATGCCAGTCAGATGAGTGTACAGCATTTGAAATTAATGGAAAAAATCCGACAGGTGGCCGAAACATTTGCCGCACACATTAAACAAAACGACGATATGGAAATGGAAACTACCCTGCCCGCAGATCCATACAATAAACTTCTACCCGAAGTTCAGCGTATTGAATTGGTATTGAAGTCGCAGAAATTCTATCGTAATGTCAAAGAATATGCCAAGACCTATCGTCTTATACCTCTACATCAGGATGAGGAGTCATTGTTTTGGCCAATACCGCAAAACTATATGCCGTTGCAGATATTCGAAAGATCTGACTTTGATGTGAATTTAACATTCAACGACAAGGCAGATGACATTGAGAATAAACCCAAACAGGAGGAAGAAGATGATGTGGGAGACCATTAGTTGTAAAGCTTGATTTTCCATTAAAAAAGAGAAATAAATAAAGAAGACCCCAACAAATTTCTAAGCTGACAACTTAATCTCTATAAAAAAGAATGCGAGGCAGATGGTATTGAGAATAAATCCAAACAGCAGGAAGAAGATGATGTGGGAGACCATTAGTTGTAAAGCTGGGATTTTCCATTAAAAAAGAGAAATAAACGAAGAAGATCAGCACCTACATTTGTTGTTTAGATTCACTCATACAAATTTGGAATTACAAATTTATGCAACTGCAGCTGACGTTGCCATCGAACGATGTAATCCACATGGCCTGGCCACCACCTCCCCCAAAAACAAAGCCAACATATGTATGGCCCCCCTGTCATTCTACGTGAGTCCTCATTCAGGTCTTTCGTTTTCGTTCGTAACAAATCAAAAGCCCCCTCAATACTGGCTGCTGGTTCAACAGTGGCTACAGTGGGGTGCCTGGCAGTCAGGCTGTCAGCTAACTGCCTGACAAAATGTTGTAGGCATTGTCATTCTACTGGTTTTTTGTTGTTATGTTGTTGTTGTTGTTCATTTCTTTTTTTTCATACTTCAACCTACGTTAGTTCCACATAGAGAGAAAATGATCTCACTTTAGTTGCAATCGAATATTTTAAAAAAATACTTGATCATTACAACAGCATACATAACGACATACATACATACTTACTAACATTGCAGCTTTGCCAGCTGTTATGAATAAATATTTGTTGACAATTTGTTCTTGATTTCGAAAAATTCAGTTGAAGTTTTTTTTTTGCTTTCTTTGAATGAGAATTGCATTTGTAGGCGTTTCTAATTGGAACCTCAACGTCATGCCACATTTCATACATACAAATGATGGCGCTTGTAAAGTGTCACAATTCAATTTTTATAGCAAATATCCGCAAGAGCGGCAAAATATGTGTGTTGACTGAGAGTCGTTTGCCTTTGGTGCCAAATTGCAACACACTTGTATTTTCGTGGGAATAAAATATAGATTTGTTAGAAAAAAATTTTCAAATAGTGCTAAAATTTGTATTCTCTGTAAAAAGTATTTTTTTAAATACGAGATTTGAATAATTGATAATTTTTATTAAAAAAAAAATTATAAAAAAATATATTTTAAATCGGGAACATGGGCAAGTGGATAACTTAAAATAAAAATATATTTTTAAGAAGTCTACGCCTGGGATCATTTAAAAAACCAGTAAGGAAAGCAGTAAAGTCGAACGGGGCCGACTTAATGATACCCTTCACCACTTTAGGTGTAACAACAGGACCATTAACATAAAATTGGATGAACTAAAATATTTGATATTTATCTAAATGTGAACCGATTTAAATCAATTCTTAAACATGTCATTATTGAGTCGTTTGTTTGCAATGGGGCAAGTTATATAAATTAATTTAAAGCAAATCTCAATTGGACATGTATTGATTATTTGGAGATCAATTAACATGAAGTCGATCGAAAATATCCCAAACATATTTTCGATCGACTTCATGTTAATGTCTGCATTTCTACAAAATGCAGATACGTCATTCTTTGCTCATTTTTGTACTTTGTGCAAAATTTCGTATCAATCTGACAGAAATGAGGAGTTTAGTGCACCATATGATTTGATTCGGGCAAAAATATATATGAAAGCTATATGCAAATCCGAACCGATTTCAACGTTCAAGTTTATACTAACTGCAGTACATTTTTAGCATTTCGTCATATTTTGGTTCCTTGGTGCATTATTTACTCCAAATCGGAGCTAAACTATTTTCAGGACGTCGCTTAACATTTTATGCCTACTGGCCATATGCGGGTCTTCTTCGGTTCATTTTTGAAATAAAATCGGACGTATATATATATATATATATATATATTAGAGCTTTGGTTCCCCATTTACTGAAAATCGGATGGAACTATATATGGGAGCTATATATAAATTTGAACAGATTTCAGCGAAACTTTCCACACCGTAGGTTACACTAACTTCAGAATTTTGAAGCTGTGGTGGACCATAAACTGAAATTCGGACGAAACTATATATGGGAGCTACATCTAAATCTGTACCGATATCCGCGAATCTTTCCACATCGTTGGTAATACTAACTTCAGAACGTTCTGCAAAATGTTGTGTCAATCGGCCAGAATTTTGGAGTTTTGGTGCCCCATTTACTGAAAATCGGATCGAACTATATATGGGAGCTATATCTAAATCTGAACAGATTTCAGCGAAACTTTCCACATCGTTGGTTATACTAACTTCAGAACGTTCTGCAAAATTTTGTGCCAATCGGCCATATTTTTGAGCTTTGGTTCCCATTTACTGAAAATCGGACGAAACTATATATAGGAGCTATATCTAAATCTGAACCGATTTTAGCGAAACTTTACACACAGTAGGTTATACTAACTTCTGTACGTTGTGCGAAATTTTATGTCAATAGGTTATATTTCGGAGCTTTGGTACACCATTTACCTTAAATCGAACGAAAATATATATGGGAGCTATATCTAAATCTGAACCGATTTTTCCCAATTTCAACAGGTTTCGTAATTGGGCCAAATAAGTGACCTAGGCCAAATTGCATCCAATTCGGATAATAAATGCGACCTGTACTTTGTTTACAATTTAACATGGACAGACAGATGGACGGACGGACATGTATAAATCGACTTAAAAAGTGATTCTATGCATATTCTCAAAAGGAAGCATGGGTCTATCTCGATTCCTATTGACTATATGATACCCTTCACAGTGTGGTGAAGGGTATAAAAACAATTTTTTTTTAAATCCTCATCTTATTTCAATTTTCATTTTTTTTATCTTCGCCTTGATTAATTCTTAAAAAATAACATTTAAAAAAAACGACGCCTTGGACATTTGTTAAAAATTTTTATTTGAAAGATCCACGCCCTGTTTAATTATCAAAAACATATTTCATTAGAAATACATGCCGTGTATATTTTTACAATATATATTTATTTTAAATTCACTCCTTGAATAATTTCTAAAAAATAAAAAAAAAAATATTTTAAAAGTCCAAAGCTTTAAAAAAATATTTTTTTTAAACCTTTGCCATGGATATTTCTTAATTTTTTTTTTTTAATTTTACTTTTTTGAAATACAAATTAATTTCGCAAAATATATATTGGTTCAAAACAACTACCATATATGGAGCACAAATGCATTCAATTACTCGTTTTAAGCATAAATTACTAGCATTAGCATGCGATTACAAAACCCCAACAATTTTCTAAGCTGATAACCTAACTTAACCTCTCTTCGAAAAAAAAATTGAAAACAAAATTGAATGACAGTGCATTGTTGCTGTTTACAATGGCTGCAACAAAAAAATTTTCGCGCCAAAAAATTGTAAAACAATTACCGCTGACTTTGTTGCTGATGACGACAATGATGGTGGTGGCTGCCGGTTTGTTGTTGTTGCTGCTGCTGTTGGAAGCACTCATTGTCGCTTCCGTTTGTCATTTCTGGTATGGCAGCAGCAGCAGTGATTTGTCTATAAACACCATGAGTTAAAGGTGTTTGTTGTTGTTGCTGCTACACTCCACTTTATTTGTGTTGCTGCTGCATCTAGACTTTATTTTTTTCTCTTTCGGATCTTTACTTTCAATGGAAACTGGTTGTGGAAACTTGTCGACCCGAATGAAAAACAAAATAAAATCGAAACAACAACAACAGCACCAACAAAATGGCATTGCGCAATTGCTTCGTTTTCATGAAATTGCATCAAGTCGTAAAACGCATTTCAGATCATGCCACATTTTGTGGCAGGCCCAAATACAGGGGAAGCAACTCGGTGATGTTTTCTTCCAAATATAACAAAGACAGGCGTTATACAACCGAATAATAACAACAACAACAACAAAAAACCCATCCAGTCAATAGTAGTCACCCGTTTGTTTTTGCTGCTGATGCCTCATTCAAGACGTCTGCTGATAATCTACAACAACAATGAAAATTGCAACAACATCATGTTCAACTTCACCTTGACTCTGGCACTCGAAGATGGTCGGTCGGTGTTGTTGATGCCGCCTTTGCAAAACATTTTTTTGTCTGTTTCGTGGCATGTTCGGCGAACCCCGCGGTGCTTTCCCCTAATCTAGCAGCCAATGGAAATCATCAACGGATTTTTGTGACTATGGAAAATCGGTTTGTTTATTTTGTTGTTTGTTGATTTTTCTCAATGGAAATGCCGCATCTCAACATTCGTCATCAGCATCCAAAGCAAATTTCATATCAAACAGGTTTGAATCGTAATGTTACGGGGAAATTCGCCCATATTTATTGCATCGGCGAATACATATATGTATGATGATGGCGAATATGTATGTATTAGTGTATGTTAAAATTACAACTGACGACACATAATTTATTGATTGCATTGCAAATAGTTTGTTGAATGATTGATTTGATAGCCATTCACTCCATATCTAATGGACGTTTTAGCCATTAATTGAATTTAATTCGAATCAGGATTTCATTTTTAGAAATCAATAATTAAACAAAACATTGAACTTTAACAAAAATTATGGTGTAAAACATTTATTTGCAGGTGTGGTTATTATTTTTTTTTTTTTAATTTCCAAGGCGTGGATTAAGAAAAAGGACTGGATTTTTAAAGAATATTTTTTAAAGGATATACAAGCCGTAGATTTTTAAAAATTATTTTTAGGAAATATCCAAGGCGTAGATTTTTATAACCTTCACCACTCTGTGATACAGGGTATTATGTCTTTGTGCATATGTTTGTAACAGCCAAAAGGAGTAGAGGTAGACCCATGGTTCCTTTTGAGAATATGCATAGAATCACTTTCTGAGTCGAGTCCTTCCGTCCATGTATTTTTTTAACAAAGTACATGTCGCATTTATGACCCGATTTGGATGAAATTTGGCACAGTTCACTTATTTGGCCCAAGGACGAACCTTATTGAAATTGGAGAAAATCGGTTCAGATTTAGATATAGCTCCCATATATAGTGTCGTCCGATTTTATATGAACTCCCAATATTTGTCCGATTGGTACAAAATTTTGCCCAGAGTTCTGAATTAAGTCCAGACAGATGTCTGCGAAGTTTTGTTGAAATCGGTACAGGTTTAGATATAGCTCCCATATATAGAGTCGTCCGATTTTATGTGAATGATGCACCAAACTCCCAATATTTGTCCGATTGGCACAAAATTTTGCACAGAGTTCTGAATGAGGTCCAGACTGATGTCTGTGAAATTTTGTTAAAATCGGTGCAGATTTAGATATAGCTCCCATATATAGTGTCGTCCGATTTTATGTAAATGATGCACCAAACTCCCAATATTTGGCCGATTGGCACATACTTTTGCACAGAGTTCTGAATTAGGTCCATACTGATGTCTGCGAAATTTTGTTAAAATCGATTCAGATTTAGATATAGCTCCCATATATATAGTCGTCCGATTTTATGTGAATGATGCACCAAACTCCCAATATATATATATATATATATTTGTCCGATTTTATGGAATGAAAAAATATTTGTCCGATGTACAGCGCACTGAATCAGGTCCATGCTTATGTGTGCGGAGTTTTGTTGGAATCGGTTCAGATTTAGATATAGCTCCCATATATGTAGTCGTCCGATTTTATATAATTGATGATGCACCAAACTCCCAATATTTGTTCGATTGACACAACATTTTAGTCCAGACAGATGTCTGCGAAGTTTTGTTGAAATCGGTACAGATTTAGATATAGCTCCCGTATATAGTTTCGTCCGATTTTATGTGAATGATGCACCAAACTCCCAATATTTGTCCGATTGGGACAAAATTTTGCACAGAGTATTGCATTAGACCCAGACTGATGTCTGCGAAGTTTTTTTTTAAATCGGTTCAGATTTAGATATAGCTCCTATATATAATTTCGTCCGATTTTTTGTGAATGATACACCAAACTCCCAATATTTGTCTGATTGAGTAAAATTTTGCATAGCGAATGCTATTGAGAAAAAAATGATGCGTTATAAGGTTTGTTGAAATCGGTTCAGATTTTGATATAGGTCTTATATATATTTTCGTTCGATTTTATGTAAATGGTGGTTACACAAAATTTGGCAGAGGGTATTAAATTGAATATAGTGATTACAAAAAAAAAAACAAATGGTTTATGCAACGGTTACTCAATTAGGTCCATGTGTTTATATATAGCTCCCATACATAATTTTACTCGATTTCATACAAATGGTACACCAAAGAATCCAAGTCTGTCCGTTTGACGTGCAATTTTTCATTGATTTCAGAATGGTATATGTATGGGGTGTTTCAATTGGTTCAAATATTTATGTAGATAGCACATTTAATTTCGCCCGATTTCATCTCAATGGTCCTCCAAAGATTCTATGACCGTTCTATCTACAGGATATTGTAGATATTAACATGTCTTGCATGTAACCAAAGTGGTGAAGTGTATCATATAGTCGGCTTTTGCATTTTAATACTAAATTTTATTTACACATTTTTGTGAGTGTATTAATTATTCTCGTTCTTGAACTTCTACTGAAATGACATAATAAATAACAACACAAATTATTTATTTGAACAACTTCTAGTTGTGTTCTTAACTACTTCTATTTTGATTTCCATTTCCACACAAATCCATAGGTATGTCTGTATGACGCATTATGATTATTATTAAGCGCGCCAGTTTCATAAAACAGATGTCCAACCTACGCAATTACAGATGTTGATATCCGCGAAATATCTAAACACTAGGTGCAAAAGAAAATATTAGGGTGGTACACATTCAGGTGTTTTTTACAATAATATTTATTCTAGTATAACTTGAGCTAAGCGTACCGATTTTTAAATATTATTTTCAGACAAGTCATGACAGCGTATTTTTAAGGAATATATCTGCAACCACTGGTAGTCATAATAATATATTTTATTAATATAAAATAATATTTTTTATATTTTCTAAAATTTTGATATATTTTCTACTATCCACCCTATTGCACATAAGAATATTTCTCTAAATCCTCCACATACATTTGCTATAGATTGGAACAAAGAACAATTGTGTTGATCTTTCTAAGCAACACTTTTGGACTAGTGCCTGCTTGCTGTCTCGCTGGTTGGCCACCCAATATAAGACGATTAAAATGTATGGCTATGGAATTACCTATCCAATCGCAACTCAGACCCACGCACTCTCCTTTGATTGTTTTCTTTGTGGCAAAGATTAGATTTATTTGATAGCGACACTCATAAGCCATGCTGCTGGCAAAAAAGGGAAATAATAAATTAAAGGCAAAAATATTCATATAATATTTCTAGTTTATTTTTTTTTCAAAATAATTACCCAACAAGAAGCCTAGGCGTTATGACTTATTAAGTGGTCTGATATGACATGGCGCAAATACAACGCAATTAAAATCATAGCAAATAAGTTGACAACAATTGGAAACAACAATTGTTGTTGAATAAATAAGAACATTTTGAATAATTTTTTCTATATTTCATTGATATAAAATTTCCTCCCACACAGAGAATAAAAAAAAACTTTTTTTAATTTTTATTTTGAACACATTATTAATGCGGATTTGAAATTTGAGTATCTCTATTTGAAGTTGACTCTACTCTAGTTATGAGCATTTGTGGCTCCAGTTTGACACTTCAAAGTTACGTGGGTTGTTTGACAGACAAAAACACATTAGTGTAACCGTTCGCTCCCAAAAAAACAGTGTGGTCGTATCTTGTCTGACCATATGACAAAATTATATGTTTGAAGAAATTATATTATTTTTTTTATTGAATTCGAATAAATTACTGGTTTGGCAACATAGGCCCAGCAACGATGGGAAAATCCCATATCAAACCAGAAGTCACAAGACGAAAAACTCATGGCATGGCTTTGGTATTTTCCAAAGTTTGGATTTAAAAAAAAAGATTTTTTTCGCAGTTTACCAAATCATGAATAAACCAGTAAGGACTATGATACCCTTCACCACTTTATGTATATTGTACATAAGTATCCTAATAATTTCATGTCAATGTTCCCTCGAAGGGACATACACCTTTCTGCAACCTATGCTAAATTTAGTTTAAATCGGGCAGATTTAGAATCGTTTGAGTACAATGGGACAAATTTATGGAAATTGATTTATAGCAAACATGATACACGTTATTCGGTATACCGCACTGTTAAAAATATAGCCTCAATCAGACATCCGTTCGAAATAAATATCTTACGTTGTGCAAAATTTCGTGTCAATCCGACAAACATTAAGAGTTCGGTGCACCATTTCCTTGAAATCGAACGAATCATATGTAATTCTAGACTCAATTCAATTTGCTATACCAAATTGTGTGCAAGTCGAAAGATATATAGGTACTTTGGGGCACCATTTACATAAAATCGGACGAAAATATATATGGGAGCTATATCTAAATCTCAACCGATTTTCACGAAACTTGGCACACATCATTCTGGACCTTATTCAGTACGCTGTGCCAAATTTCGTGCAAATCGAATGATATATAAGGACTTTGGTACATCATTTACATTAAATCGGACGAAAATATATATGAGAGCTATATCTAAATCTGGGCCGATTTTCAGGAAACTTAACACACATTATTCTAGACCTAATTCGGTACGCTGTACCAAATTTCGTGGAAATCGAATGATATATAGGGACTTTGGTACATCATTTACTTTAAATCGAACGAAAATATATATGGGAGCTATATCTAAATCTGAACCGATTTTTCCCAATTTCAATTGATTTCGTCCTTAGGCCAAATAAGTGACCTATGCCAAATTTCATCCAAATCGGGTCATAAATGCGACCTGTACTTTGTTTAAAATTTAACAACTACAAACGGACGGACGGACATGCATAAATCAACTCAGAAAGTGATTCTATGGAACCATGTGTCTATCTCGTTTCCTTTTACCTGTTACAAACATGTGTACAAAGACACAATACCTTATACCTCAGTGTGGTGAAGGGTATAAAAATAAAATAATTTTTAAAGACCTGATAAGGGGTAGATTTTTTTATATAAAAAGTGTCAAAACGTTTTTTTAAACACATCCTGCCAAGGCGTAGGTTTTTCAGGAATAGTTTTCAGATTTCTATAAAAGACTAAATGTTTTTAAAAAAATATTTTTCAACATCATCCATTATGAATATTTTGATTTTCATAAAAATTTTTTATATTTATATTTTTTCAAAGACTTCAAACACACATTCCATAAATCCAAATTCGTATTCCAAATATTCAAATTCAAACAAAAAAACCAAATGCGGAAAAATCTTATACAAATTTACAACAAAAACGCCTTAAGTGCCACCTTTGGCAAATCAATCAAGAATACCGCTTGAAGTCACCCAGTGGACAAGAAACACAACAATAACAACAAATTACACCAACAACCTCATGCACTCGTACTCGAGCTCCAAAGCATTTGCATGCATAACTTTAGCACACTTCCCACAGTCGACCACAGAAACGCACTTGGCTTGGCGTACGCATTCGAGCATGCGTTATTTAAACCACAAACAGAAACAACAACAGAAAATAATCCACTCAAGCATTGAAGTGACGTTGACGATAACAACAACAACAACAACAGCAACTACAACAATCAAAGAAAGAGTTCATGCCATAGTTGGCATAAAATCACACAAAACGTTCCAATCAAACAAATCAAAATGTCAGCAACGCCAACCTGCAACAGCAACAACAACAAAACAATGTTCCAATAACAGCAACAACAATTGTGTACTTAGAAAATATTTGAGAAATAAATTCAATTACACAGGCAACAACAAACAGTGCAACTTGCAACAATACAATGCAATTAAGTGGCACCCACCCACTTTACGACTTTTTAAACGAACCATCGATCGAACTCTCACGCACCACAATTACTCATTATGTACGCGAACATCGACACACAGACGCACACACACATTACATTCATATGTCATTTGTTGTTCTTGTTTTTATGGTAGCAGCTAAATATGCATAATTTCTTCTTCTTCGATTGCATTCGCAAAGACTTGGAAGCTTTTTGGGAAGGAATCTTTGAATGATGATTAACGTGCTGCACATACATATCAATCACCGACACGCAGTCAGTCAGTCAGTCCACCAGTCACTCACTCACTACCTCACGCACTGGGGGCGAAGTGAACACGCGTATACGCTCACATTTAACTGGGTAATTATCGATACATTTAAGAATGTAATGAGTTTGGATTCCACGACGGCATAAAACCGATTTGTTAATGCAATAAAATGCATTTTATTGCTGGTAATTATCGACGGCTTGCATGTCTAATAAATTATAAATTTATTTAACGAGGGTGGTTAAAATTTGGGGGTAAACAATAATCATTTTTTCTTGAAAAAATCTACGCGTTGTAGAGTCCTCGAAAAAATATTCTTTAAAAAATATACGCCTTGCAAAAGTCCTCGAAAAATATTCTTTAAAAAATCTACGCCTTGTTTTATACCCTTCACCACACTATGGTAGAGGGTATTATGTCTTTCTGCATATGTTTATAACAGGCAAAAGGAAACGATATAGACTCATGATTCCTTTTGAGAGTATGCATAGAATCGCTTTCTAAGTCTGTCCATGTTAAATTGTAAACAAAGTACAGGTCGCATTTATTATCCGATTTGGATGAAATTTGGCACAGCTCATTTATTTGGCCCAAGGACGAACCCTATTGAAATTGGAAAATCAAATTTAGATATAGCTCCCATATATATTTTCGTCCGATTTCGGGTAAATGGTGGACCAAACTCCATATACATCTTTCGATTTGCACTAAATTTGGCACAGCGTACTGAAATAAGCCTAAAGCGCGAAATTTAGTACAGCGTACTTCAAATTGAGTGTAGAATGATGTGCGCTGAGTTTCGAGAAAATCGGTTCAGATTTAGATGTAGCTCCCATATATATTTTCGTCCGATTTCGGGTAAATGGTGCGCCAAACTCCCTATATATCATTCGATTTGCACGAAATTTGGTACAGCTTACTGAATTGAGAGTAGAATGATTTGTGCAGAGTTTCGTGAAAATCGGTTCAGATTTATATATAGCTCCCATATATATTTTCGTCCGATTTAAGGTAAATGGTACACCAAAGTTCCTATATATCTTTCGATTTGCACGAAATTTAGTTCAGCGTACTTCAAATTGACTGTAGAATGATGTGCGCTGAGTTTCGTGAAAATCGGTTCAGATTTAGATATAGCTCCCATATATATTTTCGTCCGATTTCGTGTAAATGGCACCAAAGTCCCTATATATGTTTCGATGTGCACGAAATTTGGCACAGCGTACTGAATTAGGTCTAGAATGATGTGTGTTAAGTTTCCTTAAAATCGGTTCCGATTTAGATATAGCTTCTATATATACTTTCGTCCGATTTAAGGTAAATGGTGCACCAAAGATCCTATATTTCTTTCGATTTGCATGAAATTTTGTATAGCGTACTGAAGTAAGAGTAGAATGATGTGTGCTAAGTTTCGTGAAAATCGGTTCAGATTTAGATATAGCTTCCGTATATATCTTCGTCCGATTTCAGGTAAATGGTGCATCAAAGTCCCTATATATCTTTCGATTTGCACGAAATTTGGTACAGCTTACTGGATTGAGTGTAGAATGATTTGTGCTGAGTTTCGTGAAAATCGGTTCAGATATTGATATAGCTTCCATATATGAATGGTTCACCAAAGACCCTACATATTCTTCGATTTGGCCGAAATTTGTCATGGCGTACTAAATTGAGTCTAGAATGATGTGTGCTATGTTTTATGCAAATCGAAATGGTGTGAGCTAAGTTTTGTAAAAATCAGTTAATTTATATATTTCGTCGGATTTAATGTAAATGGTGCACCAAAGTCCGAAATTTGGCATAACGTACCTAATATAATCTAGAATGATGTGTGTTAAGTTTCGTGAAGACCGGTTCAAATTTAGATATAGCTCTTTTCGTCCGATCTTAGGTAAATGGTACACCAAACTCCTAATGTTTGTCCGATTGACACGAACGTGCGGCATACCGAATAGCGTGTATTAAGGTTGCTATAAATCGATTTAAATAAGTTTGTCCCATTGTACGCAAACGACTGTAATTCTGCCTGAATGAAATGTAACTTAGCATAGGTTTCAGAATATATGTACGGATCGATGTTAGTCGGTTCACATATAAAGATCACATACTTGAATTCGTTCAATTACAATGTTCTTCCAAAAGGCGACGTCTATTAGGTTATATATGTAGAATATAGTGGTGAAGGGTATTATATAGTCGACCCAGTCCAACTTTACTACTTTCCTCACGCTTTGGATAGTCGTTGAAAAAAATTTCTTTAAAAAAATCTACGCCATGGATGATCATTGACTTTTTTAACCCTCTTCTTGAAAAAATATTTTTTAAAAAGTCAGACTCGGAATTTCCCAAAATTATTATACCACCAACAAAAAAAAAAATATCTTCTACTACCAACTCCAGTAGTCGCCACTAAACCACTTATCTCCTCCAACAATCTCTGACATCATATCACGTCTTAAAACATAACACCCTCCCCCACTGTTCAATTTCTTTGCCCTTCTCATTTATTTTATGTTTAAGTTTTTTTCTTTTATTACAAAACTTTTATGTTTTATTAAGTGGAGTTATTTTTAAAAAACAAACCCAAAAATAAATAAAAATTTTCAAAACAAAAAATGTTCGAATTCAGTGCAGCGCACTCTGCACCACCACCAGTTTATCCATTTGACTGCACTTTCACTCTCATTTGGTTTTAAGCCTGGAATTTCTGCAGAAAAAAATTTAAACTCGAATACAAAAATTCACGCACGCATTGAGCCACTTTTAAACGCCACCCAACGGCCATTGGACGTATTTCAAAATTCACAACAACGAGCCATGACGGCATCGCTTCTGAACAACAGTAGCTGCAGCAGCAGCAACAACAACAGCAACAGCAACAGCAAAGCTAAGAGGCCTAATTTAATGTCAGTGGCTGTGCCAGTTGCAGTGGAAATCGAACCCATTGGGGGAAAAATGTGTTAAAGCCTGGTTATGTCCATCAGTAAATAAAATTCAGTTTTATTTATGAGTGTGTATGTGTGTGTTATGAGGGAGGTGGTACAGTGTAACCTAATTTAGGTGAAACAATAAACATTTTACATTTTCAAAAAAAAAAAAAAAAAATGATTACATTTTCTGAAAAGACAATGGCCTCTAAAAGTAACTGCAATTATTTTTTATTGTTATTTGAAATTAGCAAATTAACAAATTTGTTCTTTGTTTAATTATATAATTTCATCAAGGGTTTTTATCTGTTTTTCATAATCTACGCTAATTAGAATAAATTCCAGTGGCAATTATTATTCATGGGAGTATGCACAAGCGTAAATAATGAGTTTGTTTTTGTTGTTTATGTCAGTATAAAAGAATAATATTAAAATATTATTTTCCCATGATGAGTTATGAGTTATGTTATATAATTGATATGACCCCACACGCCACTGTAATTGTCATGGGAATTATTATTGCTCAAATGAAATTAAATAATTAAAAACATATATGTTTTTAATCCATACTATTAGGTTGTATAGTATTAAATATATATACATATATATATCAAACGGAGCCCACTACATATATGATGCCCTGCGCCACTTTGGGTATTTACAAAAAATGCTGGCCTGACATCCCTTTCTGTAAGAGCTATATTAAAATTTGGACCGATTGATACAGGAAATTTTAAAATAGATTTTACATAGAGACTCTGCAGATCTTAGTCTAAAACAATTAAAATCGTCGGCAGTGCCAAATAAATTATACCATTCCTATTGAGTTGGGCATTCAACATACCTAAAATCGATAGGGACGGAATCCGCCATCATCTGAGAAAACAAAATATGAAATTATATGTACTTAAGTTGGCAAAAATGGCCAAGAACTTCAGCATAGTGAACATAGTTAGGTAATGTCGAAATAAATTCTCAGCAAATAAGTTTTATTACACGTCAAAAACCCGAAACGCCAAATTACCGCCAAGTCGGTTGGAAAATGCGCCTACAATAATAAAAGTACCTAAAATTTTCTTGGAAGAATATATTTACCCACGATGAAGCCAGAACATCAAATTACAGTCACCTCTGTTGGAGAATGAACCTCCGAACATCAACATACCTAAAAACTGGCGGGGCCTTTATATGGCGACTATGCCAAAGCATAGACTTATATCGACAACTTTTTGTTCACATGTTCGGTAGAACTTCAGAACACTTTGATGAGAGTATGATCTTAAATTAATAATGCTATTTATTATATCATCAGCCGGATGGCTTATGTGGGTATATACACGACAATCATATGACCATTCAAATTACCTTTTAAGACCCCATGTTTTATTGAGTCAAATTCATTTCAGACAATTTGGAATCGATTTAGAATTGTAAGTCTGTCTGCCTGGCTATGGCACACAACAACTCCGATGGATTTAATGAAACATTTGCGCATCGTAATATTCCTTACAATCTTAAATCAAGTTCAAAAGGTGGAGACCTTGGACCTTGTCGGAAGGCTACCTTTTTTCTAACTCTCTGTCAGTGACCCACATTCTAAATTTTAGGTTTCTAGCTCTTTCCGTTACCCAAATCCAAATTGTTCCAAATTTAGTGAATTCTCTATTCTATTTACTATTGGTACACATAACTCCGATTTTCCAAAGTTGTCTCCATAGCTCAGTACTACACTTCAACAGTAATCTAAATTCCAAATCTAAGTATTCAACAAAATCCAAATGATTCTAAATTTAGTACCATTTTGTACTTTTTATACTCATAAGTAATAATTTGTAAAACTACATCAGTCCTACACTCTAAATGTAATCTTAATTCCACAAAAGTCCAAATTGTACCAAATTTAGTACTTTCGTACTCATAAGCACAAATTTCCAAATGTACCTCAATCCTGCTTTCAAATAGTCCAAATTTAAGAATTCCACATTTGTTAGGATTCTGTACTTTTCGTACCCATATACCAAAACTATCCAAATAGTACCGTATTTAGTACCATTTGGTACTTTTCGTACTTATGAGTTCGAATTTCCAACACTGTCTCAATACTTTGCTGTAACAGTAATTTTATTTTCAAATCCACCCATCTCTATCCTTTCATTCAAATCTAAATTGTACTAAACTTAGTAACATTTAGTACACATACCTCCATGTCTCATCCTACACTCCAATCTTATTTTTAATTCCAAATTTTAGGATTCTGGCTCACACAAAACGTATTGTACCATATTTAGTACCATATAATGCTTCTCATATCTATAAGTACGAAATTCCAATACTTACTTAATTCTGTAATTTTCATTCCAAATTTAAGTTTTCGATCTCTGTCCGTTAACTTTAATCTAAATTGTACCAAATTTTTTACCATAGTGACGAATTTTCAAAATTACCCACATATATTAATCCTGCACTCCAACTGCAATATTCATTCAAAATTTCAGAATCTCAGCATCTCACACAAAAACAATTTTTAAACTTTTTGGTACCATTTAGTACTTTTTGTTTCTATAATTAAAAATTGCTTAAACTATGTCAATCCTACACTCCAACAGTAATTTTAATTCCAAAATTCTGGAGTTCAGTTCTATCCGTTCACACGTAATCACGTTGTACCAAATATAGTACCATTTAGCGCATATAAGTGTACTAAATGGTACACTGGAAGTTTATGCTTCCATATCTTAATTCTATATTCTACATCAACCATTAGTTCAAATTTTTGGTTTCCAGCTCTCTCCGTTCACCCAAATCCAAATTGTACCAAATCTAGTGCCATTTAGTACTTTTCGTACACATAAAAACGAATTTCCAAAGATGTCTCTATAGATCAATCTTCAACATAAATCTTAATTCCAAATTTCAAGCTAAATCCAAAGTGTACTAAATTTAGTACCATGGTATCTTTCGTACCAATAAGTACGAATTTCCTAAATAACCTCAATCCTACACTCCAACAGTCATTTTAATTCCCAATTCGAAGACTCCAACTCCATCTGTTAACCTTAATCCAACTTACATCAAATTTAGTACCATTTAGTACTTTTCATACAAATAAGCTACCTCAATTCTCTACTCCAATAGTAGTCCTAATTCCGATTTTAAGGATTCCATCTCTATACACTCAACTATAGTACCAAATAGTACCAAATTTAGTACCATTTTGTACTTTTTATACACATAAGTACGAATTTCTTAAAACATTTCCATACATCAACACCACTTCCCAACCTGTATTGCATATAAAATGTCGAAACTCTAGCTATATATGTTCAATAAAAATACAATTAGAACTAAATTTAGTAATGTTTAGTACTATTCGTACACTTAAAGGTCGAATTTCCAAAAACTCTTTTCATCTTTACATCTTTCTAACTTTCCATCAGTGACCCACATTACAAATTCTAGCTTTTTCCATTCGCCTAAAACGGGTACCATATTTGGTACATTTTAGTACTTTTCGTACCCTTCTAGTTCAAATTTCCAAAAACCCAGCCTTATCTCACGCCTGCATACCAACAACAACTCACACTCAAAATATGTTAAAAAATCCACGCCTTTGACTATGCTTGGAAAAATATGTTTAAAAAATTCACGCCTTTTTTAATAATTTTATATATTAAAATTTGTTGGGGGTGTACAAGGAGAAGTTGCCCGATAAACTATATCTTCCTATTTAATGTAGGTTAAATTTAATTACATAAAATATTTAATTTAATTTTAAATGGGAATTTGATACTTATCCTATCTCTTTGAGCCAACACTTGCATGGAACATATATGTGCCTTAAGTCTCTGGTTAGTGTGATTAATTAATTCATTAATTTAATTTGATTTTATGTGATATATTAATCTAGACAACATGATGTGCCATGTTTTAATGACTTCAAAGTGGTATCAATAATTTAATTATAATCTCTACACAAAAGTTGTCAGTTTTGACCTATCCCAATAAATACACATGCTACTATAACAATTAAATATGCCATGTCATGCTCCATGAAATGCATTCCTCAATTCAATTCACTACCCGTAACATATCGGAAATAATAATTTTATTAGCACTTTCATTTTCAAGCGCACCATTCGGTGACTTCCCCCTCACACATAATTCGTCATAAAACTTCTAATTCACAGACAGCACCACACTATACATGCTAAAGCACGAGTGTGTTTACATTGAGTTTTTTCTTTGTATTACATCATGTGGCACGTACCACCTAATGCAACAAGAAAAATACACAACACAACATTGTTTTAATACCCTTCTATGCCACACAGCACAAAAGAACGGATACGGATGAGAACTCAGAGAATGACAGCAGTTCGCAAAGCCTTCCCAGTGATGGCTTAACAATTTATTTTTGTTTTTTTTTACATCACAAGCAAGTGATTGTTTATTTGTTAATGAGCTTGTTTTATTTTAAAGTTATTGTAGTTGTTGGTGCTGTTGTTGTTATTATGAGATTTTACGCTGATGAAAAGCCGGTTACCGGCATTTTTGTATTTTCTTGCACCTCCCAACATGGTTGAGTTGAGACAATGGGTTGGTGGTACGCATGGTGCGCTTTTGGGAGGCAGCAGTGCGTAACCTAAACGCTGTGTAATAATAAATGGTGATCATGTGGTGGGAGGGGAAAGAGAGAGATACATAAAGGCATTACTAAAATATAATAACAACAATTGTTTTTCAAACTTCATATTAAAATTTAAAATTATTATTACCACATTAATGATTACACATTTTAAATATTTTTTTCACATATATTTTTTTTCTCAAATACGCCCATCTCAAATCATTTTTGATACATGAATCATTTTTTGCAAATTCATGAAATTTGGAGCCTCTCATGGACGTTATGGAGGAATAACTATTTTGTGTCTAAGACCAGTAGCAAAAAAATATCTTTGTCAGTATGTAACATTTCCAAAGCGTGGATTTTTGCCTAACATTGAAATGGTCATGAGGCGCAAAGAATCGGCGTGGCTAATGACCAGCCAAACAATGGAAAAAACAACTACAAAAGAAGGCTTTAAAAGAAAATACCTTAACCATGTAAAATTACTAAAGTTGTTGTTGTCTTTTTTGTTTTCTTGTAATGCTTGCTCAAGCATCAATGTTATTGTCATTTAGGCATTACTTTGCAAATTTTTCGGTGATTTTTTTTTCAAATAAATTTTAATTATTTTTAATTCGAATTTAAATAGATAAAAAAAATTTAAGAAATTTAAAAAAAAAATACAAAAAAATTGTTCTCCCAATTGAAATCAAAAGTCGGACATGGAAAAATTTTAAATTATTTTTTCCCATAGTTTCACATTTAAATCCGTTGAAGAAAAATTCTCACAAGTAGTTCAATTTT
Organism: Musca vetustissima; assembly: GCF_032173495.1. Lineage (NCBI taxonomy): Eukaryota > Metazoa > Arthropoda > Insecta > Diptera > Muscidae > Musca > Musca vetustissima. Next base: position 548,441 of record NW_026887089.1, on the reverse strand, counting down.
TTTTAATTCAGATTGACATGGGAGACACATTAACTATCATTGACATCGATTGTTAGTTTTCGAACATTATCAAAGCTTTAATCTGGCACTTTGATTAATTCATATCGGGAAATGACACCAACTAGTTTTTTGTGTCGTATCACAAATGGTTGGTGTATGTGTCTTAAGTCTTTTGTTTATTCACATCACTCGCTGATGGAATTTCCTTAGAAAAGTGTAACAATTACATTGACTTTCAATTATCTGTTGTTATAAAAAATGTAGGGGGTGATTCGTGTTTTGTTCTCAGGGTTCACGTAACTAGTTAATATTTAATATATGACAGCTTGAGAATTTCGTTTATAAAGAAAAATTGAAGATCAACAAATAATTTCGAGGAACTGAAGTAAGGTCCTTCTTAGATAAAAAAAAGTGGAGTTAGTAATTCGTAGTTATTATAACATTATGGCAAGTATGAAGCGGGCGGAATATCCAGTTTCATCCAAACTTTGCAAATCATTATATTTTTACCAATTCGAGATCAAATCCGAAGATAAAACCCCTCTTGATAACCATTTAAAAACATGTAGCGTTTTTTAAAGTGAATGTAGTAAACAATTTCATCATAATTTTCGTCGAAATTCTTCTTCCACAAACAACTTTTTTGTTTTTGGGCTCGTAGGCATAGATTCCTAACCTTCTCGTGGCACTCCAATCGTATTTTCATACAATCCGCCATTGTCATGTCGTTTGCAGCAACTCAACATATAGGTCGGAACTTCGGTAAATTTTAATTTATTAATAAAGCCTTGGCAATCTATTTTCGGTATTTGGAAAGCTTAAGTGGCCTACTCCTGCTGAATTAAATATTAGGTTGGAGAAAAGGAAATCCATTCGTTTTATATGAACTATAGAACTTTATTTAACATGCTTCGGAATGTTCAAATATGCACCGTTTTGTTGTATGATGTGTTGCAATTTAAAGGTATCTTCATAATGCCTCTCTCATGGCAGACCTGCTCTCTATTTGTAAAAAAAACTCTAGTAGTCGATTTTCACAAATCTCCCTAGATACCAATTTTTTATCATTAAAGACATTTTCCAATGCAAGAAAAATATGATAATCACTTGGTGCCAAGTCCGGATTGTATTGCGGATTTATTAAAACTTCCCAATCAAGCTCTCGAAGTTTCTGGCGAGAAACTGTAGATGTGTGCTTAGCGTTGTCCTGATGGAACATGACACCTCTCCTGTTGCCAATTCCGGTCGTTTCTGGTCAATTGCTATCTTCAAACGGTCCAGTTTTTGACAGTAGATATCAGAATTTAGCGTTGGGTCATATGAAAGCAACTCATAATAAATAATCACTTCCAGTCCCACCAAATGCATAGCAGAACCTTTGTGGCCGTTTTCCACAGGGTTATCGTATGTGATCCATAGAAATAGATCTATCTCATACCGTTTGGCAAAGGCTTCGCAAATGGAAATTCAATCCATCCTACTTTTTTTTTTGTTAAGTGGTGTGGCACCCGAACATCGAGCTTCTTTTTGAATCCAGCTTTTTATACCCTACACAACTATGTTGTCAGGGTATTATAGCTTTGTGCAGCCCAAAGAGTTTGTAACGCCGCGAAATATTGGTCCTATTCCCACCTTTAAGTATACCGATCGTCATATCTCGACTAGCTGAGTCGATCTAGACATGTGTGTCCGTCCGTCCGTCTGTCCATTATATTTTGTAAACACGACACAGGCCACAGTTATGGACCAATCTTCACGAAATTTTGCATGTAGGATAGGTTCTGCCCAATGAAGACCCCTATTTTGGTAAAGATCGGTAAATATCCTAGGGGATAAAATAGACAAAATACTTAATTTTTATCGTTTTTTTTTTTTTGGTCGCTCTAGAGGCCGCAATTGTGACCCAAACATCGCGAATTTGTACATAGAGAAGGGGACCGGGCCAAAGAATAAGCATGCCTGTTTTGATAAGGATCGGTCAATATTTAGCGGGTCAAATGAACCCTGACTTTTGTGTGAAAAATTACAAAATTTGTATTCTATAGCGTATAGATTTACCCCTGAAGGACATAGACCCGAAAAGTTGTTGGTATATCCAAGGACAGTGGTTGAATTGATACCAATTATATGGTCGTATGTATTCAGATGTGGGAGTTACACTTAAATATTTACAGGTGCTTATGTATTCAGATATTATTTAGTAACCCTTTACCACACTAGAGGGCGGAAATATAGCGCTGATCGCTTTAAAATGTTTCATGAAGTTCCAGTTATGGTCAAGAAGGATAACGCCTACAATTTTCGTTGACGATCAGATAAATATATTGTGATGAAGTGGACCGAAAACATAATTTTTGTTTTGTTTTTTTTTCGAGTCGATCTATAGGCTCCAATGGGAATTAGAAGATCACAACACAAGGGAAGGGAATCTGGACAAGTAATTAGAAGAGCTGTACTGAACATTAGTAATGATTGTCGGCCTCTAGTTGGTCCAGATAGATCCACAGAAAGTTAGTTTTTCGTGGAAGTTGTTTAATGATAAAAAATTGGTATCTATGGAGGCCCCGTCGACTACTAGAGTTTTTTGCAAATAGAGAGCGACTCACTGAGAGAGGCATTGTAAATGGATTAAAACATATTTAAAACGGTAGATTTTTAGCTTCAGGGCGATGTTACGATAAAGCTAACATGCATATACAAATAATGGATTTCATTTCTCCGATTTTATCGACATTTTCGACGACCGGATTTATTTTTCCCCAACCTTATATATTTGTACCCAAGAATATAAGTCTATATTTTGAGTGATAATCAATTTGTGAAAAATCCAACAAGATAGGCATTCATTCATTCAAGCTATATCGAATGTTTATATGCTAGCGGAAGAAATGTCCAAGGGTGCAATACCATTACTGACCATTACTAGGTTTCAACCATTAATGGTCTTTGGCACAACGGTCATTTTTAGACGTCATTTCGGGCCTTCGTGTTTTGAGCATTGGCCACAAATCACATATTAAACATGATTTAATCATTACTGTAGGATGGTGCTTCAATGTCAATGTCTTGTCGTGACAATCCACGTTGAAAATTGTGAAAAAATTCTCATTTTATTTATTTTATTATTTATTATTATTTTTTTGCAAATACATTTTTAAAGTCAATGTAAGCAACACAACACATGGTCGTACGTCAAACCGTCTAAGTACACTGTAAACAATTTTCCAAATAAAATTCTAAATGGCACCAAACAGTGTTAACTCACATTTCAAAATTTTGGGATGCTCATCTAAAATTAATTTAATAATCGCGCCATCTATATGTACGATCGAATACTTTTTAATTCTCATGTTATTGTCAACTAGGTCCATTTATAATTCCCTAAATTCATATTAAATTTTATGACAAAACTTCAGTCCATTTTTTGTGCATTTATTATGATAATGATGTGAAGCAACATTTGTTTGTTGTGACAAAAAAAAATATTTAAAAATAAAAAAAACATAAATAAAATATGTAAAACATTAACACCTTTTTAATCGTCTGTATTAGCATCAGTTTAATGTCAAAACTTTTGGGGAGAAGAAGAAGAAAACAAAAGATCTATATTTCCAACTAAGGCATCTGAGAGCAAAAAGCTATAGTTTTAATACCTTTTCTCCCAAAGTGGTAAAACAAAAATAAAATTTCAATATTTTCTATTATTTTTTTCCAAACTATTTTTGGATAAAGGAAACCTATACATTGGCCAAATATGTTATCTATTGTAAATTTCCTCTTGTCTAATAGCTGCATGAATTATTTTATGGGGTCATTCCTAGGAGAGGAAACGAAGCAATCAAGCAAGATATTGTTTTGTATTTTTTTTTTTTTTTTTTGTATTTTGATTTGTGGGGAATTTTGTACGGAAACAGCAGATGTCAAATCGAATGCGTTTTACTATTTATTTATTTACATGAAGACATGGAGCGATGATGAGATAAGCAATAACAACAAAAACCCAAAAGCTTTGGTATGTGAAGGTGCTGTGAATACCACCAAGAGTTGGTCAAATACAAATTGATACGCTAGAGGTGGTCATGCTTCATCGATTTGGCTGAGTTTTGTTCAAAACATTAATCTCAAATTGTTTTCATTGACTTTTACCACGCATTTGTGATTGATATTGTGTTATTGTATCCGCTTCAAGTATAGGCAAGGGTAAGTGGGGGGGGGTAGATATCAACATGATTTTCAATTTTTTTCCTCTCCAAGCGGGAGGTAAACTGATATGAATAACCAACAAAATATGTTTTTTTTTATATGAAGTTTATTTTTGTTATTAAAAACTATTCATTTATTAACCATTCATTATTTGCATGCCATAATTGATACGCTTAATTTTCGCTTCGGTTGTTGTTTTAGAACACTTTAATTTCAAAATAATTTCAACATTTCATTGTTTGTAGCCAGCCATAATTTTTATAGTTTACCTTTCCAATGAGGTCATTTCGAACGTGATTTTGAGGAATTTTTTTTTTTTTGTTTTTGTTTTTGTTTTTTTGCATTCTCTTCTTGCCTGTTCTTGTTATTGATGTTTAAAAATATGGGTCAAAAGGTTGAATACAAAATATTATTTGTGAAAATCATAACTGTGTTTTGTTTTTTGCAAAATTTCGTTTTCATGATTCTATTTTTTTTGCCATAGAAATTAGATCGATTATGAGGTCATGATCATATTTTTAATATTTTGAACAAACAAAAACAAAGCACAGCAATAACAAAAGAACTTACAAAAAACGAAACCACAATTCGAAGTTCAAAACTGAAATTCGATAAGCATGATAGCAATAAATGATAAATTGCCAGTTCGATTATGACAGAAATTTATTTGTCAGTACTTAAATAATAGGAACTTTTTTTTAATATGGGGTCAAATGGGCAGGGTTGCAAATTTGCAATAAACATAAACAATTTTTTTGTTAAATCTATTTTTCATCCAATTATTAAAAAAATGTTCTTGAGATTTGATCATGATTTGTGGTAAGCTGATGTTTGTGTGTGTGTATAATTATTACACCCACATACTTTTTGTTTCATTGTATTCCCATGGTTTACCACAAAAAAGAATTTTCTTAATTGTTAACTCACCTCCAAAATAAATTGCAAATTAAACCAAGTAAAAAAAGAGTCTGGCGGTATTGCCGACAGATATATACCACCAACCTATGGTTTGCGGATATCTTCGGAATTACATACAGATTTTATTATTAGCTTTATATAATAAATATATTTTTATTAAAGAGGTTTCGGATTTAATGTTTATCAAATTTTATAAAACATTGACCATTTGGGAGGGATGTACCGTAAGGAGTGTCCCACTGGGTGCCATCTTCGGACTTGATATGTGGTTAGTAAAGATAATAGGTTGTACAAGGTTTGGTTTAAATCAAATATTCCATTCGCCTGTTATTGGATTTATAAATATTGAAAATGTTAACTCTTTGTGGGGGAGGTACCAGAAGGTGTGGACAAATGGGTCCCATATTCGGACTTAATCTAGACTTCGTAATGATAATGGGTTGTGCAAGGTTTGGTTCAAATGTGGCATTGCATTTTTTAATAATCAAAATTTTGGCCATTTGTGGGGGAGGTACCAGAAAGTGTGGACCAATGGGTCCCATCTTCGGACTTAGTCTAGACTTCGTAAAGATAATAGATTGTGCAAGGTTTGGTTCTAATCTGACATTTATAAATATTTGTGGGGGACGTACCAGAAGGGGACCCATTGGATGGGACCCTTCTTTGGACTTTATCTAGGTTTAATAAAGATAATAGGGTGTGCAAAGTTTGGTTCAAATCGGATAGTCCGTTCATATGATATAAATTTAATTATACCCTACACAACTATGTTGTCAGGGTATTATAGCTTTGTGCAGACCCAAGAGTTTGTAACACCGCGAAATATTGATCCTAGACCCACCTTTACGTATATCGATCGTCATATCTCGACTAGCTGAGTCGATCTAGACATGTGTGTGCGTCCGTCCGTCTGTCCATTATAATTTTTAAACACGATACAGGCCACAGTTATGGACCAATTTTCACAAAATGAAAATTGGTAGGATGGGTTCTGCCCAATGAAGACCCCTATCGTTTTTGGTAAGGATCGGTTAATATTTAGGGGATGAAATGGACCAAATACTTAATTTTTGTCGGTTTTTCTGGTCGCTCCAGAGGCCGCAATTATGGCCCAAACATCGCGAATTTTTGCATGGAGAAGGGGATCGGGCCAAAGAATAAGCATGCCTGTTTTGATAAAGATCGGTCAATATTTAGCGGGTCAAATGGACCCTGACTTTTGTGTGAAAAATGACAAAATTTGTATTCTATATCGTATATATTTACTTCTGAAGGACATAGACCCAAGTTGATAGTTGATAGATCCAAGAGCAGTGGTTCACCTTTCTCATCATCGCTCATCGAAATTGAAATTTTCCTTGATGATCCAGGTATGGTCAAATACTACGCCTATAATTTTCTGTGATGATCAGATTAAAATTTTGGGATGAAATTTTTTGTATTTTTTCGAGTCGATCTATAGGCTACAAAACCGAAAATCACAACACAACACACGGTGAAGTGAATCTGGACAAGTAATTAGAAGGGAATATTGATCAAGCTCGAAATAAACATACCCAAAAGTTTGAGTTCCGTGGTAGTTGTGTAGGATATCATATGGTCGGCCCCGTCCGACTATACTGCTCCGCTCACTGGTTTTTAGCACAATTTTGACCATTTATTGGGGGAGGTACCAGAAGGAGTGGATCGATATTCCCCATTTTCGAACGTAAACTAAGTTTGGAAGAAATATTACGATGTGCAAAGTTTGGAGCCAGACTGACATACGTATATACCCTCATTAGTCATAAGGCTGTGGTTAAAACAAAAGACTTAAGCAATATCATGGTTAGAGAACATAGATTCTATTCTCTCTAAAAAAGAAGTCTAAGTTTGTTTTTTAATTAGAAAAAAATCTTTAATAGCCGAAAGATCTCCCCCATTTAATGGTATTACCGGATTTTTGGTATATATAAAATTTTAGGCGCATTTTCCAACCTGTAATTCGATATTTTGAGTTCATGAACGTTGAACATTTCTTTAGAGAACACATTAACCAAATTTGTTTTTATTTTCTATAGAAATACAACACAGTAGACCTTCCAGAGGTCATTTGATGAAAGCAGATTTGACCGGCATATAGAAGTCCTTATATATAGAATGCCTACCTCGTACATTTTATATAGAGCTCTTCTATAAAGCAAGATATTTTACAGGTTTCCTTTAGAAACCTTTCTCCAGAATTATTTAATAATAGATTTCAGACCAAATTTCATATGATTTGTATCCAATTCCTCGACTTTTGTCGGTCCGCATTAATATAGCCCCCGTATAATTATGTCACTAAATTTGTCTTATTTTTAAGCTATAGGTCATTTATTCCACAGAAGGAGCGGTAATTTCGGTATTCTGGGTTTTTATTGTGTGAAATTAATTAGGTGACTGATAAATTATTTTCCAATCAAAGAGGCTATAAGTTTCAATATAGAACCATATTTTGATATTTTTGGTATGTTGAAACCGATAGTAGTATCTATTCTATTTGATTCAGTTATCATATCCCAGCATTTATTTAATATTTAATACAACGATTTTTGACAACTTTTCTCATTAATCAAATCCGATTACAAAAATATTATCTTATCGTACCATTTCAAAACGTACCTCCTTCCGTCCCTCCACATTTCCTTGTGCACTGGTCTATCAACTATTGCAGGTTTCAAATGTTTTGCTAATTATAGTTTATGGCTTCCTCTTGAAAACTAAATCAAGTGGTTTTTATATTTAATATTCCACAAGAAAAAAATACAAAAACAACAATATCAAAATCAAATCAAAAACGTAAAATCAAAGCATATTTGCACAACTTTGCTAAACCTGACCACCGAACAAACAAAAAAAAAAACGGCTTAGCAAAAATATGTGGTTACACCGGTGTTACAAAAAACGAAAACATATTTGGGTGCTTTGAAGGCCGTACTATATCCGCAAAATTGGAAATATTAGCAGTAGAAAAAAAACAACAAAACACAACAAGAGTTGGAATTTTTAGTAAGGTGCGCTTCCTTCTTTTTTTCTTGATAAGGGGGAATTTCGGAAATATACCTGAACTAGAAAATCTAGCAATTAATTTAATAATGATGCTGGAGGAAATGTCCATACAATTTTGGTTTTTATTTTTTAAAATGAAAATTCAATAAATTAATGGACATTTGCTTTGATGTGGATTGTATTTTTATTTATACGAATATAATTACCATATAACAAATCCAATCATTATGCTAATTTCCTATCAAATACTCCAGTTTAAAATCATTTAAATAAAATATAGCTAAAAATGGATTTGAGAAAAAAATAATTTATTTAAAATTAGTTTATGGTCTAAGGGAACGCCTTGAAGTAGGTATTTCCCATATAATTAACCGAATTTAGTTTAAAAATAATATATAATATATATCTTTAATATTTTTCGCTACTATAAACAAGAAGAAAATAAAGATATAAAAATCCATTGTTAGCACTTTAACGTTGTCTTTTAACCTCTGAATATGGCAAATTACACCCATATCGATTTAAAACAATTCTAAGGCCTTTAAAATAACCAAAATCAGTTGCTATATCAAATGATGAGCCTAAATTGACAATATCCAGTCAGAAGATTTTTGATCCCTTGGAAAATGTTGTACAATTGGTCTGAGATTAAAAATATTATTTTAATGGTGCGGGACCTCTTATAGGTTCTATAGTATGGTCGTACATTTACTTTTTTCCCAAATGAAGATTTACATATCTAGAACTAATATCAAAATTTGCGAAAAATGAATTCGTTATTTCCATCGAAGTTCTTACAAAAATTTAATAATTTCCGAAGTCTTCTATAAATATGTTTGGCATTAAAAGTACTCAAAATCGATCGGAATTTTTATGTGTGTGTCATGTAACCATGGAGAACCCAAAATATCAAATTATAGCTAGTTATATAGAATTTAATTCTGATCAATATTATATATACATTATGTGGTCTCCGCCAAGAAGACTTAATATTAGATATCAGAGGATCAACATAGGGTTTCTCTTCATAGAAAACACCTTTCAAATGTCTGCTACAAAAATAAAAGCATTCTACAGGGTGAATCCCCTGGCGGCAAATATGGGAAGCTGGATGATTACTCTATTCTTTGAAGAAGGTCTGATGAAAAATAATGCAATCTTGCAGGACCTAAATAACCCTGTACTGCGTCGGGTGTCGTTGACCAGCCCACGAGCAACACCACGTGGTCATCCTGCAATAGTGAGCAAACATCTCCTAAAAATTTTGGTATCAACAAGCAAGCATGTATCCCACTGTCAAAAATTGATCCGAGTTCGACAACTGCCGAATCTCTACCCAATTTTCTGAGACAATCCAACTCGATATAGGATCATCTTCTACAATCGGGGACCCTTTTAATCTATCAAGCTTATGCTACAGCATAGAATTCTTAAAATCTGATAGCTATCATTGTCTCCACACAGAACAATGATGCTTGTAAGGAGAAATGACATTCCTAAACTACAGAAGGTACCTGTTTTGTCAGGGAATGGCGCAACACATTCAACGAAGAGAACTAATGATCAAGGCCTTTGAACTAAAAAAACCAGGCGCTACTCTGGAAAAATAGAAAGTTTTTCTTGGCCAAGGCCGGGTATAATACTTACCACCTACCCAACGGAGTATTTTTCTACATTGGAAGGACAAGGGTCGGAGAGGAGCAAATCAACACAAACAGCTGCGAGAGCGAAGCAGACAGGATGCCGAAGAGATTTTCATCGACTCTCATGGAACTCAAATGATTAAGGCCATCCAAGTAAACCTTTATTGGAATAAGAGTCGCTGATGTGACTCTGATGGAAAACCCTAACCTATAGAGGGAGATTTTATATGAGGTGGGGAAATAGAAATCCACTATTTTTTTGGCAGATGGCTGCACTGATAGATTTCTCTTAAAGTATCGATCAAACAATTTCAGATATATGCTCGTTGGAAGGGTGACATTTCGCAGTAAAAAAAATTTGTTTACTGTTTTTTGTTTAGTGCATTCAGTTATGAGTTACAGGGTGTTCAAAATGTAAGTGTACAAAGAAAAAATTCGGTACATTTTACAGTTTTTCTTTGACAAAGGCGAAAATGTAAGCCTAGCGACTAACATTGTGAATGGTGTTTATGGTTTCGATATAGTAACCGCCAATTATTTGCAATTTTGGTTTCGTAGATTCCGTTCAGGAATTTTTGATGTTAAAGATGCACCTCGCATAGGTAGGCCGGTCGTCGAAAATGTCAATAAAATCGCAGAAATGACCGAAGTTGGCCGACATGAAAGCAGTTGTAACATCGCTCAGGAGTTAAAAATACCACCATAAAACTGTTTTAAAACATTTACAATTCACCAGAAACGGCAAGAACAGGGGGGTGTCGTGTTCCACCAGGACAACGCTAGACCACACACATCTTCAGTGACTCGCCAGAAACTTCGGGAGCTTGGTGGGAAAGTTTTATTGCATCCGCCATACATTCCGGACGTGGCACCAAGCGATTTATCATATTTTTCTTGCATTGCAAAATTTCTTTAATGATACAAAAATTGGTATCTAGGGAGGATTGTGAAAATCGACTAAGACAGGACTTCTATGAGAGAAGCATTATGAAGTTACCTTTAAAATGGCAACAAAACGGTGCATATTTGTCCCAAATCGGACAATCTGAAGCATATTAAATAATGTCCTATAATTCATATCAAAGTAATGGATTTCTTTTCCCCAACCTAATATATAGATACGACGTAAACGACTTATAAATCGGACGAAATAGCAGGCGTTTCTGAGATATTATATGGATTCACAAATATAACTATCCAACAAAATCTGGTTAATGGTCTGGCATGGACAATTTCTTTTGGTGACAAATTCCTTAACTCTAAATTTTACGAAGAAATAACTTCCTATCATTGTTGTGCGACAAAAATATATCGCAATCGATTTGATAAAGCATATCCTCTTCATCGTCCTTATTTTCTAAACCGTAAAAAACCAATCATCACATCACATCAACAACATGACCTGTGGTTTCAATCCTTGACCCTCGCCAATGGTTTTAATCCCCATAAGGAAATTTTACTCCCACCCAAAATCTGTATTTGTGTATGATAATGCTCTGTGCCAAGTGGATGTAGTGTGCTGCTTCGCTAAACAATGCACATAGACCAAAATCCATGAATTGGGATTTGAATTCATTCTTCTCCAGAACAGAATAAAAAGATAATCGTCGAAGCTATGTTCAAAGCTTTGATCCATAGTGCCGTTCGCCAATATATCCTCCAAGGAGTGATCGGTCATGCCTCCCGTTGGTCTTGTTAAATGATTACAATGAAATCATAGTCCACAAAGATTTTTAAAATGTTTGCCCTTTGCGCCAAAGGCATAGAGACCTTTTCCCACATAGAGTACTTCTAGTTTTTCCTTCTGCTGGAAATTCTCTAAACCTCCCCACCACCCGTAAACCTCTTAAAAAATAATTCCCCCCATCTATTTCCTCTCCAAAAGTCAATCAATTGTTTTGACCCTGAAAATAACATAAAAGTACTGTTACAAAACTTGAGTTCAAACCCATTTTATAACACCATGTCATTGCATTGCTGCAGGCCACAAACAAATCTGGTCTCATAAAAATTAGCTAATTAATTACAAATAAACAAAAAAAAACAAACTAAATTATGTCTAAAATGAATTGTCAATTGGCAATTGTCCCAAGGCAATGGGTTAATATCTCTACACCCGGCATCGAATTGTAGTATAAACGTTAAGTATGTTTTTTTTTCAAAGCTCACAAGAAATTTCTTCTTTGTTTCGGGCCAAATTATTATTTCATTTAAATAGATGTGTGTGTGTGTTGTTTGACTTTTGTATTTTGCGTGTTAGTTGGTTAATAATGTTGGTAGTGGCGTTTTACTGATTAACATACTGCCTCCCTGCCTGCCTGGCTGGCTGCCTGGCTGTCTTGTTAGCTGGCTGCCAAATAAACGAGAAGGCGATACCCTCTATTTTGGGCCGTTGCAACCAGTGTTGCTATCCATTGTTGGGATAGTTGATGTTGTTGTAATGTATGCAATCTGCATAATTTAACAATATAAACAACCCGCTCTCACACACACACACACACACAAATACACTCTCGCATACACATAAATATATTGAGCGCTAAGGTATTAGCACAATGCCAAAACAAAAATCAAGCGATAATGAAATTATGTAGAAAAGAAAAAAACAACAAAAGAAATTCAAAACCAACAACAACAACTTTATGTAAATGTTGTAATTGTTTCGCTTGTTTAAACTTTGGCAGCAAATTCGAAACAACAAATTTGCCAGGTTAACAAGGTGTAAGTGTATAGCAACGACAACAACAACAACAATGCGATTTAATATCATGCTTTACAAGATGCAGAGCAGAGAGAAATAGATGAAGAAAAAATCAAATAAAATTCCCATATCATTCCCATATTCATCTGAGAGAGGGAAGGGATGGAGATCTCAACAAAAATGAAACCAAAACAAAATAAAAAAATCGGCATAATAAATTCAAAGTCAATGTCATTAAATAGCAACAAAAATCTGTTTTAAAGGCATAATGACAAAATCTCAACGATCACCGACAGCTACATTTATTTTCGGATCATTTTTTTTTTCAAATGAATGATTTTTGAAATTAATGGTCAACATGAGTGATTTGACATTTTTTTTTTTTTTTTTTGAAAAAAAAAATTAAAAAGAAACTTAAGTATTTTGACATACAAATACATATGGCCACCGTATGTGTAATTAGACAATGGATAATAGTGGTAAATTGTGTATATTTTTGCGACATTTTATTGCTTCCAAATTCTATTGTCTGTTCTTTGATTGAAACCAATTTCCACTGTACCTCAATAATTCATCTACTCGAAGAGGCTATTTAAAAGGGGGCTTTGCTTTCGATTTCATTATGTAATTTATGTAAATGCCAAACAGGTTGTAAATCTATTCGCTCCAATGATGGTAATAACCATAAAGCTGTCAGTAAAGTTGTAATTTTCTATACAAAAAAGGTTCTTTACAAAATTAAGGAGGGATGTGTAAACAGTTTAGGAATTCTATTTTCAATATTAGGTATTTAAAAGCTGAAAGAAATTATGACTTTTTGTTAGCATTAAACTTCAAAAATCTGATTCTTTGTTAGAAAGGTAACAGATGAGATGGACCATTTTTAATAGTTTTTAATGCTTGGGAATAAACTGTGACGTGCATATTTTGGATTATATTGATTATTTCCCTAGAAGGAAACATGCGAACAGTTAGATGGCCACTTCTAAATGAATTTTAAATTATCCAAAATAAAAATCTAAGACTAGAGTCTCTAGGCGAAATATCTGTGAATAATTTTTTTGATCGAATCAAAATACATACACCTAACTAGCCATAAAATGTTAAAGAAAGGATTTGAAATGGTATCGGAATGTTGATAGTATCGCTATAACAGTTTGCCACCCCTGAATCTAATGATGACAAATACCTGGCAAATTTTGGCAAATACTGCATGTTACTATGGGTTAAGCCTGGGTCGTTTCAATCGAACTGGTAAATAAGAATTCTGTAGAATTAAGGCGGCCCAACATTTTGTGTGGCCCCAACATTTTGTTACTAAACCTAGGCCCACATTTCGTCTACCGATATCTCACATAGCTGAATCAATCTAGATACAACCTACATAATTTGACGATTGGTCCATAACTGTGTCCTGTATTTTGATTACAAATTATATAATTATATTAGGTTGGGCGGAAAAAAAATCTATTATTTTTATATGAACTATAGGACTTTATATAACATGCTTCTGAATGTCCGATTTGGGCCAAATATGCATCGTTGTCATGCATGATTTGTTACCATTTTAAAGGTAATTTCATAATGCCTCTCTCATAGAAGTCCTGTTCTCTGTTTGCACAAAACTCTAGTAGTCGATTTTACCAATCCTTCCTAGATAACAAATTTGTATCATAAATAATTTTGCAATGCAAGAAAAAGATGATGATCGCTTGGTGCCTATCGAAGTTTCTGGCGAGTCGCTGTAGATGTGTGTGGACTGGCACCTCTCCTCTCTCCTGTTGGCTAATTCTCGACACCTCTCCTGTTGGCCAATTCTGGTCAATTGAAAATGGTTCAAAACAGTTTTATGGTCGATTTTTATCTCCTAGACGATGTGACGTTTGCTAACATGCCGGTCAACTTCGATCATTTCACCAATTTTATCGACATTTTCGACGACCGGCCTACATATGTGAGCTGCATCTTTAACCTAAAAAAAATTCTGAACCAAATCTACGAAACCAAAATTTCAAATAATTGGCTGTAACATTATCGGAACCATAAACACCATTCACAATTTTAGCCGCTTGGCTTGCATGTTCGCATTTGTCGAAGAAAAAGTTTAAAATGTACCGAATTTTGTCATTGTTCACTTCCACTTTTTAACACCCTGTAACTCACAACTGAATGCACCAAAGAAAAAACAGCAAAATATTTTTTTACTACGAAATGTCACCCTTCCAACGAGCATAAATCTGAAATTGTTTGATCGATACTATACGAGGAATCTATTAGTAGAGTCATCTGCCGAAAAAATATAGGATATCTTTTTCCCCCAACCTAATGATTTCAGACGAATCGAAAAATTATTAGTGTGCATAGGTAAAGGTTTTCTGAGCAAGGACCTCGTAATGGTGGAAAAGAACGGTAAAAGCGTACGGACATAGAATCCTTGTCTTTGAAGTCCATATCTAAAATCTCATGAGTAACATTTTTGTAGAATACTTCCTGATAAAACCAGTAGGGAAAGTAGTAAAGTCGAACTGGGCCGACTATATAATACTCTTCACCACTTTGGTATATTCTACATCAGGGACGTAAGCAGGGGGGCGGCCCGGGGGGCCCGGGCCCCCCCCGAAATGATTTTTTTTCACAGTAAATTTATGTTAGCAACAGCGAATTTTTTCATTTTATACTACCGGGCCCCCCCCGAAATGAAATCCTGTGTACGTTGCTGTTCTACATATATATCCTAATGGACTTCTCCTTTTCGAAGGAACATAGAAATTGAACGAACTGAAGTATGTGATCTTTATCTATATGTGAACCGACTAACATCAATCCGTACATATATTCTGAAATCTATGTTAAGTTTCATATCATTCAGGCAGAATTACAGTCCTTTGCGTACAATGGGATAAACTTATTTAAATTGATTTATAGCAAACTTAATACACGCTATTCGGTATGCTACACGTTCGTGTCAATCGGACAAACATTAGGAGTTTGGTGCACAATTTACCTAAAATCGGACGAAAATGATAGCTTTATCTAAATTTAAACCGATCATCGCGAAACTTAGTACACATCATTCTGGGCTTAATTCAGTACGCTGTACCGAATTTCATGCAAATCGAAAGATATAAAGGGACTTTGGTGCACTATTTACCAGAAATCGGAGGAAAATATATATATATATGGGAGCTAAATCTAAATCTAAACGGATTTTCACGAAACATTGCACACATCATTCTGGGCTTAGTTCATTACGCTGTGCCAAATTTCGTGCAAATCGAAAAATATATAGTTGCTAACAAAAGACTATAGGGACTTTGATGCACCATTTACCTTAAATCGGACGAAAATGTGTATGGGAGCTATATCTAAATTTACGCCGATTTTTCCCAATTTCAATAGGGTTCGTCCTTGGGCCAAATAAATGAGCTGTGCCAAATTTCATCAAAATCGGAAAATAAATGCAACCTGTACTTAGTTTACAATTTAACATGAACAGACAGACTGACGGACGGACGGACATGCATAAATTGACTTAGAAAGTGATTCTATGTGACTATCTCGTTTCCTTTTGCCTGTTACAAAGATATGCATAAAGACATAATACCCTGTACCACAGTGTGGTGATGGGTATAAAAACTCTACTGATAGTTTGATAAGTATATAAGAACCAAAAAGCTGTACAGGAACACGAGATAGAAATATTCCTCATTCGATTTGCCGGAAGACATGTCATAATTTCAAAACTTTATCTATAGCGAATACCTCCTTCTATGTTCTTAATTTACACGCCAAGGGCTTGAATCCCTATAAGAAATTTTCCATTCCCAATATTATAAGCTCGATTTTGTCAAAGAATGTAATTAGAGACAGCCTCCTTTGTGTAGTTCTCTTAATAAAATATTTTCGTTTTCTTTCTTACTTTTTTTTCATTTACAAAATTTTTCGCTTCCCACAAAACAATTCCACAACTGAAACAACTACCTCCCTCTATTATTACAACAAAACTAAAAATAGAATTCTTATTTCATTGGATGTTCATTAACACTCGACAGGAATCCAGCGAGACTCTTGGTGGGGCAAAACGAAATGTGGGTTACTAAGGCAAACGACAACAGTAAACACTCAATGTAGGTTTGTATGTATATATAGCCATAGATATTCATTTGAATATACAGCCCATGAAACAGTATACTATTTGCTATAACATCACAACAACAAATATTGATTTATAAACATCTGTTATTAATTTCTCTTATTTACATTTAATTCTTCACAGTTGATTTTTTGCTGTTATTGAGTATTTTGAGTGATTGGTGCCAGAAATCTTCTTCGCGTTTTTTTTTAATTTTTAGGACCCTTATATTTCAACGAATTAGCCAGCAAAGCGTTCGAACAAAGTATTGAATGTCATTCTAGATCATTAATCACTTTTTTATTGAGCTTAGTTAGGTATTGGCATATTTCAAATAGTTTACACTTCAGCAAATTTATAAAAAAAAACAAAAAGCACACAATGAAAGTCTGAGGGATGGTCAGGGTGTTAGAGGGACGCTTCCAGTGATGTGTATGGTGTTGCTGCTGGCTCCACTTTCCATTGGTGATTTTGTTAGAATTTTGTTGTTGTTGTTTTTATTATTTTTCTTATTCACTTTTTTTGGGTTGTGTTCTCGTTGTTGTCATTCCAAGGAATTTGTTCCGGTGAAAGACATTTGCCATTGGGTGCTGGCTGGCCGGTTGTCTGACTGACACTCTATCTGGCGATCGTTGGTTAATTCTTTTTCGGCAGGAATTCTCAGCTATGTTGGCGTTCAACATTTGTGCTCACAAGAATTTCTCGTATTCAGATGGTGCAACAAAAAATTGTCACACTTTTTTTGTCTAGCAAACAAAAAATAGCCTCCAATTGAAGGCTGACAGGCATGCCATTTATTTGTTGTTTTCTTTTCTATGGTAGGTTGCTAACAAAAGACTTAGGCAACAAACGCATATTGGTGTTGTCGTTTTTTTTTTGTCAATTCGGAATTTGTAAAACTGCATTGCAATGATGGTGATAAACTTGATTTGACGTTTACATTGTTGATCAGCTACAACAACAACAATACCATATAATAAGGAACCCCCAAACAAAAGACTTAAGAAACGAACAGGGTATTGTTTTGAAGGGGGGGAACTTAATAACAGCGGATAATATTAAATGATAATGGACTTTTTTGTGAACAATTTTATTGTGTTATATAAAAGTTCATACCACGATCGACAGACTTATTTACTGAAATATCGGATTGTTTTTATATTTAAAGGACCACTTCTTGGAAAGAATTTTCGTGGTGCTACAAAGTTAGTGTTATAGAGATTGAGGCTTTCAATTTTGAGTTTTGCGCATGATGAAGAACATTTCAAATTGTAATTTTTAGTGTATATTTTTTTATGCATTTTGAAACTTATTCAGATCAGTCTTAGATTACATACATATACGATTTTTGGATCAAAGATAGGGTTAAAAGCGGAAAAGGTCGATGGAGACATGCAACTGTAGATTTTTCTTATTTGAGGACCGCATTTATAATCTAATGAACGTAATTTTTCTGGAATACTTTGATGTCCACAAATCTGGTCTTGTGGAAGTTAGTTGAAGCTCCTTGGAAATAAGAACGAAAATACTCCCAAGAAGTAAGAACGAAACTAAGAACGATAATACACCCAGTTCCGATACAGTCGAAAGGGCTTGTAGGGTATCTAAACCTACAGAGTATGTTTAGATCCGAAATTTAATGTTGAACTGGAGGAACAACAATATTAATTCAAATCTACAACAAACCACACAAGTATGCAGAACATACTGTCAAGGACAGTCTGGATGTTGAGTGGGTAGACCTTCTTAACTAAGACACTCTTGGTTATATTATCAAAAGAAATTATGTTTATTAAATTTATAAAAGAACATAGAATATTTCAAAACACAAAACAGATAATTCATTTAAGGATGGTGCTTTTGCGCGGAGCTTCTCGTTTGATGGTTTCGACGGACTTGAACAGACTAATTTCTTCTCGTCAATCCTCTTCTAATTCTTATTTTTGATGGCGGGCACGATAACTCCTCACTGGAACATCGGAATCCGAAAATTCAAACGGTGTTAGAAAGAGTACATGTCTGGCTCTCGTATGAACTAGGATTATTGACTTCGCTCTAAAATTAACAAACTGGTGGACCTTTGAAAAAATATTTTTGGAAAATCGTCGATTTTTTACCAAAACCCAAGTTTAAAAATAAGGAAGATCTTCACCGATTGGCTTTATCCTAGTTCATACGATAGCTGTACACTCACAGAGAAACGTGTAAACATTTGAAATCGATTGGGTTATTAGTTTTTGAGTTATCGTGCCCGCCATTCGCAAAAAAATGTTTAGAGAAAAACGCGTTTAAAGTTTGAGAAGCCCTTCAGCCGTCACTTGATGCTGACACAATAAATCGGCTATATCTTCAAGAGTTCTTGAGATTTTCATTTGAAATTTTGTAGGCACATTCTATAATTAGTGTAGATTCGAATTATATCAACAAAAAATTTGACCCCTAGAATGGGGGGGGGGTCCCCTTAACCTGCAATATCCACAATCAAAGCTATAAATTGTCTTCTTATAGGTTTGGTAGAAAAAAACTCATCGCGTTCAAAAACTTGATCTATGTCGAAATTATCCTTCCGGGTTCTAGCCAAGGGCTTTCATTCCCAAAAGAAAATTTCCATCCCTTAATTCATAATATCGAAATTCCATACATAGTATTAATAATTAAATTTGCTTTTGTTTATATGTCAATATCTATTAACCATGTGTATTTTACAGAGAAAATTAGAAAATTATCAGAGAAAATTATTCTCTGATATCATCTCTAATTCGATTCGATCACACCACATGTCATTCAATAAAGATGACACATTATTTACATTATTGTGACAGTATTATTTGTAAAAATATATAACAGCTATAGTTTAACACGTGCAATTTGAAAGTCAACTTCTAGTATTACCGCGTGGATAACAAACGTTTTGCAATTCACCGGAAAGACAAGACAACCAAGCAGCTGGTTCTCACTTTACAAGCTGAGAAACTATAAAAATCTATACGTCAAATAAATTGTCATGTATATATATTGCCAATATCTTTTATATGGTTTATGACTTGTTGATTGATTAAATAAACTAATGTAGGTATTATTAGATACAATATTATGGCAAGTGATTTTATATTCTGCGGAATTTAGTTAAGATCCGGCTTTCTAATTTATTGGAAGAAAGAAGATAGTATGAACCTATATTGAAACTTTTCTTTGAGAAATTTGTAAACCTCGGAAAGCTCAAAGTTGCCAAAACTGGGATCAATTGGTGGTAAAATGTTGGGTTTTCCAATATTAATTTTTGCCTTAAAATACATTCCAAAATACCTATATTCCTTCGGTTGGAAAATATGGACTAATTTTTTGTCAAAATATTGAATATATTGAAAATCCTCTCAAGGTGGTATTTATCCTTAGAGAAATTGAATTACAAAATTACAGCCACATGTATGTAAAAATTCGACTTTGACCTTAAAAATGCTAAAAATCGATTAACTAATAGTTACGTGGCCTTAAATATGGCGATATGTCAAAAAGTTTACATTTATCTGATAAAACGACCTTTAAACTTCGGGTTTTTAAAATATATAAATTGAAATGGTATGGTTTATGGATGCTATGTTAAAATATGGAGCTGTATTGAATTTATTCAGGGAAATATGCTGCCCATTGAAATTAAAAAAAAATATTTATGTTGTCTAAACAATTAAATAATTAAAGCCGTCGATGTTTTTGGTCCGTCTAAACATTTTATACCCTACATTTGGGACCCCTCCGACAAGAGTTTTTCATAAACAGAATTAATGTCCAATCGCATTAGCACCCCTGTCTAAAGAATTTTCATATTTGAAGTACATAAAATCGATAGCGTCGCTTATATAGAAAAACTATGTTATAGAAAGAAAATATAAACAAATTACAGAGACTCATCAGATTATCACCGATTATTATAGATATCCTTCATGTAAAATTTCATACCGATCAGCTCGAATTTATGCCCACTAGTGTGGAAATGTTATTGCTAATCAATATCAGAATAGTTAGATCCGAGTACATAAATCAATATAATTGGTACCAATTTATAGGTCAACCATTCCACTTGGATATACTGTCAACTTCTCGTATCTATGTCCTTCAGGAGTAAATATATATCTGTTTAAAATTCTATGATATTCGGGTACAAATTGTGGCCTCTAGATCGATCAGAATAAACCGACAAAAATATAGTTCTTGGTCCATTTCATCCCCTAAATATTAACAGATCATTCTTTGGCCAGAACCCGCCCTAAATGCAAAATTTCGCAGCGATTTTTCGATAACTGCGGCCAGCAACGTTTTTACAAATTATAATGGACAGACGGACGAACATCAGTACGATCAGTATACTAAAAGGTGGGTCTAGGGATAATATTTCATGGCGTTACAAATTCTTGGGGCACATAGAGCTATAATACCTTAACAAGTTTGTTGTGTAGGGTATAAAGAATAATTGTAAAATTTAACATGAACCGGACCTACATATAGCCCCCCCCCCCCTCCATCTCTCTCTCTCTTTGATAAAATCATATACAGTATATAAATCTTAAAAAGGGAACCTCGATGCGAGTTCTAAGTAACAAATTACTGTCAATTCCGTTGAAAAACTTGACCATACTCTCCACAATACCAAAATGTTGGAGGCTATTGAAAAAAATGAAGAAATATTGAACATTTTCCGTGGCAAGATTTAATACCCAATGAAAATACCAAATTACAGACAAAAATCGTAAAATATATAGTGTAAGATGAACCAATACAATTTTCAATACCATACATCTTAGGAATAAAAAACAATGTATGTATGTGCAAATTTTCAAATTCTATCTTAAAAATTGCCCGCTCTATCGTGATTTCAACAGACAGACGGACATGCAGAAAATCGACATAAAATTTTATTCTGATCAAGAATATATCCCTCATTTGCTGCCTGACAGGTATAACTCCAAAAACGTGATCTTCGAGTTAATGATGCACGATTGCTATAATAGGCCTCATGTAAAAAATTCATATGAATATCTCTTACACAATCTAATTGAGAAGCTGTCAAAGTTCCTCTGTCCCATATGAAGTGTGAGTAAATTGAAAACTCAAAACGAATTTTCTGCAAAATCGCTTTTATTGAGTTCTGCCTGTCTTGCAACAAATGAGCGATATATTCTTTTTGGGGCCTCCGGTGAATATTTCAATGATTTCCTAACGGAATGACAAATTTAACATACACATGACCTTATGATGTAGGTTATAAATAGTTGGACACAGAAAATGTTTAATATTCGAAAAATTCCTAAATCATTGTAAATATAAATACGAAAATGTGCCACATCGTGTTTGTGTCCTAAGTCTTTCGTTTAATATTCCCAGATTATTTTTATTGATTTATTATATGTGAAATTTAAGTTTCGTTTTATAGATTTATAATATGTTTAAATTGCATTTCTGGTTGAACAATATTCTCTCAATGTTATGTGCTATAGCATGTTAAATAATTTCGTAGAATTTAGTTTCTATTTTTTAACTGCATGCAAAGAGAGAGCGAGAGAGAAGACTTATCAAAGTTCTATGTCATTTAATATAGTTCTTGAATGATTTATTGCAAAAAAATCGAAATTTATGTTTATGATAAAATTTAAAATTGTGAAACAAAGCTGCTCATTGTCATTCTCAAATACATGGCATATTTTGGAAATTTCAGAAATGATTTTATTTTGCATTTTTCCAGGAATTAAATAATTGTTTATAGGTTTATGATAAGAGTAGAAATTAGATGACATTAATGTCAAACTATTTATAATCATGTTATGTTAACAGTGTTTGCTTATTTGGAATAGTTTCTTGGCAAAGCAAAAACATACTCAACATTCATGCAAACTGAAGTTCTTTGAACTTGTCATTGGCTTGCAAATGGACTACTTAAACAAAAAATTCTCCTGAAGAAAAGCAGGCCGTCAAACATTGTTGCTACAGTTTTCACAATTAGATTTCTAGGATAACAAAAAATTACCGTCATTTCAATGGTAATTTTTGTTTGTTGTTGTAGTTGTGTAGACTAACGTTAACGCCTGATATGTCATACATTTTTTGTAGTCCATCAAATCGACGGATTTCTTGTCACGTTCTCATGAACTGAACTGAACTTGGTTTTGTATTCAGGCTACTATTACAACAATAATAAATTCCTAATTGTATGAAAGAATAACAAAAAATAAATGGACGTTTGATCTAACAGTGTTTTATTGTTGTTATTGTTGGCCATAATTCAGAAGCGTCCAACATTCGACATGACTCATTTAGTTGTAAAGGTCGCTTGTCACGTTTATTTTCCCCCTCTTGACTTTTTGTTGTGCCTTTTAATTTACGAGACTTTGTGTTTGTTTCTTTTTTGTTGTTGTTTGTTTTTTTAATGTAGAAAAAACAAAACACAATATTAAATTAAATAAATTTATGATAATCAATAGCCAATCAAACGAAATGGGGTGTTTGTTTCAGATTATTGTATAAAATATGGGTCAAATATTTCATGCTGTGTGTGTGAGTGCAATACTGGTTCCAATTGTTGTTGCTTTTGAATTTTTCATTTTTATTTTAGAACTTGTATCCCAGAAATGCTGATCTCCCTCAAAAAAAAATCGAAATCAAAACAAATCTTTGATCTCATGAATTATTCAAAAGCTACTGATTTTTCTGCTTTTGTTTTCATTTGAGGTCGTAATGAATTATTTCCAATTGTATTGGCATTTTGTTATGAATTATTGAATTAATTTCCTTTAAATCTTCTTCAGTTGACAATAGAAAAAGAAATTTTGTAGGATAATCCTCTCACCCACTTTCCAAATAGTTTTTGGGATTTTGGTGACAAAATCCACATATAAATTATAAAATAATTTAGTTATAAATAAAAACATTTTTTGCATAATTTTTACAAAAAGAAAGAGAGTGAAATTTTTTAAAATAAAACGAAATAATTTGTGGATGATTCATGTGGTAGATTTAGATATAGTTTTTAAGGGATTTACAAATTGTGTAAACAAAAGAAAATATTAAAATTTTTTAAACATATTTTTCTACGAATTCCATTTTTTCTACAACCATCCAAGGCGTGGATTTTTTTAAAGAACATTTTTTCTACGACCATCCAAGGCGTGGATTTTTTAAAGAATATTTTTTCTACAACCATCCAAGGCGTGGATTTTTTAAAGAATATTTTTTTTCAACCATCCAAGGCGTGGATTTTTTAAAGAATATTTTTTCTACAACCATCCAAGGCGTAGATTTTTTAAAGAATATTTTTTCTACAACCATCCAAGGCGTGGATTTTTTAAAGAATATTTTTTTTTCAACCATCCAAGGCGTGGATTTTTTAAAGAATATTTTTTTCTACGACCATGCAAGGCGTGGATTTTTTAAAGAATATTTTTTCTACAACCATCCAAGGCGTGGATTTTTTAAAGAATATTTTTTCTACAACCATCCAAGGCGTGGATTTTTTTAAAGAACATTTTTTCTACAACCATCCAAGTCGTGGATTTTTTAAAGGATGTTTTCTAAAGGACCAACCATCCAAGGCGTGGATTTTTTAAAGAACATTTTTTCTACAACCATCCAAGGCGTGGATTTTTTTAAAGAACATTTTTTCTACAACCATCCAAGGCGTGGATTTTTTAAAGAACATTTTTTCTACAACCATCCAAGTCGTGGATTTTTTTAAAGAACAAGGCGTGGATTTTTTTAAAGAACATTTTTTCTACAACCATCCAAGGCGTGGATTTGTTAAAGAATATTTTTTTTCAACCATGCAAGGCGTGGATTTTTTAAAGAATATTTTTTCTACAACCATCCAAGGCGTAGATTTTTTAAAGAATATTTTTTCTACAACCATCCAAGGCGTGGATTTGTTAAAGAATATTTTTTCTACAACCATCCAAGGCGTGGATTTGTTAAAGAATATTTTTTTTCAACCATCCAAGGTGTGGATTTTTTAAACAATATTTTTTTCTACGACCATGCAAGGCGTGGATTTTTTAAAGAATATTTTTTCTACAACCATCCAAGGCGTGGATTTTTTAAAGAATATTTTTTCTACAACCATCCAAGGCGTGGATTTTTTTAAAGAACATTTTTTCTACAACCATCCAAGTCGTGGATTTTTTTAAAGAACAAGGCGTGGATTTTTTTAAAGAACATTTTTTCTACAACCATCCAAGGCGTGGATTTTTTAAAGAACATTTTTTCTACAACCATCCAAGGCGTGGATTTTTTTAAAGAACATTTTTTCTACAACCATCCAAGGCGTGGATTTTTTTAAAGAACATTTTTTCTACAACCATCCAAGGCGTGGATTTTTTTAAAGAACATTTTTTCTACAACCATCCAAGGCGTGAATTTTTTTAAAGAACATTTTTTCTACAACCATCCAAGGCGTGGATTTTTTTAAAGAACATTTTTTCTACAACCATCTAAGAATAATGTTCCAGGACCTTACTTACTTACTAAACTGGCTTGTAACAGAACTTTCGTTCCATAAGCCGAACTTAAAAAGATTTTCAGGCGCGTCGGTCTTTTGTGCAGTTTTTCCAATTTTAAAGACCATATTCGGCTATGTTATCTTCCACTTGATCTTTCCATCTTATTCGTGGCAAAGTTATCTTCCACTAGATCTTTCCATCTTATTCGTGGCCTTCAATACGTCTAACAATGTCGATGTCCGAGAATAGCTGGTACAACTCATGGTTCATTCGACAGCAGTAATCACCGTCAACGCAGATCGACCCATAGATCTTTCGGAGAAATTTTCTCTCAAGCACTCCAAGAGCTGTCTCATCTGCTTGCGCAAGTACCCATGCTTCAGATCCATATAACAGCACGGGTAGTATCAGCGGCTTGTAAAGTCTGAGTTTGGTCTGGCGGGAGGTGACCTTGCTTCTAAACTGCTTACTTAGACCATAGTAGCATCGGTTGGTCATCACTATCCTTCTCCGAATTTCAAAACTGATGTCATTCGTTTTATTTATGGCGGTACCAAGGTATATAAAATCTTTACCTACCTCGAAGCTGTAGTTCTCAAGTTCCACAGTTGGTTCGTGTCTACTGGACATCTTGCGCATTGATACCATCAGCTTCGTCTTCTCGCCGTTTACTGCCAGACCCACTTTGGCAGATTCCTTCTCAATTTGTTCAAAGATGGCTGCTACCGCTCTCGATGTTCGACCCATTATGTCGATGTCATCGGTGTAGGCGAGTAACTTGTGTTGTTGTTGTTGTTGTTGTAGCAGCCCTATTGCTTTTACACAATGGGCTGAGGTGACAGACGTTGGCCGAGTAAGACTCGGGTCGTTTCGGATCGTAGACCCCTCTGTCGTGGAAACGACTTGTGTTGTTTGGTGTACAGAGTACCATTCCTGTTCGTCTTTGCCTCTCGTATGACCTTTTCCAGCAGGCTGTTAAAAAGGTCACACGACAAACTGTCACCTTGTGTGAATCCTCGTTCGGTATTAAAGGGCTCCGAAAGGCCTTTTCCGACTTTAACTGCTGATCTTGTGCCAGTTAAAGTTAACCTGCATAGTCGTATTAATTTTGCAGGAATGCCAAACGCAGACATGGCTTTATACACCTCCGATCGGATAGGGGTGTCGAATGCGGCTTTATAGTCGACGAATAGGTGGAATGTGTCGATGTGTTTTTCGTGGGTTGTTCCAGGATTTGGTGCAGAGTGAAAATCTGGTCAATGATGGATTTGCAGATATGGCATGGTCCAATAATGTCATTCAGTCGTTCACACAGTACGCTTGATAGCACTTTATATGCGATGGGAAGGAGACTTATTCCTCTATAGTTGGCATATATCGTCTTGTCTCATTTTTTGTGCACGGGACACAGGATGCTGTGACCAGGAGCATCTAAGAAAAAAATTTCTAAGGCCACAAACAAGGACGTTTCCTTCATGAACTTTAGAGCTACCAGCAAAAATGTCATTACGTCAAATCTCAAACCCTTCACCTATGGCGAATTTGTCACTCTGGGTTCTTAATGTATTTAATAAGGCCGTTCGTCCCTATAAGGAATTTTGCACCGCTTATAATCTTGTTGTTATCATTTTTATTACTAATACAAACATACCCTTCTAAAAATATACTCCTCTAGTAAATTTGAATTATATTATAAGTATTAAAAACATTTTATAGGTGGGGCCTCTGTGAGAAATTTCTCTGTGGATTTTCAAATCAACATTTCAACTGAAGCTTTCATCTAATATCAATGTTCTCACAAATGATTACATATTTCTTTACAAATATTGTTTTTGTAATTATTATCGTGTTGTACAATTGAATAAAATACAAAATGCTACAAATTACCGTGAACAAAATGCATTAATTAATAAATTGAAAAACAAAAAATACACATAGAAATGAAACACATATATAAATATATAATTTTGCAACAGAATAAAATCAAAGGGACACCAATGGAATAACAAATTAAATAATCACATGTTAGATGTGACAAATATCAAATGGATGGCTAAGGACCCAGATAATTTTTATTTTATTATAGGACAAACAACATGTAATATTTTTCTTCAAAAAAAAATCATAAAAGCAACAAATAAATCTACGGGCTTTCAAACTTTAATTGCTGTAAATTCCCCATCATAAAAAAACCGACATAAAGGACTCAAAAACCTCCGCCATCATTTAACGCATACTAATGTTTTATTTTTCTAATTAAAATTTACAAAATAATAAAAAATAAGAAAACAAATTAATTATTTTTATTCTCATTTCAATTCCAGCAAATTCCTGTGACATGTATGGGAGTGATCTAATGAACAAAATAATAATGCGCCTTAATTGTGCTAGAACGTGTGAATATTTAATTGAAAAGGTAAGGTTCATTACACACCTATAAATTTATTAGAACACAAAACAATTTTTTTTTTTGGTTTTTGTAATGATTTAGTGCAACCAAAACCTAAAAATATTCCTTTGGAATAAAAATGTTCACATTGAGATGTAATAAAAAAATTCGAGGTCTGTATAAACTGCGAAAGCATTTTGTCAAGTAAGATCTTACTATGAGTTTATCATTATTATACCCTACACAACTATGTTGTCAGGGTAGTATAGCTTTGTGCAGCCCCAAATGTTTGTAACGCCGCGAAATATTGGTCCTAGATCCACCTTTAAGTATACCGATCGTCATATCTCGACTAGCTGAGTCGATCTAGACATGTGTGTTCGTCCGTCCGTCTGTCCATTATAATTTGTAAACACGATACAGGCCACAGTTATGGACCAATCTTCACGAAATTTTGCATGTAGGATGGGTTCTGGCCAATGAAGACCCCTATTGTTTTTGGAAAAGATCGGTTAATATTTAGGGGATGAAATGGACCAAAAACATTATTTTTGTCGGTTTTTCTGGTCGTTCCAGAGGCCGCAATTATGGCCCAAACACCGCGAATTTTTGCATGGAGAAGGGGATCGGGCCAGAGAATAAGCATGCATGTTTTTATAAAGATCGGTCAATATTTAGCGGGTAAAATGGACCCTGACTTTTGTGTGAAAAATGACAAAATTTGTATTCTATGGCATATATATTTACTTCTGGAGGATGTAGACCCGAGGAGTTGATAGCATATCCAAGAGGAGTGGTTGGGCTTTAAATTGATACCAAATATAGTGATGTATCTACTCAGATGTGGAAGTTACAGTCAAATATTTACAGGTTCTTACGTATTCAGATATTATTTAGTAACCCATTACCACATTAGAGGGGGAAATATCGCGCTGATGGCTTTGAAATTTTTCATGAAGTTCCAGTTATGGTCAAGAACAACGCCTACAATTTTCGGTGATGATCAGATTAAAATTTTGGGATGAAATGGACCGAAAACATAATTTTTTGTGTGTTTTCGAATCGAATATAGTCCGAAAATCACAACACAACCCACCGTGAAGGTAATCTGGACAAGTAATTAGAAGGACTGTACTGAATATTCGAAAAAAGTAAGGAAGAGGTGTTGTTGACCTCTAATCGGACAAGAGGGGGCAAATGTCACGAAATATTACTCAGACTCGGAATAAACATCCTCAGAAAGTTAGAGTTCGTGGTAGTTGTGTAGGGTATCGTATGGTCGGCCCCGTCCGACTATACTGCTCCGTTCACTGGTTTTTATTTTATTTATTTATTTTTTGAAATTCAAACAAATTAAATGTCCCTAAAAATTCAAACACAATTTTGACAACTATTCTCAAGCATCAAAATAATATTAACTAATATGATATAAACTCTAATTTTTACAAGCGGCTGGATTATATATATATATATATATATATATAAGAAGAACTATAAGCATATTATAAGTTTTTGTCCTAAATATTAAAAACTACTTCCAAAAATTCAATCTATTTTAGAAATTGACTTGTACACAATGAGATAACAAAAGACTTAAGAAACAAACTCTATTAGTGATGGCTGTAAAATGTATTTCATTATATTTAACCACATATCTATTAAAAATGTTTTATAACATTTTTAACAATAGAAGACTATTTTTAAATTATTCAATATATAATTTGTTTCGCATATATAATAAAAGCTTTATATTAGAAAAGTTTTTGATAAATGTACATCGTAAAAAAGTTAATTACAACTTTAATAAGCCTGAATAATTTTTACTTAAAAAAAGTGAACTATTCCCTCACAAGGGCAAACATTGGCTATAAATTATTGATAAGTTATTGATTTGAGGTAAACTATTTATTGCAAATACATTGTAGTTTGCACTTAAATCAAATGCCTAACAAAAGATTAAAATACGGCATTGGCTTTGACTGGGAGAATCATTGCTTTGGTGGCATTTTTTGTCCCCTTCACCACACTGTGGTACAGGGTATTATCTCTTTGTGCATATGTATGTAACAGGCAAAAAGAAACGAGATAAACCCATGGTTCCTTTTGAGAATATGCATAAAATCACTTTCTAAGTCGATTTATGCAGGTCCGTCCGGCTATCCGCCTGTACGTGTTAAATTGTAAACAAAATACAGGTCGCATTTATGATTCGATTTGAATGAAATTTGGCACAGCTCATTTATTTGACCAATGGACGAATCCTATTGAAATTTGGAAAAATCGGTTCAGATTTAGATATAGTTCCCATATATATTTTCTTCCGATTTAATAGAAATTGTGTACCAAAGTCCCTATATATCTTTCGATTTGCACGAAATTCGGTATAGCGTACTGAATTGAGTCTATAATGACGTGTGCTAAGTTTCGTGAAAATCGGTTCAATTTTAGATAAAGCTCCCATATAAATTTTCTTCCGATTTAATAAAAATGCTGCACCAAAGTCCCTGTATATCTTTCGAAATTTGGTATAGCGTACTGAATTGAGTCTATAATGACGTGTGCTAAGTTTCGTGAAAATCGGTTCGGATTTAGATATAGCTCCCATATATATTTTCGTCCGATTTAATAGAAATGTTGCACCAAAGTTCCTATATATCTTTCGATTTGCACGAAATTTAAAACCACAATGATGTGTGCTAAAATCATTTCGGATTTCTATATAGCTCCCAAATATATTTTCTTCCGATCAAGGCCTATATAAGGTCGCCAGTAAGCGAATTCATAGGAAAAACTTAAGTTTAACGTCATTTTTTTTTTTTGCCGAGGCGAAAACTAATTGTTTCGCCTTTAAATGAAAAACACAGCCAAACACAACACACAATCTATAATTTAGGATTATTTACTTGAAAATCTTCTTTAAACTCTTAAAATACTCCAAATGTTCCGTAAAAAGACGATATAAATTAAAATTGAATTGAATGTCGACTAAATATTAATATTTTCGTTTTGACGTCTAACATAATTTTGTATGTATGTATAGGTTTCAAAATATGATTTGACAAAAAACTTTATAGTCACCTGTGCTTACTGGCCGACCATGTATAGGCCTTGCTTCCGATTTTCTGTAAATCGTGCACCAAAGTCCCTATATGTCTTTCGATTTGCATTGTGCTAAGTTTCGTGAAAATCGGTTCAGATTTAGATATAGCTCCCATATATTTTTTTTGTCCGATTTTATGTACTTGCCTTACTGACTTTTAAGTAAAAACAATTGAAAATTGTCATTCGACAACACCGACAGATAGGGGAGGATCCTTTGTTGAGGAGGTATGGAACCAGTAAACCACTACCCTCATTCTCGGGGTCAAAATTTTTTTTGATATAATTCGAATCTACACTGATTAAAGAATGTCTCTACAAAATTTCAAGTGAAAATCTGAAGAACTCTTGAAGATATAGCCGATTTATTGTGTCAGCATCAAGTGACGGCTGAAGGGCTTCTCAAATTTTAAACGCGTTTTTCTCTAAACATTTTTTTGCGAATGGCGGGCACGATAACTCAAAAACTAATAATCCAATCGGTTCTAAATTTTGCAACGTTTCTCTGGGAGTGTATAGCTCTCGTATGAACTAGGATAAAGCCAATCGGTGAAGATCTTCCTTATTTTTTAACTTGGTTTTTGGTAAAAAATCGGCGATTTTCCAAAAATATTTTTTCAAAGGCCCGCCATTTTGTTAATTTTAGAGCGAAGTCAATAATCCTAGTTCATACGAGAGCCAGACATGTACTCTTTCTAACACCGTTGGAATTTTCGGATTCCGATGTTCCAGTGAGGAGTTATCATGCCCGTCAACAAAAATAAGGACTTTTCTTTAATTACAAAAAACAACAACAAAACAACAACAAAATTTTTTGTAAATTATTTTTCTTCTCTTTTAAATCTTCAATTATATATTTGCAAAGTTACAAACCTTAACAAGCATTTGTATTCATTTACCAGCCCATTGAAAATCTTGAAAAATTAAAATCAAGAATGGGGGTGTTCCCTTAAGTTTGATATTTAAGTTTGAAAAAAAATAATAATAATTACGATGTGCAATGATTGAATGGAATCGGTTACTCTCTTCGAGCGTTGTCATACGTTCCTACCAGCCAGATGTAAAAATTATATTTCGATAAGGTACATTTTTGTCATAGCAAAGTATGAATACGCTAGGCTGGTGGAGCAATAAAGTCAGACGTGGCTGATCATATGAAACCCTTAACAAATAACCCGAAACATGAACTATCTGCAAAACTAAATCTGGGTCCATTTGACACCCCAAATATTGGCCGATTATCTGACCGACCCGTGTAAAATATGGTGATGTTCTCCGTCCCAAAATACTTGGGTAGTCAATATTTGTATTATTTTTTACTGTGTTGAATTCAAATCAATTAACCATAATGTATAAATTATACACTTTCTGCAAACTGCATTCTAAGTTTTTTTTTCGAGAGAATTTATTAATTTTATTTATTAATAACAAAAAAAAACAGCGAAATAACCTTGATAGCCTATGTTACAAATAAGGTATGTATGTCACAGACATACAAACACACAAAATCGAAAGAACTAAAAATAATTGTTGATTCGATTGGCCAAATATTAGAATGGTTTGGACAACGAACTGTACATTCAACACACTAAACTTCACTACAATACGCATTTATTTGCCACACAAGAATTTCTGCTGTAGAACGTTTGGTTAGAATGACATTTTTGTTTAAAATTTATTTTGGTGTAATTAAAATTAAATGAAAAACAAATAAAAAATACATTTGACAGCCATTTAATAAATGGTTACTGGGATTTACATCAATTTTTAATAATTAACAATTATCGCGAAACACAACATTTAATTTTGGGGAAAAAATATTTTTGGGAATTTTTAATTTATTACTGGAATGAGAAACAAAAAAATAATAAATCAAAACTTAAAAAAATTGATAATTTTTTTTTTACATTTGTTAATTTGTTGAATGACAGAACACACAACACTTTCAGATAATTTAAACAAAAAAAATGGCTAATAATAAATCTTATTATTGATTTATTACAAACGAAAAAAAAATGAAAATATATTTTTGGAATTTCGGGAATACAAATTCACACATCATAATGTAATTAGCTTTTTAATTAGTGTGACATGGAAAATTGATTGAAAATTTGAACTGTCGAACTTGTAAGAAGTCATGTTCTTTGGGTGGAGTTACAAATTGTTGATAATTATTTTTCTTAAAGAACTTTCAAAAATGTCAACCTTGCTGGGTGGGTGAATGCTCGATTTAGAAAAATGTGTGATAATTAACAGTAATCAAATTTTAATATCCTGCTTTATTCTGTTTCCAGATATTTGTTATTCGAAATGAAAATTAATGAAATATTAATGCGAATTTTTTAACAAGGTATTTTCAGGGGTTACTATAGGCATGGCTTGTTAAAAAATAATAAGAAAGCTTGGATTTATGAATGACAATTTTTTTCAATAGCTATTATTGGGTACTTTTTTAAAGAGAAATTTTAAAGGCTTGTTTTAGAAAATAAACTTTTAAGGGTTATAATAGAGGAGGATTGTTTTTAACAAATATTTTTTCAAGACCTACTCTTTGTTTGGATTCTTTGAATGTATATTTTTAAGAGAAAATCGGTTTAGATTTAGTTATAGCTGTCATATATAGTTTCGTCCGATTTTATGTTAATGGAGCACCATATTGGCTATATTGGTCCAATTGAGACACATTTTTGCACCGAGTACTGACGTAGGTCCAGATTGAAGTATGTCAAGTTTTTCGGTTCAAAATTAGATATAGCTCCAAAATATAGTTTCGTCCGATTGAGACAAAATTTTGCACAGATTACGGAATTAGGTCTAGATTGATATATGCAAAGTTTGGTTGAGATAAATGGTATAGCTCCCATATATACTATTATAGGATATTGCACCAAACTCCCAATATTGATCCGATTGGGACAAAATTTTGCAGAGAATACTGAATTAGGTATAGATTGATATATGTCAAGTTTTGTTGAAATCGGTTCAGATTTGAATATAGTTCCCATATATATTTTCGTCTGATTTTATGTAAATGGAGCACCATAATGTCAATGTTTTTCCGATTGAGACATTCGTGAAGTTTTGTTGAAATAAGTTCAGATGCAGATATGGTGCGCCGAGAAGTCTATGTTTGTTCTATATTCGCGAAATTTTGCGGCCTGAATGGAATTTAGTCTAGAATGCTTTGGTTAAGTTTGAAATCGGTTGAGATTTAAATGTAGCTCACATATATACCTTAGTCCCATTTTATGCAAAGGTTTTTCAGCTTACATATAAATTTTCATCCGATTTCATCAAAATGATGTACCAAATAATTAAAGTTTGTCCGCTTCGAATTTTGTGTAGAGATAAATTTTGGATAGAGCACTGTGTTGTAGCATACCAAATGGCGGATGCCACGTTTGCTCAAATACGTCCATTTATATATAGATCTTATACATATTTTGCTCGATGATTGACATTCAATTTTCTATAAATTTCAGATTGGTAGGTGTATGGGTTGTTTTAATTTAGTTCAAATATCTATAACATCATGCAGTTAATTTCCTCCGATTCCAAAGATGCTATGTCTAAAAAATATTGTACATGAGAGCATCTCTTATATGCACCCAAAATGGTGAAGGGTATCATATAGTCGGCCCCGTCCGAATATGAACTTTCCTTACTGTTTTTTTTAATACATGCCTTTATAGAGGCCCAAAACTTATTTTTGTAAAAAATTTCAAGCCTTAATATTGGCCTGTAAAAAAATAAAAATTCAATCCTAAATAAAGTATCTAAAAATATTTTACTATAAGAATTCACTCTTTTATAAAACCTTTAAAAATATTTTTTATTTAAAACCAGCCCTTAACAAAGTCTTCAAAAATATTTTTTAATAAAAAATCGCCCTTTAATGGGACCTATATATTTTTTTTTATAAAATTCAACGCCTTAATGATACCTATAATCCAAACCTTATTGAAGCCTCTAAAAATATTTATTTATAAAAAATTACCCCTTCAAAAACCTTAAAACTTACAAAAAAATATTTTTAAGGCAATAAACGCCTCAATAGAGCTTCTACAAATATTTTTATAAAAATCTAATTTAATTATAAAAATGTATAATAATAAAAATTGATTATAAAATTCATTATAAATCTCATTTTAGGCCATACCCGATGAATCCTTAGCCCTGGTCGTAATGAGAGAATTTCTCCGCACATTTTTTGTGCAAACCTATTTAAATATTATGCACCACATTTTGTTACTACAAGTCGTTGCAAAAATAGGTTCAACTAACTTTTCGATATATATAAAAATTAATTTGTTTTAATAATAAAAATAAAAAGATCGTAGAAAATTTGTAAGAGGCTTAGGCGTAGACAAGTTAAATTTCAATATCGCGTGAGAAACGCGGCTAACATTTATTTTGGATTTTTGTTTACAATTATGCAATGGTGTACAGAGAGGGGATGTAACCCCTTACTCTCACATAAAATATAATTATGAAATTTGCAACTTACCGCCCACACCGTCAATAGCCAATAATTCAAATACATTTTGAAGGCAAGGGAAATCTGGATTTTGCAGCAACTATTAATAAATTTACAAATTTTGTAACGAATTATTTTTTTCTTCTACTTTACAAAAATTCACTGCACTTTATTTTTGGCAATTTGTTGTTTTATTTTAATTTTGTCGAATATTTTTCCTTAATTTTGTTTCTTCTTTTTTAATTCAGGAAATTTAGTTTTCTGTTATTTTTTGCTTGGTCAATAGAGGGAAATATTTCTTGTTATTTTGTTTTTGTGATTTGCTCCAGTAATAAATTTGAATTGGATGAGGGCCCAAACACTTCCGTTACAAATTGTTGTTGCACCACAAGAAAACACCAAATAAAAACACAATTTATTTTAACTGCAGTTTTGTTACAACAACAACTAACACGATTTGTGACAAATCATTTGAACGCTCTCTGTTGGGATTCTTGTTTTTTATTTTTATTTTAAGTAAATTTTCAAAAAAATGTTTGTTGCATTTTCAAATTTACGATTGCATTTACACACGATTGCCGAACTATTTATTTTGTCTTCATGATTTTGTTGTAATTGCTGACAGCGTTAAATGTTTTCTCGTTGTTGTTTGTAAATTTATTTTGTGGAGCACGTTTAATTTTTTATTACAACGGGCAGCGAATCGAAATGTTAACCGCAAACGCACAGGGCTACAACCAAACATTCCAGCCTATGTTACAATGGAAATTACAACAACATCATCGTCCACAACAAACACCGAAAATTGTAACGAAATCTCCAACAACTCCAAATAAAAAAAACGAAACAATAACAACAACACAAATGTTGTACAGTGGCAATATTTGGTGGCAGCAACTGTCTCAACATAGCAAAACGTCAGCCAAATTTCTTGTTGTTGTTTTTGTTGTTTTATTTTTTTATTGACTTGAGTGGGGGCAGTATTTATTGTTGTTTGATTTTTATTTTGTTTGAAAATCTGCTCGTTACGTTTTTTTCCGCCTGTAAACCGTTTCGAAATCCGCCTCAGACACCAACAAAAAATCGCTTCAAATCGCGCACACGTCTGTTACTGTTGCTGGCTAAATCGCCACTAAATCCACAGCGCATTGAGAGTCGCAGTTTAAACTTGAAAAGCCGAAAACAAAAACACGCCGAGAGAAACGAAAACAATCGGCGTTTGTCTGAATAGGCAAAACAACAAACGATGTTTTTTGCTGCTGTTGTTGGCATTGTGAGGCAGCAGCAACAGCAATGAAACAAAGCTGTAGCTGATGTTTGGCATCAGCAACAGGCAAAAATGTTGCTGGTTGTGTGATATATAGAAGTCAAGCCTTAATAGCAACTGAAAAATATTCTTTAAAAATCCACGCTCGTGAAAAAATATTCTTTAAAAAATCTACGTCTTAATAGGCTTTAAAAATCCACGCTCGTGAAAAAATATATATAATATAGCCCTTGAAAAAAATATTCTTTATAAAATCCACGCCTTAATAGCCCCTGAAAAAATATACTTTAAAAAATCCACGCCCTTGAAAAAACTTACTTATTTTACTTAGCTGGCTTGTTACAGAAGGGCCGAGCTTAAAAAGATTTCCAAGCGCGTTGTCCAATTTGAAAGACCACTTTACAAGTTTTTTTTTCGGCATGGTCTTTCCATCTTGTTCGTGGTCTTCCCCTTCTACGGGAACCATCAGTAGGCTCTCTTTTATAATCCTTTTGAGCTGGGGCATTCTCATTCATTCACAGAACATGGCCTAGCCACCGTTGTCGCTGCAGCTCTATATGTCTGACTATGTATGTAAAGCTCGTGGTTCATTCGATGTCGATATTCACCGCGACGCAAATCGGCCCGTAGATCTTTCGGAGAATTTTTCTTTCAAACACCCCAAGAGCTGCCTCATTTGCTTGCGGAAGTACCCATGCTTCAGATCCGTATAACAGCACGGGTAGTATCAGCGTAGTAGTAAAGTGTGAGTTTGGTCTGGCGGGAGGTGGCCTTGCTTCTACTTAGACCATAGTATGATCTGTTGGCCATCACAATCCTTCTCCGAATTTCAAAATTGATGTCATTCGTTTTATTTCTAGCGGTACCAAGGTATATAAAATCTTTAACTACATCGAAGCTGTAGTTCCACAAGTTCCACAGTTGGTCCGAGTCTAGTGGACGTCTTGCGCTTTGATACCATCAGCTTGGTCTTCGCGCCGTTTACTGCCAGACCCACTTTGGCAGACTCCTTCTCAATTTCTTCAAAGGTGACTGTTACCGCTCGCAATGTTCGACCCATTATATCGATGTCATCGGCGTAGGCGAGTAACATGTGCTGTTTGGTGTACAGAGTGCCATTTCTGTTCACCTTTGCGTCTCGTACGACCTTTTCCAGCAAAATGTTAAAAAGATCACATGACAAACTGTCACTCGTTCGGTATTGAAGGGCTCCGATAGGTCCTTTCCGACATTAACTGCTGACATTGTGCCACTTAAAGTTATCCTGCTTAGCCGTATTAACTTTGCAGGAATGCCGAACGCAGACATGGCTTTAAACCCCTCTGAACTGATAGGGCTGTCGAATGCGGCTTTATAGTCGACGAATAGGTGGAATGTGTCGATGTGTTTTTCGTGGGTCTTTTCTAGGATTTGGCGACCTTTTCCAGCAATATGTTAAAAAGATCACACGACAATCTGTCACCTTGTCTGAATCCTCGTTCGGTATTGAAGGGATCCGATAGGTCCTTTCCGACTTTAACTGCTGACCTTGTGCCACTTAAAGTTATCCTGCTTTCGCCGTATTAATTTTGCAGGAATGTCGAATGCAGACATGGCTTTAAACACCTCTGAACGGATAGGGCTGTCGAATGCGGCTTTATAGTCGACGAATAGGTGGAATGTGTCGATGTGTTTTCGTGGGTCTTTTCTAGGATTTGACGCAGAATGAAAATCTGGTCAATGGTAGATTTGCCAGGTCTGAAGCCGCATTGGAATGGTCCAACAATGTCATTGACCATTGGCTTCAATCGTTCACACAGCACACTGGATAGCACTTTATATGCGATGGGAAGAAGGCTAATTCCTCTATAGTTGGCACATATTGTCTTGTCTCCTGTTTTGTGCACGGGACACAGAATGCTGAGGTTCCAATCATTGAGCATGCATTCCTCTAGCGAAATTGTACTAATCAGCTGGTGCCAGCAACGTACAAAGGATTTCATTTGGGGGGGGGGGGGGGGTCCCGCTAGTACAAAATGAAAAAAATTAGCCGTTGCAAACATAAATTTACTGTGAAAAAAATTCATTTCGGGCCGCCCCCCTGCGTACTTCCATGGCTAGTGCATGCTCCTGACCAGCATCTGACCACCAGTCTTGAATAGTTCGGCTGGTAGCCCATCAGCTCCTGCTGCTTTATTGTTCTTCAGCCGATTAATTGCTATTCTGACCTCACCTTGGCTAGGTGGCATACATTCTATACCGTCATCTCTTATTGGTTCTGGGGTATCTTCTTCACCGCCACTATTTGACACCAGAAGCTTTTGAAAATACTCCTTCAAGATCCTCAACACGCTGCCCGTATCTGTCACCAGGTTTCCTTCTTCATCTCTAAAAAACCCTTCGGTTTCGGTTTCCGGACTTCATTCTGACTCCTGCATATCTCGATTTGCTCACGCCCACGTTTTTCTTGTTCTTTCTGAAACCACGTTTCTCCTCTCTCCTTTTCTCCCGATAATTCTCCATCACGTTAAGTGTTTCTACTGTCTGCAGGGTTGCCCTATACGCTGCGTTTTTGCAAATCAGTAGCATTACGACACTCCTGATCGTACCATGGATTTCTTGGTGGTGGTTTTTGGTACCCAAGTGTTGCGTTTGCTGCAGTATGTAGGGAGTGGGCAATTCTTTGTCATTGTGCTTCTATACTATTATCGGGACAAGAAGTGTTTTCGCCAAGCAGGAGAGTATGTTGAGCGGAGTAGGCCTCGGCTACTTGTTGTGTTTGCAGCTTTTCGACGTCGAGTTTCCGTGTTGTATTAGTTCGCACCTTTGCTGCAACATTACGACGAGTGCAAACCTTGGCTGCTACAAGGTAGTGGTCCGAATCAATATTCGCTCCTCGGATAAAATTCCTTTTAAAATTGTATCTGAAAAAAATACTTCTAAAAAAATCCACCCTTTAAAATTACGTTTTTTTCAAAATAGTTCGCTTATAAAACCCTTTTAAAATATAAATATATATATTTTTTTAAAAGGTAATGCCTCTATTTCACTTTTCAATTTCGTTTTCATTTGAGCGCTTTCTGGAGATAAAAATCGAAATTTAACCCACATTTAATGCTAATTATAATGGAAAGTGCCATAAAAATCGCTGTAACTCCATTTAATGATGAGTTGATGAGTGGCGTGTAATTGGAGTATTTACAACAATTACGTTTAATTGCCAACAAACGTTAAACTCTCAACGCTCAATGAGTGCTGAAGAGGTGGCAGAAGAAGGTCATAAAGTTGGCTTCTTTTATGACGTAGCATTGGAATAGAATTTGTAATGATTGTAGATCATTTTATAATAGGTGATTTCAATGTTAAAAATTGGGACCACGAAGCCATGAAATGATTCAATGATTTTTTGTCAGAAATCGTGACTACCGGGTAACCCTGTAAGCTATTAGAAGAACTGTGTCTACTGGCTGTAGGTGGAAATTCTTAGTCTTCGAGCTACTCTGAAGATGGAGATTTTTTTTGAAGTGGCATGATGCCACAAAGGCAATTTTTCATATAATTTTTGGGATCAGCTAAAAAGTTAGCTCCCTCTCTTTTAAATAAGACCACTTCGCCGAAATATCGAAACTGGTAACATACGAAACTATTAATTACTATTTCATCAATCCATTCACACAAACTATTATTAATTTTGATAATTATTCGCTGATTCTTTGTTTATGTGATAGCTATGAATGTACGTATGTATGTATGTGTGTGTGTGTGTAGCTTCAAATCTGTAGCAACAATCATCGATTAGCACTCTAATCAGACAATCTGTCATAATTGATGTGAACAAAGGAAACTCAAAGCGCTTCTCGTTGGCCAAGTGCAATTTTAGCAAAACAACAACAGCAACAACAAAACAGTGTTGTTGTTTGTATTGCACAAGGTGTAATAAGTACTTGTGTTGTTGCTATTCTACTATATTTTTTTGCTAATTTCGATTTGGTATAACAGATGGCGGGTGTGTGGTAAAGTTTTGGATCGTAACTGGCTCTATTGTCAGCTTTGTTTCAGTTTTCTTTTTTTTAATTTAATTTTTTTCATCTGTTCTGCTTTTGGGGATGAATGACTGCTTGAGTGGTTGAGGGCGTCTGATGTCAGATGAAATCACACCTTACAGATGAAACCAATTGATTTCTTTTGGTATGATTTTGAATATTTAATTTTTTTGCTCACAAATTTTGAAAAGCAAACATAATTAACAATTGCCTTGTGTGTCTTGAGTATTTTATGAAATGACGTCAGAAAATTACTTTAACGGGAGTTTCTTAAAAATACACTTTTTTATTTTTCAATTGTTTTTTAATGTTCTATGGTGTTGGAGGTGGACAAGTTCAATATTCAATTTTTGTTGTTGTTTTTCGAAAGTTATTATAAATGTTTTCTGTTTGCAAAAGGGATTAGAGTGTGCTCTTTTCTTGTTGTAACCAGGAAATGTCAATTTCTCACAATGTTGTTG
Source organism: Musca vetustissima (assembly GCF_032173495.1). Taxonomy (NCBI): domain Eukaryota; kingdom Metazoa; phylum Arthropoda; class Insecta; order Diptera; family Muscidae; genus Musca; species Musca vetustissima. Next base: position 507,619 of record NW_026887089.1, on the reverse strand, counting down.
ACACTTTAATCTCTACAAATATTTAATAATGACATAAAGCGATTTATGTGTGTGTATGGGGTAATTAACACATTCCAGGGGGATTGTATGCGGTATTTAAGTATGATTTTATTTTGCATGTTTCTTAGTCACATGACAGACATCTTAAGGGGTATTTTATTATATTTTAATTTCTTTAGGGGACCCTTTATTCTTAATCACTCATAAAGAGCTCCAATAGAATAAATTAATTATTAAAAAAATTATAAAAAATAGTGAGCGGTGTAGTATAGACGGACGGGGCCGACCATACGATACCCTACACAACAGCCACTGAAGTCTAAGTTTCTGTGGATCTATTTTCCGGCAACATTTCGCGATGTTTGCATCCTTTTGATCGATTATATGTCAAGAGCTCCATTTTCTAAACCTGACATATTTTCCAAATCTCATTTGTCCGAGGTGAATATTTAAACCATAAAATAACAATTTGGTCACCTTAGGTTTTGGTTGATTTGACTCTCGGAATATTATCCGACCATCATCTAAACAGCCGTTCTAAGTATTTGGTCAGATCCCCTTTACTGTGTAAAATATGCGATGCTCTGCATATAATAATGTCATCTAGAGCGACTAGAAAATCTGAAAAAAAGCGACTTAGCTAGTCGAGATATGACCGGTATATGAGTGTACTTATAAAGGTGGGTTAAGGACCAATATTTCGCTGCGTTACAAACTTTTAGGGCTGTACAATGCTATAAAAACCTGACAACATAGTTGGGTAGAGTATACAAATTCACCCAAATTTCCTTTATGCTTTGGCAGCGATTAAATACCAAATAACAGGCATTCGGATACGAAAACTAGACTATAATACACCAATAATTATGCGGAACCTTTGTGTAATAGGTGTATAAAAACATGAACATATATAGAATATTTACTTGAAACTAGTTTTATATTTACCAGCAATACGGAATGCCAAATTATAGCCATTTCCGTTAAAATTGCGGCTAAAAACTTAAAATATCGAAACTGGATTGGGACCTTTATATGGGGGCTATGTAATAACATGGTGAAAAATGCATGCTTTGAGATATCCTCGCTTAAAGAAGATTCTCTAAAAATCCCCTCCTAAAATATTCTTTAAAAAATCTCTTTTAAAGAAGATCCTTAAAATAAATCCACTCTTAAAAAGTCCTTAAGAATATTCTTTAAAAAATCTCTTTTAATGAATATCCTTAAAAATATTCTTTAAAAAATCTCTTTTAAAGAAGATCCTTAAAAATATTCTTTAAATAAATTCACTCTTAAAAAGTCCTTAAAAAATATTCTTTAAAAAATCCACGACTATAGAGGTCCTAAAAAATATTCTTTAAAAAAATCCAGCCTTGGATGGTCCTAGAAGAAATATACTTTAAAAATTCACGCCTATAGAGGTCCTTAAAAAATATTCTTTAAAAAAATCCAGCCTTTAAAAAATCCACGCCTTGAGTGGTCCTAGAAGAAATATTCTTTAAAAAATCCACGCCTTGAGTGGTCCTAAAAAAATATTCTTTAAAAAATCCACACCTTGGATGATCCTAGAAAAAATATTCTTTAAATAATCCTCGCCTTGGTTGGTCCTAGAAAAAATATTCTTTAAAAAAACCCACGTCTTGGATGGCCCTAAAAAATATTCTTTAAAAATTCCACGCCTATACTGGTTCTAGAAAAAATATTCTTTAAAAATCCCACACCTTGGATGATCGTAGAAAAAATATTCTTTAAAAAATCCACACCTTGGATGATCCTAGAAAAAATATTCTTTAAAAAATCCACACCTTGGATGATCGTAGAAAAAATATTCTTTAAAAAATCCACACCTTGGATGATCCTAGAAAAAATATTCTTTAAAAAATCCACACCTTGGATGGTCCTTGAAAAAATATTCTTTAAAAAATCCACACCTTGGATGGTCCTTGAAGAAATATTCTTTAAAAAATCCACGCCTTGGATGGTCCTAGAAAAAATTCTTTAAAAATTCCACGCCTATACTGGTTCTAGAAAAAATATTCTTTAAAAATCCCACGCCTTGGATGGTCCTAGAAAAAATATTAATTAAAAAATCCACGCCTTTAGAGGTCAAAAATATCCAGTGACCCATAATTTGGTTAATTAAAATTTGCCGACCATATGATACCCTACACAACTACCACCATATTCTAACTTTCTACGGATTTTTATTCCGATCCTGGGTAATATTTCGTGATGGCCCAATTAGATGTCAACCGCACTTCTTCCTTACACTGACATATTTTCGGAATATTACTTTTTAATTACTTGTCCAGATTTCCTTCACCGTGAGTTGTGTTGTGATGTTCGGCTTTCAATTGTGACCTATATATCGACTCAAAAAAAACACAAAAAATTAAGTTTTCAGTCCACTTCATCCCAAAATTTTTATCTGATCATCACCGAAAATTATAGGCCTTTTCCTCGACCTCAACTGGAATCTCATGGAAAATTTCAAAGCGATCAGCGCTATATTTCCGCCCTCTAGTGTGGTGATGAGTTACTAAATAATATCTGAATATGTAAGCACCTGTAAATATTTAAGTGTAACCCCCACATCCGAGTGCAAACGGCAATATAATTGGTACCAATTTAAAGGCCAACCACTCCTCTTGAATATACTATCAACATCTCGGGTCTATGTCCTTCAGGAGTAAATATATACGCTACAGAATAAAAAAGTGTACTTTTCCGCACAAAAGTCAGGGTGCATTTGACCCGCTAAATAATGACCGATCTTTATCGAAACAACAATGCTAATTCTTTAGCCCGATCACCTTTTCCATATAAAATTTCGCAATATTCGGGCCATAATTGAGTACTCTGGAGCGACCAGAAAAAAACGACAAAAATTAAGTATTTGGTCCATTTCATCCCCTAAATATTAACCGATCTTTACCAAAAACAATAGGGATCTTCATTGGCCAGAACCCATCCTAAATGCAAAATTTTGTGAAAATTAGTCCATAACTGTGGCCTGTATCGTGTTTACAAATTATAATGGACAGACGGACGGACAGGCACACATGTTCAGATCGACTAAGCTAGTCGAGATATGTCGATCGGTATAATTAAAGGTGGGTCTAGGACCCATATTTCGCGGCGGTACAAACTCTTGGGGCTGCACAAAGCTATAATACCCTGACAACATAGTTGTGTAGGGACATTAAAAAATACTTTTTTTATATTCCTTGAAAAATATTTAAACTAAATTTGTAATATATACTTAAAAAATTTTATTTTGTTTTGAAAAATATTAAAAAGTATTCTCTATTAATATTCTTTAATTAAAATATTTTTTGTGAACTGATAATTAATTAAAATTCCAAATTAAAAAATAAATTTTTGACACTCAACCAAACAAACATAATTGAAAGATCAACTCAAATGATTTTGGACAATTGTCATTTATTTGAAAACAAACAACAACAACCAATTCTAAGAGTATGAATGACAAACTAATTTTGGCTATGCTCATTAAATCCAATTTTCGGTTGTGGTAATTATTTTTTGGCTTTTTTTGCAAATCCCGCCCAAACAATGGCAAAGACAGGGAACACGGACCGTGTCTAAATCTAATTCCAGCTACCCACACAATGACACCCATTGGTGTTATACGAAAACAAAAAAAAATATGTGAAATGTATGGAGAGTTTAATTATTGGACTCATGACAGAAATATGCATGGCTAAATACTGACAAAGCTTATTTATTTGCTTAATAACTTTATTTTTGAATAAAATGAAAAAAAAATAGTTCATAGCAAAACGCCTGGTAAAAATATAATTTTTTTGTGGAGTTTGTAATCAATCTCATTTGAAATTTCCATTGTAGATTAAATGAAGGTCAAATAACGCTCTAAATAAATAAAACATAATTATATTATGAGTAAGATCTATTCACCCAAAAAAAAATCCGGCTGGACCATTCCAGACAAAGACATAGAAATGTGTTTGTCCAAACCAAACGCCACCCACTCACTGTTATAACTATTTTTTTTTTGTTGGCCAAAAAACTTACCAAGATTATCAATTGGACAAACATTGTTTTTTTTAACATTTCCTGTTACCGCTACTTTGCGGATTTGATTATTCGACAGATTTGAATTGAACATTTCATTTCGTTTATTGGTTTTATTCAAATGCCAAAATTTAAATTCATAATTGAATTGGCGCCAATTGCCGCATTGTGCAAAAAAACCGACAAAAACTACAACTACCGAACAGCTATGGGCTTGTCTCCACTGCATAATTTCAAGGTTAGGGGACAAACACATACACATTGATAAACCCACACACTTACATGCCAATTAAATGCGAGATGTCTGTGTGTGTGATTGTTTGTTTGTAAATTAATTTCCATTAGAAAATTATACATTAATTTTACATAAATAAAATTGGTTGTCAAGTGTGGGATGCTTTAGGTTTTTATATCAAGTTTTTGTTGTTGCTGTTGTTCTTGTTGCTATTTTGAATTTTGTAAACAGGAAAATCTTGTGCAGAATTAAAAATTGTTATTGTCGTCTGTCAAAGCCAAATAACAAATACTGCAAAGAATATTGAAAACGGTTTCGTATTCTTAAAAAGGGTTACCGAATGTGTGGGATTATCCAGACGAAGTTCAGAATATGTGGATGTGTGACACACATATTCTAGTGGGTCATATTACACCATACAGTGTAACATTATATTAAAAAATTACAAGAAAATTTGAATCTTAAAAAAAATACTTTTATAACCGTCCGACTATACGATACCCTACACAAATACCAAGGAATTCTAGTTTTCTGCTGATCTTTATTCTGAGCATGGGCAATATTTCGTGATATTTGCAACCTCTTGTCCGATTAGAGGTCAACAGCACCTCTTCCTTACGAATATTACTAATATACAGTACAACCCTTCTAATTACTTGTCCAGATTCCCATTACCGTGGGTTGTTCTGTGATGTTCGGCCTATAATTGTGGCATATAAATTAACTGGAAGATATTAAAAAATTGGAAGATTGGAAGATATCCCAAAATTATTATCTGTCCAACACCGAAAATTATACGCGTTGCCCTTGGCCATAACTGGAACCTCATGGAAAATTTCAAAGTGATACCTGAATCAAGCATGAACCCATGTATATAAAAAAATATCCGCAAAAATTTGTTTCCTCCACTATAGTCCGGAATTTCAATTTACAGCTACATCGTTGGAAAAATTCGACTAAAATATTCATAACCCCAGAAAGTGGGCCGGACCATAAGTGGAGTTTAAGTCATACAACTTTAAAATTGCTGAAAATTAAGACCTATTCATGCTTTCTATGAATGTCCACACACAGAAGGCTAAATTACAGCCACTTCGGGTGGAAAATGAGACTAAAACCTTCAAACGCCGAAAAAGGTATGTGGGAGCTATGTCAGAACTTATATGTTTATTTTCCCATCCACTTCAAGAATCCAAATTACCGCCACATCGCGATGCATCGTTGGGAAACATAGAGAAGTTGATGGAACCTTTATACGAGGGCTAAGTCAAAACATGGATCTATCCGGAATATATCAGGAATGTCAAATTATAGCCACATCGTTCGAAAAAAAGTGACAAAGATATTAATAACGCCAAAAAGTGGTCGGGGCCTTTAAGTGGAGGTAAAGTCAAATATGAATCCATATGGGTCGGAAAATTCGACTAAAACCCTAAAATTACTGAACATGAAAGTCAAGACCCAGAACGCCAAATTACAGCCACTTTGGTGGGAAATGAGCCTAAAACCTTAAAAATTGGGGGAAAATGGTCGAATTACAGCCTATTCTTTTGGAAAATGGGGCTAAAACCTTCAAATACCGAAAAAGGTGCAGGGCATGTATGTGTAATAACATGGATGAATATTTCCCCCACTCCAAAAACTCGAAATTACAAATTACAGTCACTTAGTTTAGGAAACATGTAAATTTTGGCGGAGTCTTATTCAAGACATTAGTCTATATCAGATCCAGAAAGCCAAATTACAGCCACTTCGATGGGAAAATGTGCCTAAAATCTTCGAAATGGAGTAGGACGTTAAAAAAAGTTTGCAAGGCAATTTTTAATCATCTATACTAAGCGTATAGTTTTTAAAGGATTTTTAGGAAGTGCGGATTCATGAAACACACTTCCTTCCTGAAGGTCCTTCAAAAATGTACACTTATTGGATGTGGTTTTTAACCATATTTTAAAAGGATTTCTTAAGTTTGGATTTAATCAATCAAAAAACATAATCATCACGGTGGGAAAATGTATCTAAAATCTTAAAAGTACTGAAATAGGTTAAATCCGGAAGGTAAAATTACAGCCTATTCTTTGGAAAATGCGGCTAAATCCTTCAAATGTCGAGCTATGCCAGTACATGGGCAATAAGCTTGAATTGATTTTGAAAAAAAAAATCGTAAAGGATTTTTAAGGAATATTTTTTTTAAAAAGAAGAAGGTGTTTAATAAATTTGTTTAAACGTCGTAAAATAAGGGTGGATTTTTAAGCAATATTTTCAAAGAACCTGTAGGAGGACCGAATTTTTAAAGAATATTTTTTTAAAAGACCTTTAGAAGGCGTGGATCTTGAAAAAATATTTTCTAGACAACCACAAAAAGAGTGGATTTTTACATCACTCCAATTAAAGTGGAAATATGATCCTTTATTTAAAAGACCTTCAATAAACGTTGATTTTTCAAAAAGTATTTTTAAAGGATCTCCAATAGGGTTGATATTTAAGGAATAGTTTTTTAAGCGTGGGTTTCTAAAATAATCTCTACTAAGTTTAGATCTAAAAAAATTTTAAGAGATTTAAATAGCCTCCAATAAACATAGATGTTTAAAGACACATATTTAAAGGACCGAAGTGGCTGAAATTTGGTACTCTAGGTGGGCAAACAGCTTCTTTACAGAAAGTTGTCAAAAAAACTCCTTGTTCCTACATATTCCCCAAGTAAAGGGTCCCATCGTTAGAGTTTGTAATTTGGTATTTCGTTTTCTCCTGGCAGCAATTTACAATAGCATAGCTCCCATATACGAATTCTGAGCGATTCTAGGTAATTGGAATGCCCATGGCGCAGGTTACAAAAATTCATCCGACCAAACTTGATAGCATTCTTACTTGTTTTTTCTTCTTCAAACGTCAATAAATTGATGGTTCTCTTTTGTCATCATCTCCATTTTATATAGACAATATAGGTCAGTGACCAATTTGTTTTTTACCAGTCAAAACAAAATGATACACTTCCATAAAATTACAATAAAAATTGACATTTTATTGGTCACATATATCATAACCAAATTTAATGTTATTTTAGAGAAAAAATCTAAAACTTGAATCAAATCCCAGAACAAATGTTATCATTTAGTCAACTAAGAAAGCAAAAAAAGTGAAATCGAAACAAAAGCAAATCCAGCGATGTTTGTCAATCAAAATCACTTTATTTTTTGTATGGCATATTAGAATATACCGCCCACACACATGCACACCAAATGGTTTCAAACAAAATGGAGGCGTTTACAAATTTCAGATTTCCTAATGGAATAAACAAATAAAAAAATATTCAATGATTCCGAATTTTTTTAAAGAAACCGAAAAAAGAAATGACATCGTAAAGAATCGTAAACGAAAATTTTGACTAAATTTAGGAATTTGCTCATCTGTTGTTGGTAGATAGCGGATGTTTTTCTTGGCAGGTTACATATCTGCCAACTATAGTTAACACTGACGTAATTCGAAATTAATGAAAGAAAGTTAAGGGAAACACTTTTATATTTACCACAACAAAAAAATCGTAAATTAAATAAACAAACAAAAATATGTTTTTTTCTTAAAAAGGTCTGGAAGCCATATTTTTCCACCAAAACAATTTCCAAACAATAGCCAATTTTGCTAGGTCAAATATGCGAATATTTAACCTCATTCTGGGGATTAACGTTCTCTGCTGTCTCTCCGTCTATCTCCCTTGTTATCTTAATTTTTCTTATCGATTTTTTTTATCATCGATGTCATCGCTTCCAAATTGAGTCATCTCAGCTTAAATCCAACTTCATCATCATAAATCTTTGTTATATTCTTCGCTCTCTAAAACTTCGATATTCTTAATGAAATTCAATAAATTTTGATTTGAAATAACAATGACTCCGTTCCGCCAGTGCCGGCCAGCCAGCTAGCCAGCCAACCAGGTGACAAAAAAGGGTCATTAGGTGAAATGTGAGTTATTATGGTAGCTGATACAACTGCTGGCTGGCTAGCTGGTTGAATATCCAATAGAGAAATGATTGCATTGTTTGTTTTTGTTTTATTGTGTTTTTTCTTATTATTATTTGTTAAAATTAAAAATGATATTTATCATGCTTTCAAATGCCGCATACCACAGTTGACATACGAATATTTGATACGCTTTGATTGCAAATTATTCAAAATGGAATTTTATATTAAATAAATAAAATATTTTGTTCAATTAAAATTAAACTTTTGTTAAAACTTTTTATATAAATGTAAATTTTGGGGGATTTTTCAATAATGCTTTTAAATTATTTTTTTTAAATATTTTTTTTTCAAAAAATATGCATTTGTGCATAAAAACGTATTTTTATGATAATAATATTGAAGATAAAAAAATATATATTAAAAAATTTTTTGTTTGTTTTTTTTACATTGTTGTCTTATGCGATTTTTATTATTATTATATAATTTTTAATAATTATAATAAATATTATCACGTCCAAATAGATATGAACAATTTTTAATGTCATTATCGCAATAAAAATTTAATTGATTTTTACAATTTGAATAATTTATTACATATTTCAATGTAATCTAACGTCATATGTTATACAAAGGAATGAATCATGGTTTGAACAATTTTATTAAAAATTAGTCACGTATAAAACTATTAAAACCTACAAAATAAAAAATATTTTTTAAACTTGGAATGAAATAAGAAATGTATGTTTATTATAAAATTTTTATTCGAAAATTTTTTTACCACAATTAAAAATATATATTTTATTATTATCTGAAAAAAGTTCTTTAAATCCCTAAATTATTGGTCTTTCTTTAAACATTTCAATTACTCGGTTAGTTTCTCAAATGTGGATTTTTCAAGATAACATTTTTGAAAGATCGAATTGGGTGTGATTATTTATTCCAGGATCTTGATGGGAAACAGCTTCGATACATAAAATGTTCAATATAAGTTTATACATAGCCTCCAATACAAAGGGTCCCAACCTGAAGGTATGTATTTTAGTATTTCGTTTTCCCTGGCAAAAAAATACTATGGCAGTCCTGATTCCATTGTAATTATTTGGAATACCCATCTCATGGTGGTCATTATAAAAAGTTCAACTCAACCCTACTTAAAGAAATTTTTACTTGTTTTTCTCCAAAAAAAAAAAACTCATGGTTCGATTTTGTTATCTTCTTCATTTTATGTATAAAGAATATAATTCAGTGACCACTTTGTTTTTTTTCCTAACTTTTCAATACAAAAATATACACATACATACAATTACAATCAAAATTGACATTTTATTGGTCAACAGGATTATTGTTTTATTGCTATTTGCAGAAATATCACTTTAAATAATATTTTTCAATACTTCAGGCCCTAAAAATATGCAACAGAAATCCCGCTTATAGGAGGTCTCTCTTCAAAAATCCACTCTTATTGGAGGTTTTTCGTTTTTTAATGTAATAATGGAAGTCCTTCAAATTCCATGTTTTCGGATGTTCGGAAAATATCCTATAAAAATCTATGATTTTTGAAGGTCCTTGAAGAACATTCCTTAAAAATTCACTCTATTTGCTCGACCTTTAAGAAGCCACAGTTATCGGTAGTCCTTTTAAAAATATGTTTAAGCCAGTAAGGAAAGTAGTAAAGACGGACGGGGCCGACTATACGACACCCTTCACCACTTTGGGTATATTCAACAGATGAATCTTAACAGACGTAGCATTTTTGAAATATCAGTAAAATGAATTGGACCCATAAACATATCTTTCTGCAACCGATACTAAATATTTAATTTGGTTAGATTTAGAAGCTATGTCTAAATCTGAACCGATTTCAGACACACATCATTTTAGACCTAATTCATTACGCTGTGCCAAATTTCGTGCAAACCGAAAGATAAATAGGGGCTTTGGTACACAATTTTCCATAAATCGGACGAAAATATATATGGGAGCTATATCTAAATCTGAACCGATTTCAGGAAACTTAACACACATCATTCTAGACCCAATTCATTACACTGTGTCAAATTTCATGCAAATCGAATGATATATAGGGACTTTGGGGCACCATTTACATTAAATCGGTCGAAATTATATATGGGAGCTATATCTAAATCGGAACCGATTTTTACGAAACTTACAACACATTATTCTATACTTTATTCAGTACGCTGTACCAAATTTCGTGCAAATCAAAAGATATTTAGGGACTATTGTGCACCATTTGCCTTAAATCGGGCGAAAATATATATGGGAGCTGTATCTAAATCTGAACCGATTTTCACGAAGCTTAGCACACATCATTTTAGGCTTAATTCAGTACGCTGTGCCAAATTTCGTGCAAATCGAAAGATATTTAGGGACTTTGGCGCACCATTTACGTTAAATCGGACGAAAATATATATGGGAGCTATATCTAAATCTGAACCGATTTTTCCCAATTTCAATAGGATTCGTCCTTGGGCCAAATAAGTGACGTATGCCAAATTTCATCCAATTCAGATCATAAATGCGCCCTGTACTTTGTTTACAATTTAACATGGACAGACAGACAGACGGACGGACGGCCGGATGGACGGACATGCAAAAATCGACTTAAAATGTGATTCTATGCATATTCTCCAAAGGAACCATGTGTATATCTCGTTTCCTTTTGTCAATTACAAACATATGCACGAAGACATAATACCCTGTACCACAGTGTGGTGAAGGGTATAAAAATCGAGTTTTGTTGGAGGTGCTTTAAACAACGTCCTTGAAAAATCCTTCAATCCAAAATTATTGGAGTTCATAAAAATATTCTTTTAACATCCACGTTACTCGAAGGTCCTTTAAATGTACTCTTTACAAACGCTTTTTCAAGGTCCTTAAAAAAAATATTTTTAAAAAATCAACGCTTCTGAGAGATCCTTTAAAAATATTGCTTACAAATCCACACTTCTTAATCTTTAAAAATCCCTGCTTTTTGAGGTCCTTAAAAAAAATATTTTTTTAAAATCTAAGCTTCTTCTATGTCCTTCAAAAAATAAAATGCTTTAAAAATTCACGCTTCTTTGATGTCCTTTAAAAAATATTCTTTAAAAATCCGCGTTACTTCGAGGTCCTTTAAAAACCACCGCTTCTTAGAGGACCTTAAAAATGCTTTTGAAAAATCGCAGTTCTTTAAAAATTAATAATTCGTGTTTTTTACAGATCCTTCTAAAAATATTCCCAACACCAAAATCATATGATGTCCTTAAAATATTCTTAAAAAAACAAGCTTATGGTTTATCCTTTATATATTTCAAGTCCATCATTATTAAAGGACTTTTTAAAAATATTCCTTAAAATTCTACGCTCATTGGAGGCCCTCTACAAATATTAGTCAGAAAAGTGCAAGCTTATGAGAGGCTCTTTAAAACATATTTTTTAAAACCACTCTAAAAATAATATTCCTGAAAAACCCACGTTTATTACAGATTTAAAAAATATGTATATATTTATTATTTCAAATCCACGAACTTAGGAATTCCTATAAAAATCCACTCTGCTGGAGGTAGTATCATTTTTTTTTAATTTTTTAAAATGCTCGCAATAGCCGTCCTTTGATTTTTTTACAAACACCACACTTACGCTTTTGTTGTCCTTTAAATGCACGCTGTCGATCCTTTACAAAATATTCTTTAAAAATCTACACCTATACACTACACCTACACTCTTTGTCCTATAAAAATATTTTTTAAAATCCTCGTTTATAGCTCTGTAGGTTCTCTTAAAATTTACTTTAAAAAAATCAAGCTTATAGCTCTATAGGTCCTATAAAATATATCAATTTAAATGAATCTGTTCGTCCTTTAATAAATATTCTTCAATGATGCATTAAAATTTCAGAAAAAATAATTTTAAATGGACCAATTGGACAACAAAATAAATTAAATTACAATTTTTTTGTTTTGAAAATTTTACCATTGTTGTTATTGTTATAGAAACAATACATTACTGACCTTATTTGGAATGCGACCTTTTTCTCAGAGAGAGAATATAAATTAGAGCTGACAAGGTTTGTGTCTTAAGTCTTTTGTTTTTTTTTTACAGGTACAATGCAATGTATTGTTGCAAAGAATTGAATTAAATTGTGTGTACAACATGTTGTATGTGTGTGTATATTTTTTTCTTCTTTAAACAACATGTGGCCTGCGGCTGGAATTTGTTATTTACATTTTGCAGACCACAAAAATATTTGTGATTGCATGTTAAAAACAAGAGCTAAAAATATATATGTTATTTTATTAAAATATTCTTATATATGAATCATATTTTAAAATCTAAGGTGCTAATGAACACCTTATTGAAAGCAAAAAAAATATATATATATGGCAAGCCAAGAATTTGTTTTCCTCTTAGGCATTTCATCAAATATTTGCTAATGATGAGACATTGCGTTCACATTCGTTTGTCGGCAAAATGCATTATTAGATCATACATTTCACATTTCAAAATGTGGGTAAATAACCGTCAGTTATTGATGCAGTAAGTGGTAATTGCAAAAAATATGCAATACCCCGCACAAAATCGGTAATGAACTCAGATGAGGAGAAGAAATACAACTTCAATTATTTATTTTAAAACAAAATGTTGCTGGCTGCAAGGGAAATACCTTTTTTGCATGAAAGTGGGCCAAAAACAGTTGTAATTCGCCAACCTTCCAACCCACTAACCAATATACCCTGGGTTGCAACAATTATTGATTTCACCTATCCACACACTCACCAGGTGGTAGTCGGGGGGGTTCATTCGACAACTAATAACATCATGGCATTTTGTAGCATTTAACGTAATTTTGTTTTTTGCCAGCAACACCTTCTTCTTCCTCCTCTCCAAACATTTGCAATAAAATTACGCTTTGCAATTTCCAGCCAAAGCCCTGGTGAGACATGTCAGTTGTGTGTGTGATTTAATTTTGTTTTTCATTCCAATTATATTTTTTTTGTTTTACAATTTTTGTTTTTTGTTGGGAGTTACACAATTTGTTGCCCTTTCCCCAAAAAAAAATTGACCAAGAAAACAATTGTGAACATTACTAAATCGTATCGCTGATATCATATCAATGTATGTAGTGTCGGGTTATTTTTGCGATATATTCGAACAATGTTTGGTATTATTTGCCAAAAAAAGAAACAAAAACAACAACAACGAAATATTATCAATGGTAAATGTTTAACGAAATTTTTCCGCTGGTACCACACGACTTATCAACAAACAAATGTGAGTCATTTCCCCCCACAAACACTTTGCACAGTGGGATACAAAATACAAGACAGAGGTCAGCTGAATAAAAAAGTATAGATATTTTATACAAAATACGCGTACAAGGACCTCTAATAAACGTGGGTTCTTGAAGAATAGTTTTCAATTATATTTCAAAATAATATATATAAACATCAACAGCATTTTTCAAAATATTTTCAAATGACATCCAATAATCCTTTTTTTTAATATTTTTTTTTTAAAGAAGCTCCAGTGAATTTTAATGACTATTTATTAAGTTCCTCCAATTAGTGGGGATTTAAAAAAATATTGTTTAAAGGACATCCAATAAGTGGGGATTTTTAAAGAAATATTTTCAAAAAAATTCCAACGAGCGGGGATCTTTAAATCATATTTTTAGAGGAGCTCAAATAAGCGTCGATTTTTATATAATATTTTTAAAGGAACTATAATAAGGGTGGATTTTAAAAAAAAAACATTTTAGAGGATTTTAAAAGAAATTTGTTAGGGGTCCTCCAATAAATGGGATTTTGAAATAATATTCTGAAAGCGTGCATTGTGAGAGATATGTTTTAAGGATCTCCAGACCAATAAGCGTGAAATTTTAAAGCATATTTTTAAAGGATCTTCAATAAGCCTGGATTATTAACTACTATTTTTAAAGGACATTCAAAAGGGTTGGTTTTTTAAAGAATCTTTTTAAGCGTGGATTTTTAAAAAAGGATTTCTGGGGGACATCTAACAAGCGTGAAAGAATATTTTTAAAAGACCTGCAGATGTAATAAGCGTTCACTCAATCAGCGTGGGTTTTTAAAGAATATTTTAGGGGATCTCCAACAGGCTTAGTTTTTTAAGAATAATTTTTAAAGGACCTCCAATAGGCCTGAATTAGAGGACCTTTAATAAGCGTGGATTTTTAATGCATATTTTTAAAGGAACTCCAATAAGCGTGGCCTTTTAAAGAATATTTTTTTAAGGACCTCCAAAAGTTTTAAAGGGCCTCCAATAAGAGTAATTTTTTAAAGAATATTTTTTTGAGGACTTCCTATAAGCGTTGAAAGGAATGACGCTTCCGCAGAATCTTCATTAACATGTTTTCAATATTCTTGTTATACCCTTCACCACACTGTAGTACAGGGTATTATGTCTTTGTGCATATGTTTGTAACAGGCAAAAGGAATCAAGATAGGCCCATGGTTCCTTTTGAGAATATGCATAGAGTCACTTTCTGAGTCGATTTACGCTTGTCCGTCCGTCCATGTATTTATGTTAACAAAGTACAGGTTGCATTTATGATCCGATTTGGATGAAATTTGGCACAGCTCATTTATTTGGCTTATGGACGAACCCTATTGAAATTCGGTTCAGATTTAGATATAGCTCCCGTATATAGTTTCGTCCGATTTAAGGTAAATGTGGCCCAAAGTCCCTATATGCCTTTCGATTTTCAAGAAATTTGGCATTAAGTTCTGAATTAGGTCCAGAATGATGTGTGTTAAGTTTCCTGAAAATCGGTTCAGATTTAGATATAGCTCCCATATATAGTTTTTTCCGATTTTATGTAAATGGTGCACCAAAAACCCTACATATCACTCGATTTGGCACAGCGTACTAAATAAAGTTTTGAACGATGTGTGTTAAGTTTCGTGAAAACCGGTTCAGATTTAGATATAGCTCTCATATATATTTTCGTCCGATTTAATGTAAATGGTGCACCAAAGTCCCTATATATTTTTCGATTAACACGAAATTTAGCACAGTGTAATGAATTAGGTCTAGAATAACGTGTGTTAAGTTTCGTAAAAATCGGTTCAGATATAGATATAGCTCCCACATATATTTTCGTCCCATTTAATGTAAATGGTGCACCAAAGTCCCTATATATTTTTCGATTAACACGAAATTTAGCACAGCGTAATGAATTAGGTCTAAAATAACGTGTGCTAAGTTTCCTAAAAATCGGTTCAGATATAGATATAGCTCCCACATATATTTTCGTCCCATTTAATGTCCTTATATGTCTTTCGATTTTCATGAAATTTGGCACAGCGTAATGAATTAGGTCTGAAATGATGTGTGTTAAGTTTGCTGAAAATCGGCTCAGATTTAGATATAGCTCCCATATATATTTTCGTCCGATTTTATCTAAATGCTGCACCAAAGTCCCTCTATACCTTTCGATTTGCACGACATTTTGCACTGAATTAAGTCTAGACTGATGTGTGTTAAGTTTCGTGACAAGCGGTTCAGATTTTGATATAGCTTCTATATATATATATATATATATTCCTCCGAATTAATGTAAACGGCGCACTAAACTCCTCATGTTTATCAGATATTTATCCAAATAATCAACGGGTGTCCGATTGATATTTGCTTTTAATTGATTTACATAATTTTGTCCCATTGTAAGAAGCAACTCTATATCTCAACAAATAAAAAATTTAATATAGGTTGCAGAATGGCATGTTTATGGATCCAATTTCCTTTTACTGGTCCTTCAAAAATGTAACTTCTGTTAGGATTCATCTGTTGATTAAAGTGGTGAATGGTATAATATAGTCGGCCCCGCTCGACTTTACTACTTTCCTCACTGGTTATTTTTTATATTTTGCCGTCCCATTGTGCCTTTGAGTCAATTAATCCAAAAATCCCCCTCTACCCCACACCTTGGCCACAATTATTATTTGTCACTTTGAAGTTGTGTTTATTTTAAAACGAACTAATCTGCCGGCCCTCTTGTAGTTGGGCACAAGTTTTATTTTTTTATTATTACTGATAATATATTTTTTAATTTTTGTTATTATTTAAATGCATAAATATGTAAGTGTGGATGGTGTGCGTCTTTTATTACATACAACGATTGTGCCTACAATTAATTCATTTACCCAGACTAGCTGACTGTCTGACAAACCGACCGAATGACTGACTGATACGTGTTAAAGTATTAAAATAAAATTATTGATGAATATTTATTACTTTGGCACGCATTTTTCCGTGTTTTTCCTTTTAAAGAGAGTTTCGGCTTTTGGGGGGTAGGTGGACAGAGAGCGCACAACCTACAGAAGATTGAGGGTGTTTGGCGAGGAATACTAAAATAGTTGATTTTGATTTTGCAAATCCACACAATTAATGAAGAAACAACCAATCCCCACACCATATAAGGTGTCACAACGTCGTAGTGTTGTTGCTTTTTTTATTGTTCATATTTGTTGTTAATCACTGTCATGTTTAATATGAAATTGTTTTGAATTTTATTTTTTGTATTTAATATCAATCAAATAAATTAATAAACATTTTGATTCTAAGTCGACGTTAGAATGAAATTTGTTTGTGATTGGATTTTGCGATAAAGAGAGGGGAAGAGGAATTTTAATTGAATTTCAATAGAATTTTTGAGCGATGATTGTAAGTGATTTTTTCGATTTGTAGATAGTCCAATAATTTGTTGTTCTCTGTTCAGGTCATTGAGTCAATAAATTATGGGATATTTCGATATTACAAAAAATTGTCACGATTTTCCGATTTTGCTACTAATTGTGGGAATTCAAGGTCTGTGTTTTAGTTTTTTATTTTATGATTTATGAGTGATATTTTTCTGAGTTGTAATTTTGAAAAGAAAGGGAAGTAATAAAAGGCAATGTTTGTGTCTTAAGTCTTTTGTTATCAATACTAATAAAAGAGTAAATTGATTGACTGACTGTCTG
The DNA here is from genome assembly GCF_032173495.1 of Musca vetustissima. NCBI lineage: Eukaryota > Metazoa > Arthropoda > Insecta > Diptera > Muscidae > Musca > Musca vetustissima. The sequence continues at coordinate 490,390 of NW_026887089.1, read as the reverse complement.
ATTTAACGATTCCTCAACGCCCAGACGAAACGTCTGGAGCTAGAATCTTGAAATTTTGAGTGAGAGTCACTCTTGGTCCAAAGGTGACAGATAAGGCTGGGTTTTTGGAAATTCGTACTAGATCGGTACGAAAAGTACTAAAAAGTACTAAATGTGATACCATTTGTATTTTGCGAACCGGTAAAGCTAGAACTCTGAAATTTGGTTTGGTGGTCGTTGATGGAGTGTAGAATATATGTAGCAAAGGTTTTTTGGAAATTCGAACTATAACTATCCGAAAAGTACGAAAATGTACTTAATTTGGTACAATTCTGTAGCATGTGAACGAATAGCGTTGAAAACTGGAAATTTGGAGTGTGAACTAATGTTGAGAAGTAGGGTCCATTTAAGGATATGGTTTTGAAAGCGTGTACTCATGTGTACGAAAAGTACTATATGGTACTATATTTGGTACAAATTTAATTTGGAGATACAAATCGAGATGGAATCCTGGCATTTGAAATTAAAATTACCATCGGAGTGTAGGATTGGGTTATGAACGTAGCTTTGGAAATTTGTTACTTATGTGTACGAATAGTACTAAATCGTACTATAATCGGTACAGTTTGGATTTGAGTGATCCTAGAGAGGGGGAAAATTCAATTTGGAGTCAGGTTCACTGTAGGGGTGTGGGATTAGGGTCAGGTTTAAGAAAATAATACTTATGGGTACTAAATGGTACTAAATTTGGTACAATTCAAAATTTTAGGTGAGCCAGTAGAGCTAGAATCATGAAATTTGGAGTCAGGATAACTGTTGAGGTGTAAGATTGAGATATGTAGGAAGTTTTAGAAATGTGTACTAAATTTGGTACAATTTGAATTGTGAGTGAACCGATAGAGTTGCAATCCTGAAACTTGGATTTAGGACCACTGTGGGGGTGTAGGAAGTTTTAGAAATTTGTACTAAGTGTACTAAATTTGGCACAATTTAAATTGTGGGTTTAAGTTGTAATCCTGAAATTTTGATTTAGGTTCACTGTGGAGGTGTAGGATTGGGGTATGCAGGAATATTTGGAAATTTGTACTACTATGTACTAAATTTAGTACAATTTGATATGTGGGTGAACCGATAGAGTTGGAATCCTAAAACTTGAATTTAGTATCAGTGTGGGGGTGTAGGATTGGGGTATGTAGGAAGTTTTGGAAATTGGTACTACTGTGTACTAAATTTGGTACAATTTGAATTGTGGGTGAAACGATAGAGTTGGAATACTGAAATTTTGATTTATGAACACTGTAGAGGTGTATGATTGGGGTATGCAGGAAGATTTGGAAATTTGTACTACTGTGTACTAAATTTGGTACAATTTAAATTGTGGATGAACCGATATAGTTGAAAGCCTGAAAATTGGATTTAGGATCACTGTGGGGGTGTATGATTGTGGTATGGAGGAAGTTTTGGAAATTTGTACTAATGTGTACTAAATTTAGTACAATTTGAATTGTTTGTGAACCGATAGAGTTGGAATCCTGAAACTTGGATTTAGGATCTCTATGGGGTGTAGGTTTGTGGTAAGAAGGAGATTTTAGAAATTCGTACTACTGTGTACTAAATTTGGTACAATTTAAATTGTGGGTGAACCGATATAGTTGAAAGCCTGAAAATTGGATTTAGGATCACTATGATTGGTGTATGTAGGAAGTTTTGGAAATTTGTACTAATGTGTACTAAATTTGGTACAATTTGAATTGTGGGTGAACCGGTAGAGTTTGAATCGTTAGATTTAGGATTACTGTGGGGATGTTGGTTTGGGTTAAGTATGAAGTTTTGGAAATTTGGTACAATTTGAATTGTGGGTGGACCGATAGAATTAGAATCGTGAAACTTATACTTTGGTGTACTGTGGTGGTGTAGGTTTGGGGTAAGTAAGAGGTTTTGTGTACTAATTTGGTACAATTTGAATTGTGGGTGAACCTATGGAGTTGGAATGTTTAGGAGGATAGTTACATGCTTGAGGAGGGTACTTATGGATATAATGTGTGCTAAATAGAAAATTTGGGTTTGGTGAACCTTTAGAGTTGGAATCATGAAATTTGGTACTAAATTGTACTCAAATTTAATTTATGGTCGATATTTATGTGTGGTTTGTTTTTTCTGCCATATGCAGTTTTTTAAATATTTCCTACATTCGCTAACGAAGTTGCGGCCATATGCTAGTGTTCTATAAAATAATAATATAGAATTATTAAAAAAAATAATTATTTCATTTCAAAAAATATATTTTTAAGCCATACCCAATAAGCATAAAGATTATATTTAATAGAGCTATAAACATGGATTTGTTCAAAGAATATTTTTTGTAGGTCCAAAAAAGATTATTCTCTAAGGACTAAATAAAGCTTTAAACGCGGATTTTTTGATTTGTGTTTTTCCAATAGATTTTGATCCGCAGATTTTTCACTTATATTAGTGATCCTATGTCAATAGGTCACTGACCCTAAGTCCTTAGATAATTAGCCCTAACCATTATCAATTCCTTCCCTAACCATTATCAATTCCTTCAAAAATTTCTTATAACCTTAACCCAACAAATTTTTTATTTAATTTTTAATTCATACTAAATTCTATATATTTCACTGGAAATAGCCTATATAATACGTATTATGTCCAAGTGTATGCCCAAAGGGAACATTTTCATTTGACAACAAACATTTTGCCAAAACAATGTAGGTTAAGGTCAAATACCTAGACGCAAACCCCCCTTTAAAATCAGATCATTAAACTCTTGAACCAAACAAAAAAGAAAAAAACAAAACAAAATTGCAAAGAGATATCCAAATGTCGATATTAACACATTGTAGTTGTTGTAATTAACAAAATGGTCCACTGGACAACTTAATTATGTACTGAAATATTTATGTACTTGGATACAATTAAATGTTCATATCCACACTACTATGAAGATGTGATGAAATTATATCCAGAGGCATGGCAACAAGTGTTTTTGTAATGGAAACATTGTTGGCAAAGCGATCTCTACACACATACATAAATATAGCCACACATAAAGGTAGATTAATAAAATCGTAATTTAAAAAAAAATTATCAAAACTGTAACAAATATTGCAAAACCAGTCCGTCCATTTATCCATCCAGCCCGCCCGCCTGCCAACCCTTCATCCATTTCTCGCCTTCCAATTTAAATAAGGCGATAATCAGTAAACCAGAGATCAACCACAGCAACAACAACATCAAAATAAGTGTTTCAATTTCAACCATAAAAAAATTGAAATAAAATAATAACAACAAAAACACATAGCTTAGCAAATATATGCTCGAGATATATCAGCCATAGAAATAGGTTAAATGGAGACATAAACCCGTCAATGGGCATATCACACAGCTGAGCACAAGCACAACACTTGTTCGTCGGAATGGCTTGGAATTCGAATCCCTTTGTAGAAGACGAGTGTTTTTCACTCGCCATGTTATGTACTTCGTGTTTTTGATTGTCATCGAACAACATCGATCATCGTATCAAATTTTATGATGTCACATGTCATTCATTCATTCGGTCGGCCAGTCAGTCAGACATCATCGCAAAGCACCTGGCCACAGAAATGGAATGTTTTTACATTGAAGAAATGCTAAAAATTTGACATATTTTTTTGTGTTCTGGGATTTTTGTTTTGTTTTTTTGGCGAGGAATTAGGTCAAAACTGTGGAAGGTTTTCGCGGAGATTAATGGCTTTCAGAAGACCACTCAAAATTTTTCAAATACAAATTTGTCCAAAGTCAAAATTCATTCTTTAAAAATCCACTCTTATATCCACACTTTAAGAAATATTCTGTTGGAAAATACAGCTTACAGTTCTGACATTCTATCATTACAGTTCTGATATACCCTGAAAATCCTAGCCAAAATCTATGTCAATGACTATTGACTCCAATGACTATGGACACAAAGTCAAAGACTCTTGACTCCAACTTAATATCTATTGACTCCAAGTTGATGACTATTGACTCCAAGTTGATGACTATTGACTCCAAGTCAATGACTATGGATTCTAAATCAATGACTAATGCAGATCAATGACTATTTATTCTAAGTCAATGACTGTTGACGATGTCACTGACTATTGTCTCAAATTTATTGACTACATCAATGGATATTGACCCCAAGTCAATGACATTTAACTAAGTCAATTGGTATTGACTCCATGTCAGTAGCCGTTGTCTCCAAGTCAATGACTATTGACTCTAAGTCAATGACTATTGCCCCTTAGTCAATTACTATTGCCCCTTAGTCAACGACTATTGACTACAAGTCAATGACTATTGACTAAAAGTCAACGACTATTGACTACAAGTCAGTTGACTCCATGTCAATGACTATTGACTCCAAGTCAATGACTTTTGATTCCAAGTCAATGACTATTGACTCTAAATCAAGTTAATGACTCTACTCCAAGTCAATGACATTTCACTTCAAGTCAATGACTATTGACTCCATGTCAATGACTATTGACTCCAAGTCAATGACTATTGACTCCAAGTCAATGACTATTGACCCTAAATCAATGAATATTGACTCTAAATCAATGAATATTGACTCTCAGTCAATGAATACATACCCAGTTCAATGACTATTGACTCCAAGTCAATGACTTTTGATTCCAAGTCAATGACTATTGAATCTAAATCAAGTTAATGACTCTACTCCAAGTCAATGACATTTCACTTCAAGTCAATGACTATTGACTCCAAGTCAATGACTATTGACTCCAAGTCAATGACTATTGACTCCACGTCAATGACTATGGACATCAAGTTAATGACTATTGACTTCAAGTTAATGGCTATTGACTTCAAGTCAATGAATATTTACATCAAGTCATTGTCTACTGACTCCAAGTCAATGACTATTGACTCCAAGTCAATGACTATTGACTCCAAGTCAATAACTATTGACTCCATGTCAATAACTATTGACTCCAAGTCAATAACTATTGACTCCAAGTCAATGACTATTGACTCCAAATATTATTGATTCCAAGTCAATGACTGTTGACTGAAGTCAATGACTTGGAGTCAATGATTATTGACTATTACTATGAACTCCAAGTCAATGACTATTGACTCCAAGTCAAAAACTATTGACTCCAAATATTATTGACTGCAAGTCAATGGCTGCAGAAGTACGATTGATTCCAGTAAACTATTTGTCAAAGTGTTTGTTTCTTAAGTCTTTTGTTTCACTTAGAAGTAATTATCAAGAACTAAAATTCAAACCACTGTACACAATGCCACTAAAAAGGAATTTTCGCGCGCGCACACACACACAAGAGAAGTTTAATAATCCACAATTAATTTCAACCTTCCATTGAATTTTAGTTTTTTTTGTATTTAAATTTAGAATGCGTACATCCAACCGACAATGTGCCAGTCGTCATCATGTATGGGGAATATGCGTATTATTTCCATAAGAAGTTTATTGTTCGGATTCCCAGCATTATTCTAAGCTATAATTGTATGAAATTAAAATATATAGATAGATATTTTCCTGAGGCCACCACCTCCACCAAAAAAACAATGGAGAATCCCATGAATAGAATACAAAAAATTGAGATGTCAAAATGTTAATTTTTTTACAAAATGATAGAATAGAAAAAAATTAAGCTCACATGGAAATAAGTACATGTGAGTTTGTACGTGTGTTCTGGGATGGCTTATTAACTCAATTACTTTATTTTTTTAACGAGAAAGAGAAACAAAATTCGATCGTTGTGGGAGTTGGCTATATGGATTTCAACAATACAAAAAAAATTGCTTTAACTGCAGATCAAAAAGACATGATAATTATTACATGACATGATACAATATACATACATACATATGTACATATATTCCCAGCCATGTGTATCTGCTTGTATGTCGTTACGTACGTGCTGCTACTGCCTGCCACACAGGCAGGCAACCAACCAACAACCCAAAACAATTTGTCCAAATGATTTGTTGAAAATTCGTTGAAAATAAATCTCATATTTTATTTTCAATTAAATGATTGACGGTGTTGTGGCGTTATTGGCGGTTATGGTTCAAAAGTATTCTTGTCATAGCCGAGCAACATGTAACGCTCCACCGGTCATATATTTATTACATATATGGTTCTCCTCCTCCTCATCCACCTTATTTTCCCAGCCGAACTTCACACGAATGTTTTGCTTAATTTAATTTCGTGTAGTTTGGTTGTTGGTAGGGTGTGGAGTGGGTGGCGGTTTATTTTGGGTGAGCCCATAAATTATCTTGGGGACAATTGGTTTGTAACACGTAAAGAATTTGTAACTTTTTTTTTTTTTTTTGGAATTTTGAAAATTCAATTGACACATTCCTCAAACATCAACAAAACGCAACGAGCGGTCCAAGCAGCTGCTTGTGCAACATGTTGTGCCCTAATGGGATTTTAACAAACAATTCAAAGAAAAATACAACAAACATTTTTGAATATTAAAAAGCAATAAATAATTACAAGAGAAATAAATCGATGAATATTAAATAGAATTTGAAAATGTTAAATATTCGAAACATAAAATCAAAGAAAAACATGTTAAAAAGAATGAACACCCATGGGTTTGAAGAGTTCTTCTAAAGATAGTATTTAAAACCTACAAGTATTAGGTTGATCATTTCAAGAAAAAATATTATTTAAAAAATCCACGCCTAAGGTACGGCTATACCTTTAAAAATATTATTTAAAAAATCCACGCCTAAGGTACGGCTATACCTTTAAAAATATTATTTAAAAAATCCACGCCTAAGGTACGGCTATACCTTTAAAAATATTATTTAAAAAATCCACGCCTAAGGTACGGCTATACCTTTAAAAATATTATTTAAAAAATCCACGCCTAAGGTACGGCTATACCTTTAAAAATATTATTTAAAAAATCCACGCCTAAGGTACGGCTATACCTTTAAAAATATTATTTAAAAAATCCACGCCTAAGGTACGGCTATACCTTTAAAAATATTATTTAAAAAATCCACGCCTAAGGTACGGCTATACCTTTAAAAATATTATTTAAAAAATCCACGCCTAAGGTACGGCTATACCTTTAAAAATATTATTTAAAAAATCCACGCCTAAGGTACGGCTATACCTTTAAAAATATTATTTAAAAAATCCACGCCTAAGGTACGGCTATACCTTTAAAAATATTATTTAAAAAATCCACGCCTAAGGTACGGCTATACCTTTAAAAATATTATTTAAAAAATCCACGCCTAAGGTACGGCTATACCTTTAAAAATATTATTTAAAAAATCCACGCCTAAGGTACGGCTATACCTTTAAAAATATTATTTAAAAAATCCACGCCTAAGGTACGGCTATACCTTTAAAAATATTATTTAAAAAATCCACGCCTAAGGTACGGCTATACCTTTAAAAATATTATTTAAAAAATCCACGCCTAAGGTACGGCTATACCTTTAAAAATATTATTTAAAAAATCCACGCCTAAGGTACGGCTATACCTTTAAAAATATTATTTAAAAAATCCACGCCTAAGGTACGGCTATACCTTTAAAAATATTATTTAAAAAATCCACGCCTAAGGTACGGCTATACCTTTAAAAATATTATTTAAAAAATCCACGCCTAAGGTTCGGTTAGACCCTGTAATTTTCTTTAAAAAATCCACGCCTAAGGCTTATAATTTTAAAAATATTTAAAAATCTAGGCCTAAGTTTCGTTTATACCTTTAAAAATATTATTTAAAAAATCCCCGCCTAAAGTACGGTTATAATTTTAAAAATATTTAAAAATCCACGCCTAAGTTTCGGCTATACCTTTAAAAATATTATTTAAAAAATCCACGCCTAAGGTACGGCTATACCTTTAAAAATATTATTTAAAAAATCCACGCCTAAGGTACGGCTATACCTTTAAAAATATTATTTAAAAAATCCACGCCTAAGGTACGGCTATACCTTTAAAAATATTATTTAAAAAATCCACGCCTAAGGTACGGCTATACCTTTAAAAATATTATTTAAAAAATCCACGCCTAAGGTACGGCTATACCTTTAAAAATATTATTTAAAAAATCCACGCCTAAGGTACGGCTATACCTTTAAAAATATTATTTAAAAAATCCACGCCTAAGGTACGGCTATTTAAAAATATAAAAAAATCCACGCCTAAGGTACGGCTATAGCTTTAAAAATATTATTTAAAAAATCCACGCCTAAGGTACGGCTATAGCTTTAAAAATATTATTTAAAAAATCCACGCCTAAGCTACGGCTATAGCTTTAAGAATATTATTTAAAAAATCCAAGCCTTAGGTACGGCTATAGCTTTAAAAATATTATTTAAAAAATCCACGCCTAAGGTACGGCTATAGCTTTAAAAATATTATTTAAAAAATCCACGCCTAAGGTACGGCTATACCTTTAAAAATATTATTTAAAAAATCCACGTCTAAAGCCGTCCTCTCCCATATAGCGGCGGCGTTTTTTAATTTTAACGACGGCTCGACTTATCCGGTTCGTTTGGCGTCTGCGGTATCCCTAATCACCAATTTTGCCTTGCCTCTTTCGTAACAATACGCTTTCATTCACATTTCATTCGTAAATTTTACGTTTTTCACTTTGTGTTCTTTCATTATCGGCTTTTTTTCTTTTCCCTGCCATTTGTAGCGGGTGGAACGCTTTTCATTTTGGTTAGACATTACTCAAAAAAAGCTTTGACACAAGCTCGGACACTTGACAGTTTGACAGGCTATTGAGTCGGTAGAAAATCAACTCGCTGGTTGGGTTGTGTTTCTCTATTTTATTTTTTAAATAAAAAAATAAATATTAATTAATTTACACATCTTGTGTGTATAGAAAGAAAAAACCACAAAACAATGAGCGGTGGAAAACATTTGGCCAAAGGTAGGTCCCGATAGCCGGCAAATGGGGTTTTTATCATTGGAATGTTCCAGCAGCCGGAATTGAATCCAAATCAGATTAGATGCATACACTTACGTTGTTGTTGATGTCGGCAAAAATGCCGACACAATGCGTTCTTGAATTTAAAATAACTTGTTTTTTCTAGTTTTAGTTTCGGTTTGTGTGGTTGTGCAATGACTCATTTATGTATGTACGTATGTTATTCACTTCATTCTAGGTTCTCCAAAACCCGAACTCCCCGATGATGGTAAATTGCGTTTGTACTCGATGCGTTTCTGCCCCTATGCCCACCGCGTTCATTTAGTTTTGGACGCCAAGAAAATTCCCTATCACAGCATTTTCATTAATCTCAACGAGAAACCAGAATGGTTGACTGAATACAGCCCCTTGGGTAAAGTACCCGCACTCCAACTGACCGAGGAAGAGGGTAAACCGGCATTAATAGAATCGCTAGTTATTGCCGAATATTTGGATGAAAAATATCCTGAACCCAAACTCTTTCCAAGTGATCCTTTAAAAAAGGCTCAGGATAAGATTTTGATTGAACGCTTCAATGCTGTGGTTGGACCAATGTATAAAATTTTTGTCAATACTGAAGTGTCGCCGGGCACGATTACTGATGTCAGTACCGGTTTGGATATATACGAAAAGGAATTGCGGGCACGTGGCACTCCGTTCTTTGGTGGCGATAAGCCCGGCATGTTGGACTATATGATTTGGCCATGGTGTGAACGTTCGGCTATGTTGAAATATTTGCTAAGTGATAAATATGAAATGGATAAGGAGCGTTTTGAGAAGTTGGTAGGTGTACAAAAAATCTTTATTATAAATAATATTTAGCCCGGACTGAATGATATTTAAAAGGGCTTTGGGCTCGGATTTTTAAATAACATCTTAAAAGGCATGCTGAAGCTTGGGCGTGGATTTTTTAAATATTTTTAAAGGTCTCGTGGAATTGCGGAATAATATGCGTAGATTTTTATGACTATATTTTTCAAGTCAAAAGAACCTTAGGCGTGCATTTTAAAGGTATAACCGAACCTTAGGCGTGGATTTTTTAGATAATAAAGGTATAGCCGAAACTTAGGCGTGGATTTTTAAATAATATTTGTATAGGTATAAACGAACATTAGGCGAGGGTTTTTGAATAATATTTTTAAAGGTATAACCGAACCTTAGGCGTGGATATTTTAATAATATTTTTAAAGGTATAATCGAACCTTAGGCGTGGATATTTTAATAATATTTTTAAAGGTATAACCGAACCTTTGGCGAGGATTTTTGAATAATGTTTTAATGGGATAACCGAACCTTAGGCTTGGATTTTTTTAAAAATATTTTAAAGGGATAACAGAATCTCAGGCGTGGATATTTTAATAACGTTTTAAAGGTATAACCGAACTTTAGACGTGAATTTTTTTAATAGTGTTTTAAAAGTATAACCGAATCTTAGGCGTCGTTTTTTAGATAATATTTTTAAAGGTATAACCGAACCTTTGGGTGGATATTTTAATAATATTTTTAAAGGTATACCGGATTTTTTTAATAATGTTTATATTTTTTTAGTAAATATTTTTAAAGGAACCTTTGGGGTGGCTGAATAACCGTATTTTAGAGACTATATTTTTAAGCAGTTAAAGGAACCTTAGGCGTGGGTTTCTTCAATAATATTTTTAAAAACTTGAAGGATCATAGACGTGGATTTTAATGTAATATTAAAAAAATAGTCTTTTACTTTTAATCTTTTACTTTTTGTCTTCGATTGGACTTTCTAGGATAACTATTTGGTTTCCTATCTCCTAGACCTTTTCTTCTTCTTACACATTTACTATAACTTAAAAAAAAAACAACTTTTATATTATTACTTAATTTTTTTACAATATGGATTAATTTATTTTTCCTTTTTTCTTCTTTACAGCTCCAATGGCGTGATCTTATGGAAAAAGATGAAGCCGTTAAATGTTTCTATTTGGATGGTGAGACCCATGCTAAATTTATGAAGACTCGTCGTGAAGGAGAACCCAACTATGATATGCTTGTTGTGTAAGGCCTCTTCCAATTTTTTATACAATATACATATTTTCCAATATACCGTATTTAATACTTAACAAGAACCAAAATAACTTAAGCAAAAGAAAAATGTACTTCAAAAGATTGAAACTCTTGCATAACGGGAGTTAACAACAAAATATCCTCCATAGAGATTTAAACGCATATAAACTAAATAAAAGCTTAAAACATTTAGCTTCACACTTAATGATAATTTGTTTTTGAAAAAAAAACAACTCCTCATCACGCATTTCTCATCATATTGTTCTTATAATTTTTCTTCTGTTACAGAAATCCCTGTAAACGGCAACGCACTTGCTAAGCAGCTTATACCAACCAACCTTCCCTGACTCCACTAGTCTCCCCCTCTCTTTTTTTAAGTTTGTTTTTACGTTCCGTTTCTTTTATAATGTTTGCGCTTAACATTATTGGCAGAACATAAATCATCGATTATTTTTTTTTTTCTTATATACATAATTTTTTTGTTTTCCTTTTTTTCACTTATAGATAAGACGATTTTTTATACATATCATTAATATTGGACAAAAGTAAATTGAAATAAAAAGAAAAAAAAAATCAACATTCACTTGCCTATTTTCGTTATCTATTTATCGCAGACACTGATAAAGTGATAAATCATCAAATAATTATTGGATAATTAAAAAATAGTTTTTCAGTTTTCAAAATTCTTCGTAGGACAGAACAAGCAAAAATCTTTCTTAGGGAAAAGAAAGAAAATACAAAACGGTTTGAAACTTGATGCAATCCATTATAAAATATCCCTTTTAATTTAAGTCCGATGGTTGCACACAATTTAAAACCTTTCGGCGTCCAATACAGAGAAGATTTTTAAACAATATTTCTTCAAAGGACGTTTCATAAGTGGATATAAGTAAATTATTCAAGGACCAGAAATATTTTTGGAAAAGCCTTTCCAAAAAAATATTTCTTCAAACAAAATATATTTCTCGTAAAATATTTATTCATTGACCACCTACAAGGGGCTTTCTTTGTAAATGCTTTTCTGTTTTATAAAATCAAAGACCATCATTACATTTGATGATGTTTAAAGTTCTTCTCAAGGATTTCGGCCTTGTAGGAATCTCCAACCTTATACATTTTCTTCTGATGCCAAAATAAAACTTCTCATTAAATTATATATTTAAATATTAGAGAAAAAAGATGAAATTTATTTTTTTGTTGTTTTTGGTTTTTAATTTAAAATCGTGTATAATAATGCATTTTATTCGACAAATCTTTTCCAGCAATAGTAGATGTTTTGTTAAAATTTTTAATTTCGTTTCGTTAAAATTCGTTAAACGATTTTCGTAATTGGTTTTTGTTTGATTAAAATTTGTGTGTGTATGTATGTGTATAATATAATTTAAAAATATAGTTCCCATGCGTCTCGTGTCTAGGCTGGGGATAATGTTGATCTTAAATAACCTGCAATGGATAAACATTGTAATAAAAGTAATTCCAGCACAATTTTTTTTTTCAAACAAACCTGTTGCATTTGTATCATTAATGCCACCGCCAACATTACCTCCACCTCCTGTAACAACAACACTTCCGCCACCACTTGTTGTTGGCGGCGATGATGATGCTGCTGCTGCTGCCGATGATGATGGTGGTGTACATACTACGGAAGTACTATTCGTTAGATTGGAATTTGTGCTGCCACTTATTAAACTTTGAACTCTTTGTTGGGAATTATGTGGTTGCGGTTGTTGTTGTACATTAGAAGCCTGCTTTTTGTTACTGTGATTTGAAGTAGTCGGTTGGTTACTGTAAAGGGAAAAATTGTGTCTATACACATATTTCTATAGGAGATTTTTTCAATTCAATTTGAATACTTCTTTTCTGCATCCTTTTTATTATTGTATATGGCCAATTCAACTTCTGTGTGTTGGGTACTCATATGACGCACCCATTCCTGTGGCGTTTCAAAACGTCTGCAAAAAGATTTATTTTCATTTGTTTAAAATAGTTGGATGTTAACAAATCAGGAGGATACTTACGTATTACAGATATCACATTGAAGACAAACATGTTCCGAGGCATTTTCTTGTTGCTAATGGGGGAGGGAAGAGAAGAAAAATAGAGAAAATTTTTGAGAGAAATAAATAATTTTATCAGATTTAAATATTAAAATCATTTTTGAAAATTGAACCCTTTTTCTCAAATGACATTTTGTTGGTCCGTCCCATTTTTGAAGCTCTTCAAGGCTAACAGAGAAATAATTGTATTGGCAGATAAAAGGTAACAATTACAATCAATCGGGAACTAAACAATAAATTTTTGTAAAATATTAAAGGAAAGAGTAATCCCCATTGTCCATATATTGGCTCCCTTTAACGTATTTTTTTAATTTAATTTCTTTTCCTGCACCTTTTACACAGCAAACAATTATCATCCTAGTGCACTTTGATAAAGGTCTAATCTATCTGATTATTTTATACAACGAATTATCCCTACTTGAATTTATTATAATCTTATCCTGTTCCAAATTTTATATATAGGTCCTCAATCGATCCATCGAAATTAAATCTCCCCCTTTATGTGACTTTATTTTTTTCTTACCGATATTCGACGTCTTTTCTTTGGCACATAGGATGACTTGGTGGATGATGATGCGGCATTCGAAGTTTCACAAACAGCTGGCGGTACACTAAAACTAGAACTAGAAGTTCCGGGTGTTGGTGCTGCATGCGACTCCAGGTGACGCAAAAGGGAAGTTTTATCCTCACAAACTTTCTTACAAATGTCACACGAGAAATATGTATCGAAATCCTTAGCCGATGTATTTTGATTACCACCAATGGAGGTGGTGTTGGTATTGCTAGCTGTAGACATCAATTGGCAAGTCGTTGTATCATTGTTCAGGGAAGAAGTTGTCGTTGACGGTACCGGTGGCTGCTGTGGTTGGATTAGAGTTTCAGTTTTGATTTTCTGAATTTTAAACTCATTATTTTGTGCTGCAGTCTTTTTGTTTGTTAGGTGTAACGACGACGACGATGCGGAATGTAAACCACCATTACCATGATGTATGGCGGAACCAGTTGTTGTTGTCATCCATTCAGAAGGTTCTTCCTTAATCGATACATATTGACCAGTTGGCCCAGCAAGTGTTTCATGTAGTACAACTTGCTTGGAGGTAGATGTTGTTAGGGGTTGTACTGTGGTGGCCACTATCGCTGATGATGTTGTTGAAATTAAATGCTGTTGGGAATATTTAAAATTATCATTCCTAACACCACCACCATTATACTCCACTGGAATTTCTCCAGGCGGCAAATGTATTTCTTGTTCATAAGGTGCCTCATCAACACACTCATTTGCCACATTTGGTGGTATGTAATCGGGACAATTTGTATTGCAAAGTTGTGTGCCATTATTATTATCACCCTGACCATCTCGGGATATAATCATGTGGGTTGGATGCTCAGTCATACGTGTACAATCATTACAACCAATTTCGTTGCAAATGGAAGTTGGAGGTGGTGGTGGTGCTTCATCCCTAAGGGTGGTAACAGCATCCACTGGATAACAACATTTTTCACCCGGATCAATGGCCACATGTTTATTAACACTTATGGGATTTGTGGCCAATTTTCCAATACTAACCGCTGATGGTACCGTTAGGGTATTTATAGGTTTCGTTGATTTCACAATAACGGGACTTGTTTTGGGCAATGTGGAGACACTGAGACCTCTGGAAACCGTTGATGCCTGCTGTTCAACTAAATAGCGTACCGATGTAGGACCATTTGTCAGTGGCATACGTATTAAATTATATGTTGCAGCACCATTCGATGGTGCCGGTTGCATTGGTTCACTATTACGATTTGTAATTTGATTTCCGGTTGTTGGTGTTGTGGTTCGACATAGACCTCGAATTTTTAATATCTCACCACCCTTTAATACTTCACTGAGGATGTCATTGGACACAGTGGCCTCTCCCATATACATATATTGTACCAATATTTGTATGGCACGATGACTTAAATCGGGTGGCAATACAATATGGAAACTGCCATTGCTGTTATTCGATAGAGGCGAGGTTTCAAAGATGCTCGAAAAGAATTGGCTGCATGAACTTAAGATGAATTTGTGGGCTGATATACCAACGGTGGGCATTGAATTGTTCGTTGATATCGTATTGTTCGAGCTGTATAATACAACATCAGCGTATTTTTCATTTCTGTCAAGGGTATATTCATTGTTACATTGTTATTAGAGGGATGAGGTGTTAAATTTAAAACTTACTTGTATAAAGTTGCGACGGAAGAATTCAAATAAGAATGGTGCGAGTCCCATTTAAGGTGGTAATTTTCAGCAGTCATTTTTAATAATAAATTATCATTGGACCTGGAAGAAGAATAGGAGAAAATTTATTATTTATTAAACTATTATAAGATTATTCATGATTCTAAAACACGCCCAATTGACATCACTGCTCTCAGCTGTCATATGTTTGTTGTTGTCTAGGCAATAAATTGTCAGTGTAAACTAAAGAAAAGTGGCAACGCTCTGTACTTGTTTATAAATTTTGTTGTGTACACAGGCGACAGACAGCCAGTTTAGTTTGGTGGACTCCAGTCTCATAATAAAACAAAAAAGAAGGAAAAGAAAACCATTGGAAAATTGCTAATAACTTCAAATCCATTGCAGCAGACGGCATGTCTGTCTTTCGAACAGATATGGAATTTGATCGAAAATTAATTGAGCTAATAAAGGCTAATCCCATGCTGTACGAGAAGGATTTACGTAGTTCACCATACACGGATATGAAAAAGAAATTCGAGTTATGGAGTCATATTGCAACGTCGTTGAACTGTGACAGTGAGTATTGATGAGGTCCACGGCGACCCATGAAAAGTACCCATTGTTAATATTCCTCCACCTCTTCCTCCATTAACACAGCCAAATATTGTCTGCTGCGATGGAAAAGTTTACGCGGAAAATATCGCCGAGAAGTTGCCAAGCTGGGTAAGGAACCAACATGGGAATTATTTGATCAAATGAAATTCATTGATAAACACATTAAATATCAAGGGTAAGAGAAGTTCCACCTCCCCTCCAAATAACGAACTCGGCTAATATTGTTTTATGACCAACAGTACTCAACGCAATCTTAAGAGTCCTGAACACCAAAGTGTTCCCTACAACTGTAATATGGAGGCTGAGCAGTTAATCGAAGAAATCCACGACGAGGATTATGACGATGACCCATTGCAGGAGGCAATGGATGAGCAAATAAGTACATTTGTACCATATAATAACGGCAGAGAACGAATGTTTCCATACCAGCAACAGCAGCAGCAACAACAGCATACAACAATTTTACCCACAAACAACACAACCACCACAACAATTATTTCACCAATGCAAAATAGTGGAACAATGAAACGTATTGAAGCTCTGCTCGAGGGCTTGGGTGAACATAATCGCAGTAAGGCAGAAAAACGTATTGTGGCCTATTTGTGCAAATGTCAGCTGAAAACTTTAAGTAACGAAGATGTAGACGATGTGAATATTTAAAGGGCCGGTTCGTCTCTGGTGGTGAGGTGGACCGGAAGAATTGGATATTGTTTACTAATATTTAGTATATAAGTGTATGGCTTTTCAATTGACGAGATAACGAGAAAATTAATTGAGTGTTAACGAATTCGAATAAAATTTTATGGACAATTTTTTTAAACAGTATTTAATGTAAATTGTGTACCCATAACAGAGAGGGTATATATTTTTTTAATTTAAATACACAATTTGGATCGTTCAAAAACAGATATAAAAACTTTTCATTTGAATATTTCAATTTGCCGGGACTAATATTCCATTTAATATTTTTTCAGTTTATTATTTTATAAAAAAATCAAAGAATGGCTGGTCAATAATTTTTTTTTAATTTGAATATATATTTTTTTGAAATCGCGAAGTCATTAAAAATTATTTTATAAAAAAAATCCAAGAATTTTCAAAAAAAAAATCGAGCTTGCACTGCTTTTTGAAAAAAAAAATCCAAGCTTATACTAATCTTTTACAAAATATCTTTATTTTTACTTCAATATCATGACCTTAGATCGGTAAACTAACGTACTGCATTGATACTTCTTTTAAATCCTAATTCGAAAAAAAAAATCCTCAGAACTTCTTAAAAGAAAAATCCTTAATACTTGAAAAGTCCTTGAAAAAAACCCAAAAGATTGGTCATTGAAAAATATTTAGAATCCAAACTTTGTTCTTTTTAAAAGAAAAATCCCTCCAATGTAGGGTAGCCCATGAAATGACCAAAGATTGGTCATTGAAAAATAGTTGGAATCCAGGCTTCATGTTGTTCTAAAAAAATTAAAAAAAAATCTGCACTTTATATAAGGTCTTTATAAAGTGCAGATTTTTTTTTTTATATCCATCTTTATTAAGGTCCCAAATTGTATATCCTTATAAAAATGTTGTGTTACAAATACAAAGAACTTGAAAACTATATTTACTTAAGCCTTAATTTCTCCACATTTCATTACGAGGGTATTTTCGATACATCATTCCAAAATTGTTTTTTTTTTATTTATAGAAATGGCTGACCCTCTATTTATGGATAATTTTATTATTCAAATTATGATTTGAATATTGATCGATAGATTTATTACATGATAATCCAAACTATATATTGAATAAAATCAATATACAACAACAATGCCCACTCATTTTCATACCTAACTGTTTTACTAACGTCATATGAAATCAAATTAATAAATAGGTTATATCCTTGCATATATTTATTTGATTTCCACTTCTGATATTACTCCCATAAAATATGTCCTGCAAGAAAAAAAACCAAAACTCTCCATTATACCAACACCTATAGGAATGAAACACCCACTCACTTATTAGTCCGTCTTTCAGTATTTCGCAAAAAAAAAACAACATCCTCATATGATATACAAACACACATATGCAGAGAGAATTGTCCACATCCTTGTTAAAGTAAAAACAGAAGCCAACAAAAATCGAGTTATTGCCTTTGTCACAACCGAAAAAAAACAGCAAAACGAAACTCTAAACCCCCGCCACATTGTCCCAACCACAACAACGACGAACTAACGAACCTAATGGGGCGGCAATAGCACCCTTTTAACGTGCGGCAAGGCAAGTCACTTACTCACTCGGTGTACCCACCAAATGCTTGTGGCTCAAGTGCGAGGCATTAACACAAAATTATTGATTGATTTCCACAAAGCACACATACACACACTCTCAAACATTCGTTTATACAGGGCGGTCGTCGGTCATAGACACAGACATACCAAAATAAAAAATCAATAATTTGCTTAATATTCACTTCATTTTTTGTAAAAGTAATTTTTTCAGTTATTTAGCAGAAAATTGGCTCTACACACAACGTAGGTATTTCATTTAAAATAACTTTTACAAATTTTTGTTTTATATCTTGAAGATTTTTTCAAAATTAAGCGCCTTTTCTTAGAAAAAAGCTTCTTTTCTTTCTATCAGCACTTTGGGAGTTTTAACACAAACAGATGTCACCAAACAAAATGGGAGAACAATACTTCTCATTTTTATTATTAACTGTCATTTAACTAAATTACACTTTCTTCCATTGTTTATTTGTCGTTTTTGGGAACTTTCGACACTTTTATTTAGCAAAAAAAAAATATTTATTGTAATTTTTTTGTTAATACCAAAACTTTGCTGTGTTGTACCTACTTTTGCGTGCGTTGGTGCGTGGTGTTGTGTGCTCAAAAGTCAAAGTAAAAATGTTTTGAGAGTCCTTATCGTCGTCGTAGTAGTCCTTGTTGTGTACTGTTTTGTTGGCGCTTTATTTATGCTGCTTCTTACATTTCTTTGTAAATGATGAACCTCTTTTTTTGTTGGTTGGCGTCGTCGTCATCATCATCATCATGGCTTGGAGCTCATCACACAATGGAATTTTGCGCGCCTTCTATTTCTACTTTCCTTTTTCTGGTATGCTCCCTCTCGTGCTCTTTTTTTTGCTAACAAATGTCATTTCACTCTCTGTGCCTGCCACTCTCAGTTAATATAGCGCCCATTTATTGAGCGGCGTACAATTACTCTCACCTCCAATACTTACCGTTACAAAAAATTATTGTGTCTCACAAAAGATGTTGTGTTGTTGTTATATTTGTGTGTGTGGGAGAAATGTTGTTGTGTTCATATTCAGGATTTGGTTTGTTTGTGCTGTTGCTTGCATTTTGTTTGTTGGCCGCTTGTTGTTGCGCTCTTTGGCATTATTGATTTTTTGTTGTCTGATTGTCGGTAAATTGTTGTGCCATGCAACTAAATAAATGGAGATAAGTATTAACTACAATAATGGGGTTTGACGTTTTATCATTTCGTTGGCGGCTTTTATTGATTGGCGCCCCATAAGAGGTAAATTTTTGTATTAATATGCATATTAGTATAGACTTTTTGGGGCTTTTAAATTTATTTTCAGTAAAAGAAAAACGCCTGGAGAAAATCCTAAGCAGTGGCCGGGGTATTTATTTTGGTAAAACTTGTGTAGGGTTTTATAAATTATTTTTTTAGGAGCCCTAAATGTCTAGATATTTAAATAATTATTGGCAATTAAAAAAAAATCGTACTATTTTCGTATTCGATTATTGTCAAATAATAGTTTATTTTTTTATTGCAAAAAAAAATGTTATTTCAACATTTCTAATATGGTATTTATGCATATTTAAAATTTAAGTTCATATCAAACGATAGTTTATAAAACAAACTAAAAAATCCACTAAAAACCTAACCTAACTTTCTTGATCATCGTTAGTTTTGGCAATTTTGGCAGCTGAAACATCTTCATTATTCTCAGACTTTTCATCATCAGCACCGTCTTGATTTTCGTTGGCATCATCAATACTTCGCTTTTCGGCTTTAGATTCTACAGTCTTTTCGGCATTACTTCCTTTCATCGCCGCCGTTTCCATTGCCGTTTGATGCGCCGCTGAAGTATCACATTTTAATAATTCACGTAACATCATTGTGGCATAGGCAGCTGTGGGTAAACAAAAGTCCAATATTAAAGCTTGATATTTATTTTCATTGTCGGCTCCACGTTTTCCCTTGAGATCGTCTAAAGATTTGCCTTTGAATTTTTCAAAATCGGATAGAATTAAAGTATCTTCTGGTGTTGCATACGAACGGAATTCCCATGACATTTCAGTGGGCTTAATCAGAAGTTTACGATATGCACCAGCCATTGAAAAGGTTTTAACATTGTGCTTTAGCTTCTCTGAACTTAAATTGTATTCTGCCAAAGTTTCTTCATACCATTTGGCAATTTCATTATTGGGATATGTGATATCGTGTCCCGGTAAGGGTAATACTACATCATATATGTTATAATTTCCAGAATTTATATCTTCTTCGGTGAGAGGTTTAACTTTACGTTTAAATATGGATTCAGAATTGTCGGTATTTTCAGTCTCAGTTTCTTTGTTTTCTGTTACTTTTTCTTCATTTTCTTTTGACTCTTCAGTTGCGGATTCTTCTTCGGCATCTTCTTCTTGTAAAACTTCGGTAACTTCTATATCCACATCTAAATCATCTTTGTTGCGATATACCAAATCTCCCGGTATGAGTTTAAGGCCAAATTCTTTGATGCGCCGCGAAGCCAACTGATTGAAAATTAAACTTTGGAAGGCATGAGGATATAACAGCAACATATTGCGGGGAATCTGAAACAAAAACTCGATATTTATGTTTGAGATAAACAAATTATTCCATCATAAATTACCTTTCTCAATGCCGTGGCATAATCACTTTCACCATACTGGGCCAAACCATCCAACAGTTTCTTTTCAATAAAACGATCTGTACGGAACATATCCGCCGCGGCCTTCGAATTACGTTCCTTCCACCATGTTTCACGTATATTCTTTAGGAATGGTATATCATGTTCACGTGGTTTCAATATCAATTCACATGCCAATTTATAATCAGCCTGCAGCAACGCTACACCAACTTCATAGGTGGGTACTTCAACTGAATTTCCAAAACGTTGTAGACCAAAATAATTGATGAAACCATTTTCTTTGACGTTCTGAAGAGATTTTTCAATCGCATCCCTGTCGCCAGTTAAATGCCTCAAAGCAATGCGGAAACGATTACCTTTCAATTGTCCCAGTTTCAAAACTTCTTTACAGAATTCGAAATTTCCTATTTTTACACCATTCAAAAATTTAATGGCACCAACAATTTGTCGTGGTGTTCGTTTTTTGATACAGAATTTTTGTGTTGTTTTGGCACGTTTGTCTTTGGTACCACAATAGTTCACCTGGGATGGTCGTAAGCTGAGGAGAAATTTTCAAAATAGTTAGATAACTTTAATTTTAAAATATTTATGCTAAAAGAAAGAACGATCATCCAAGCATGGATTTTTAAAGAATATACGACATACGTCCAGAACCCAAGCTAATGTGATATGATATTTTTAAACTAAAATATGAGCAAATCTAGTCCATATATTTAAAAACCTATATTTCAACTTACTTCAATTTATTGGCCATGGCCACGGCCACTTCACTGGTATCCAAATTCTCTTTGTGTACCAAAAAGTGAACGTATTCCTCGGGGAAAGTCCAACGATTACGATCACGTCCTTTAGGTTTCTGTACACGTATAAATTTCTTATCATCTCCCTTGCCAATTTGGTCACCACCCACAGTGGAGCTAACCAATTTACCCTCATAGAATTTCTTAATTATTTTATGGACATCGGTACGTTTGTCTTTGTCCAATTCAGTAACATCGATATACACGTGGGATTCCTCGGCTGTAGCATTGGGATCATATTTTGCCTCAGCTAAGTTCTTTATTTGTGTCCACACTTCATCGGTGATGACTTCTTTCAATGATTCTTTGGCAGCTTCAGCTTCTTCGGGGCTTAGTGCTGGAAACAATGAATAAGTAAAATTATGCATAAAATTGTTCCTCTGCATTTTGTCATACTCACTTTCTTCTTTGGCTTCTGGAATCTCTAAATTATTTAACTCCAGTACTTTTCCATTCAAATCAATTTCATTGACATGAAAATCAGAGAAACGTGATTTTAAAACACCCGTAAATCCTTCACCTTCGCTAACATATTGAGTTATGCCCACTTGTTCCTCCTTCAGGCTCTCTCTGACTTGGAAGGGTTTCCTGAAACGGAACATAGGATGTCATGTTCCCATCATTTTTTAATATAAACAAATCTTACTTTTCATGTTGGACAAAACCACCATCTCTCCTACCACGACCACCACCACCGCCTCCTCTATTCGAACCACCGTGTCTATTATTGTGATATGGTTTTCTGTTATCTTTGTTGTGGAATGGTCTTCTCTGTTGTTTATTAAATCTTCTATCCATCTGTTTACCCATTTTTATATTTAAAATAAATTATGTCCGTGAACTAAATCTTTAAAAAACGTGTCTCCTAATACCGGTAGAGTTGGGATTAGGGATGGGATAAGTAAATCGACTAATCGTTTAATCGATTTTTGTATTGAAAAGTCTAAAAATCGAAATCGACTTTCGGTCTTTGGAGAAGTCAAGATCTATTAATCGAAATCGGAAAGCAGCTACGCTTCGTAGCGTTTGGCGTGGTTTTATATTTGCCGGGATCGGGATCGGTGTTGAGAGTCTCTCTCTCCCTCAGTGGTAAATTATGAATTGTGTTGGAACACATTACCACAGGTAGGAACAAAAAAGTACGAAACGGTACCTAAAATTCTACTTCAAATGATAATAAATCATAATTATCGAGAAATATTGGCCAATATTTATACCAGTTATTTGCATAAATAATATATGTTATAATTTAAGCGTAAATTTATTCACGAATAATAAAAAAATCTAATTTTTGTTTTGGTACGTTTATGTCAATTCTTACCTTTTGTGAACAAAAAGTACGTTTGTTACAAAATTAAAAATAACGCAACTCTAATTACTCTCTCAAGAGAGAGAAACTCTCAACACCGATCCCGATCCCGACAAATATAAGACCACGCCAAGACTACTGTCTTTGACATCGCTTTCCATTGTAAAATGATAGCACGAACTAGTTCATACCGTTCCATGCAGTGAATTGTTTGTTTGTGAAGAATTAAACAGCATCAGTGTAATTCCGATTTTTTGAGAAAAAATAATTTTTTTTACTATTTTAAAAGAAAATAATCATGGTATACATCCATTTTCCATCCAACTTGACTGAAGAGGAGCATATGCTCCAAGCCAAGTACCAAAAGTTGAAGAAAAAGGTATGTGCTACAGCCAACCATAGTGTGCTTGCTTTTTCATGATTGTCATAACAAATTTTGTTTTGTTTTATTTTTTCTTTCAGAAAAAAGCCCTGCAGCAAATGAAAGCACCGAAACAAGAACCCGAAAAGCCAGCATTGAAACGACCCACAGATGCTCGTGATGCCCGTGAGGTGGCTAGGAAACTTATAAAAAGCGGTGCTATACCGGCCATACAAAAACAACAAACCAAGCAGGATCAAACATCGTTTAAACGACCCAAGGGTCAAGAACGTAAACGACCAGTTCCCGAGTCATCTGTGGCCGCCTATCAACCATTCTCGTCGACACAAAATGACGTGGCCCAAGAAACAATAATAAGTGAAATTATTAAGGAGGAACCACGTATGCAAAATCTGTATCAACATTTTGCCTCCGAACGTGATCGGGAGGAACGTGGTTTGGGTGATAAAAATAGTCCTTTGGATTCGCAGGGCGATAAACCACGGG
Organism: Musca vetustissima; assembly: GCF_032173495.1. NCBI lineage: Eukaryota > Metazoa > Arthropoda > Insecta > Diptera > Muscidae > Musca > Musca vetustissima. Next base: position 466,635 of record NW_026887089.1, on the reverse strand, counting down.
CGGGTAACACCATTTTTGTTTCGGGTAACAAAGTCACCGAGGAGTTCTTGAAGAAAACATTCAATGATTATGGAACCATTGTCAATGTGTCCATGGAAATTGAAAAGAGGTATGTTAACAGATATGGCACAGCGTTAGCATCCTTATACATTTTCATTTAGTGGATCTTTTTATATGTAAATACCTATACCCAAATAATAAAATTATTTTTTATGACTATTTCATTACAGTCGTGGCTTTGTGACATTTGCCAAACCGGAGTCCGCAGATCGTGCCATTGCCGAAATGCATGGCAAAAATGTTAATGGCATCAATTTGCAGGTGCAATTGGCTCGTCGTCAACCACAAATTGAGCCCATAAATGATGCTTCCTCCTCGGCAGTTTGGTCATCAATTGGTAAGAATTTATTGGGTATCATTACATGAACATTATACTCATTTGTTTTTTTATAATTTTATTTCAGCTGCCAGCAAATCACAAAAGGGTAGTCACAAAGATCGCCGTGAAATGGTTCAATACGATGTTGATTTCTTAAGTTAAGCCAATTCCAGTTAATAAGTCTAGTTGTATAATTAGATGTAAGTACATTCTTTTAATTTTTGTTTAATTTTATTTACAATGCAATTCCATTATATAAACAAGAGTTAAATATATTCACTATAATTTCACAATATTAATTGAAATATGAATTAAACAAGGAATACTATTTTGACATATTTGCATTTAAAGTTAAAGTTCAAAACATTGATCGATAGGTAATATCGACTATCACAACTTAAGAATTTGTAAAGAATAATTTTTCAGCGATTTCAACGAATATCTGGATTTAAGAAATATTTAAGCATGGACTAAAATTTGAATAGGTTAAACATCTATCCTAAGAGTGGATTTTAAAACATATATTTTTTATGATTATCATAAGTGAATTCAAAAAATACAACGAGTGTGGTCATAACGGTACACCCCAATACTTGGTACGTTTGGGCACCTTTTCAAACAATTGCTTTTTAATGGTACCAAATTTCTTTATTTTAGGGGAGTTGGTGTATGTTTTTCAATCAATTGTCTGTCATTTTATATTTTAGCTTCGCACAAACGGCAGTTGTAGATTTTCTCCTAGATGTTGTTGTTGTAGCAGCTAGTACTGCTGTGTATTTTCTATTTTCTTTAATCTGGTTCTGCCTCTAACTCTAAATTCAGAAAGGCTGCGACCTGTATTGATTGAGTCCAAAGAGAAGATGGGGTTAGGTGAGTGGGTTTGGCTGGACAGTTGAACAGATGTTGCGTGTCATGTGGTCCGTTACCACATTCCGGACAGACATTGTCGACCTCTCCATCAATTCGTGCCCAATACGAATTGAGGCGGCTACACCATCCAGATCTCAGTTGTGCCAAGACCACTCTAGATTGTCGAGGTAGCTGCTGCTCTTCTGCAGCTATCAAAGGCGGATGGTCTCCGAGGAAGGTATTCACGCGATATTCTTGAACTGCTTCCTCAACTGCGTCCGTGTGAATACTGTTCAATCCTGCTTGATAGGCCTGTTGATCTAGAGGCTCCCTTTTGTACCTCTGGACCTCTGTCTCCAGATCATGGAGATCCTTCCTGACATGCCTGGCTGGTGGGTGCCCATCCATTAGGTAGCGGTTTGGATGGCTGCTCCTATAACACCCAAGCAGGTATTGCATCGACAACATCTTGGTGTGTTGACGCACAGGAAGGATCTTCGTCTCCTCATACAAGTGGTCCCTGTTGCAGTCCTCAGGGCGGCATTCTGGCTGGATTGAAGATTTTTCCACTGTGTTGCACTCACGTTAGCGGACCACACTGGCGCCACAGACCGGCCTATTGCTTTATAAGTCGTTAACAAGGTTTCGTTGTCAGTTCCGGAGATAACTCTACGGGACTTCGATATATTACGATCCAACGTTTCAAACATGGCCGGAGGGTTGTTCTCTCGATGTCCTCTGACTGTAATTTTATATTTCCAACTTGCATTGGGTAGTAAGTCAACCTCTCAACAATCAATTTTGACCCAAGATTCAGGATAGACCCTTGATAACTGTACCCTTATTTATTTGGTATTTGGGGCTCGTTTTTTAACCGCGTAAATCAATACCCATATTTTTGGTAGTTTTGAAGATTGCAGACATGTGTTTCACCAGTCGCGAGTAATTTTAGGTATGTTTAAGTTCCTAGCTAATTTTCCGATCTGATTATTTTGGTATTTTATTTACAGCTGAAAACAATTTAACATCCATATGAATATTACGATCGATTTTAGGTATTTTTAAATTAAATGGGTTGGGAGCTGTTGTAACCAAGTATCTAAATTATTTTCAGACAACATTTCCATATCTGATATTACTTTATCATATAATGTCTTACATATTTTATCTCATCTCTTAAATATCGCTTAATTGGCACGATTGCTTAAACATTTCATCATGATAACTAAGTTATCATGCCGCGTTAAATTTTTCTACCAATCTCATTTTACCTGATTTATTTTTACCACAAATGAAAACACATTTTCTTTTTTCGAATAATATTGACTTTGGTCTGATTTTTTTTTATTATTAAATAAATTTTCGAATTTGTTTTTAATGCTAACATTTGAAATAACTAAATGTTAAATATGTCCATTTATTATGATGTTTTATTTCCAAAACTTTAACAAATAACAATAATAATAATAGTTATAAGGATAATAATAAATAAATAATTGGTGGTCAATTAAGTAGTTAACAAAAATAAATTAAATAAAATAAAAAAAAATATATTTTCAAAATTAAAACAAATTAAGTAAACAATATACTGCCATTTGTTGCAGATGTTCCATTAAGTACTGTGATAGCAATTTTCAAAACAAAAGTTTATTTTTTTAACAATTATTAGATAATGGCAATTAAGTTTCATTTGTTGCAATAATCGGGGCGAAAAAAAAAACTAAAAACAAACTTCGTTTTACAAATTCTAATATAAAAGTATATGTTGTTGTAGTTCTCTGCAAACAGCAAGAATAGGTTTTATTTTTATTTGGTTCTAGGTAGGTTTTTGCTTGGATCGTTTGATAATTTTGTTTTGGGTATTGTAGAAAAATCTTGTATAAAATGTTTTTTTTTGTCTCTTCCATTTGAAAAAATATATTTATTTTTAATATTTCTCGTTATAATAAATATGTAGTAGTAGTTTACTGATGATGTGTGTATGTATGTTAATATATATGTATGTAGTTGATCTCTCACAGAAAACATATGTATTTGTTTCAGAGTTTGAAGGCCACTCGTTTTTTCGGTTTGCTTCCCGTTTAAATTGAAACAGTTTTTGCTAGTCGTCCTGTAAGTTGCGGTTGTTGTTCTTCTCTCCTTACAAAAAACAATTTGAAATGAAATGCTTAGAGAGCAAATGAATGAAAAATCCTTTAGTTTTCAGGAGGTTTCTGGCATTCCTATGAAGGACGCCCCTCATGTCCTGGTGGATTGAAGTAGTCCCAATGATGTGTGTGCACATTGCGTCCGGTCAACAAGAATATCAAAACACAGAATGTGATGACAATGAAAAGGACCGCCAAGGCGGGTACATGACTACTCCTAACACCGGTGGCATCCTCGACACCCTCTTTGGGTTCCTTGCCTCGTACGTAATCGGTCAGTTGATTGATGATCTTGGCCAGGGATAAACTACAGGCTGTAATAAATTTACGACCGGCTTTGGTAACACTTTGTGGATCTTCGGGGGAGGGGGTGCGAGTACTACGGGTACGTCTACGTCGTGGCGCGGTTTCATCAGAACTCTCCACTGATTTATGAGCTTCATCGCCGGCTGGTGATACTGAACGTCTACGTCTTGTTCGTTCTGTCTGTTCTGCCATATCAGCTTGGGCTCTGTGCAAATTGTAGAAGGCCAATGGAGCCAACTGCTGCAAATATTCAGCTGTGGGGAAAACATTGACTGCTGGTACTGTCGGCGGCACTGTCACACTTGGTGCTGCGGCGGCTGTGTCCACATCGGTTTGTGTCTGTTCATCTGTGTTTCGAACTGTTGTTACTTCACTTTGTTTGGCCTTGGCCTCCAAATCCCTCAGACGTGGAGGTTTAGGTGGTGGCACCACTTCCCTTTGAGGACTGGGTTCGTTGCTGCTATTCTGTTGACTTGTTTGTGTTTCCACGGTCAAATGCTGTGAACGTTCCGTTTGTCTTACTCTTTCCACAATGTCTTCGATAAGGCCGGGTGGCAACTCAATATTTTTGACCACAATATTACCAGATTTACATTCAAGTTCCTCGGAAACAATTTGTTGGCCATGTAATTGAGATACCATGATTTGTCCGGCTTGTAGGGCGTGGACACGCAAGCGTTCCACTTCCAGTTCACTTATGTGGGCTGGGAGGCCAGTACCAGAAGTTGCCAGGGGTTCTTCTGCCTTGGCCACAGTTTGCATAATTGCAACTTCCTTGGTTTCCTCTGCAGGTTCATCTTCGCCCTCATAGCGTGTGTCAATGGCAGTTGTAGATTTCCTTCTAGGTGGTGGCATGGGTGCTGGGGTAGTGGGTGTGTCCACGCGATAACTTGTTGGAGCAGTCGTGGCCAAGGGTGTAAATTCTTTTTCAAAGGGTATTTCTTCCTCCTCCAACTCTTCCTCTGCCAACAACTCCTCAGCTTTTTCGTCTTTTTCTTTATGTTCTTCCATAGATTTTTCTTCCTTTTCACTAATAATCTCCTCTCTCTCCTCCTCCCTTTCAGACAACATTTCCATATCCGATTTCAGTTCTTCCCTTTCAGAGGTAATGTCTTCCATATCCGATCTCATCTCTTCAATATCACTTAGTTGCCATGGTTCCTTGAGCATTTCTTCACGATCACTATGCTCCCATTTCTCTTGTTCAGATGGCTCCTCACGATCACTGTGTTCCCATTTTTCCGAGCGTTCTTCTCTATCACTTTCGCGTATATCTTCCTGCGATGTGGTTTGGGTTTCCATTAGCTGTCTACCGATTTCATCCAATTCATCGCGATATCTCTGTAGGGTGCGTTCCACCTCTTCATCGGTTTGTTGAGTTTCTTGATCCGAAGCCAAGTGGCCCAATGCCTCATCAATATCTGTGGAACTGGGAGCATAACTAGCCTCACTAACCGGTACCTGAAGATCATCTTTGTGTTCCCCAACGCCACTGTGTTGTGATTCGTCGGTAAGCAATCCCTCTCTTCTCAATTCTTCTTCCTCTAATTCCAAGTCATCAATGGGTCGTACAATCAGTGATGCCTCCAACATCGGTTCACCATCCTTATCCTTCATCACAGGTGTCGATGATTGCCTCTCCACCAATATAGCCGAGGGTGTTTGTGGTCTACTTTGGGACTTGGAACGATCCGCCTGCGATGACGCCCTGGATCTTTCCGATAAACTTCTCTGATTCGATTCCCGGAAACGTTGCAAACCTCTAGCCAACTGTTCACTATCAATAACTTGGTGATTGACATTTTGTAGTTCCTTTTCCAATTCCTCCTGCAGCATTTCCTCAATTGTTTTGGGTATTATCCTCGGTTCGATAATTTTCATATCATCGGTTATTTCGAATTCTTCGCATACAAAGTCATCGGGCAGTGGATCAGTTTGTGTTGAGGCTTCAACTTCTTCAAATTGACGTTCGACATTACCATCGGATTCGATGCCATCAACAATATCAACTTCATCGTCACCGGTGTGAGATTTTTGTCCCATCTCGGATCCTTTACTCTGTGAACGATTGCGTTTCTCTCTAGGTGGACGTGGCGGTGGTGGCAATGGACGATATTTCATTTTATTGATAATGTCGCCAGATTGCAGATTACGCGGTGATTCAGGTCTTCCAGGTTCTTCGTAATCGTCATCATCACGATAGCTGAAATTTGGGATTTGTTTCAAGGAGGGGGGTAAGAGCAAGTATAGAAATATTAGTTGTATTATTTTTAATTTATTATCATAGCGGATATCAAATAGGCCAAACGAATAATACCAACTCATGCCAACAATGAACAGTTACTGAAAATAAAAAGGCAAGCCCCTAACTTGGCAAATTTTTAATTGAAAATGTGTAGATATTTAATTTTTTAAGTGAATTAATAATTCACCTTTGATTTTGTTTCCCCGAAAGAAATGTCTGGGTCGAATTCAATGTCTAAATAAGCATTATTGATGGGCGATATTTAGATAGTAGACTTTCGGTAGGCCTTGTATAGACTGACCTCAGCATTTCACAATTTAAACAGATGTAGAAAAGTGTAAATAAAATTTGAGGTTATGTGAAATATTTTTTTCATTGTGTTTTGCCAAAATAATAATAATAAGCTTGCCAAATTAAAATAAATTATACATGCCTCTACAATTACGCCAAAGAAATTATTAATGTTATGCCAAACAAACAAATAAAAATATTGGTTTCAAAATGTGTAAATTATTGTTTTTTTTTATTAATGTCTTTTTAGTTAAGTTATGGAATAGGGTGAGGAATGTTGGTGTAGGATGTGGTGGTAGGATTAGTTATATAAATTAAACTTAAAAATAAAAATAAAATAATTTTAGAGATGTTTGTTTTAGAAATTAAACCAAAAAATATGTATGTATGTTCATCACCATGATGTGTGTTCACCTCTGCTCCTGGGTCACTGTTTGGATTAGATGTATATATCTGGTTGATATGTGTGGTGGAATGTAAGTGGAACATAGTTGGTATGCATTTTTGCAAATAAATTAAATTAACACAATCAAATAATTTACTTTTTTTAGTTTAAGGTTAGAACAATGAATCAAAACTTTGCCAAAAACAATAACAAAAGAAGAAAGGAAAGTAAACAAAACGATTAACAACACGAACAGCAAAACAATTTTAGCTTTTGAGCATTTTTTCTACGCCTTGCATTTCTTACTTGGGACGAGCATCTAAACTAAGGGCTGACTTGCGTATCGTTGGCATAACTACATCTGATACTGGGGTATATCCACGTGGTGGTGGTGGCCTATCGGGTGGTGGTGTACTGCGTTTGGTTCTCATATTGGGCATGGTGGCAAAACGATCACCGGGTAAATGGGCGAAACGTTTACGTCTTGCCGGTGGCGTGGGCTTTGGTAGTTGTTCCTTGCGTACAACGGCGTAACTAAATGGGGGGTAGACAGTGGACAGTGAACCTATTTGTGTTTTATTGGAGGCGATCTGCACTTACCCATCATTTTCCAACATTTCAATAACATATTTATCGGTGACATCAATTGCCTCATCATTTTGATGGTCCAGGGATATGGCACCCCTTGATCCCTGGTCATCTAAATCGTAATGTGATGTAGACTTATTTGCTGACAATGAATCCGAGTATTTGTCGGGAGTTGCAATTGGTACATGATGATATTCATGTTCAGTGCGATAAACGATTACCTGGAAGGGAAGGGAAAGAGATTAAAGGAGGTATCCTATCTACCGAAGAGCAGCTAGGCTAAATAGTAGATCTCTCATACAAATTCGTGTTCAATCAGTTTGAATAGTAAATTTCATTTAAAATTTATATTCAGCCAGGCTGAATTGGAAATTTACTTTTCAAACTGATTGAACACGAATTTGAATGAGAGGTCTACTACTATAGCCTGGCTGAATATAACATGCTTTAAGAAATTTGCTATTATTTATTATTCAGTCTGGCAGAATATTAATTTCTGTAAGAAATTCATTATTTAGCAAGGATGAATACAAATTTCTAAAATAAAATTTACTATTCAGTCTGGCATAATATTAATTTCTGTAAGAATTTTTGTTAAAAATATTATTTGTTCAGGCTGAATATAGATTTAATTTACTATTCAGCCTAGCTGAATATAGATTCCTGTAAGAAATTTACCATTCAGCCCGGCTGAATAGAGAATTCTTTAAAAAATTACCATTCAGCCTCCGTGAATATACGTTTCAGTTTTCAGTTCAGTCTCGTTAACATATATTTAATTTGGTAATTTAATATTAAGCCTAGCTGAATACGAATTTATAATACTTTTTTGATCAAATACTTACATCTTCGGTTGGCTGCAAATAACTATTCGACACCGAGCGTCCTCCAAAACCATTTATATAGGAATCTTTATCCATAGATGTATCACGACGTCGCTTCTGACGTCTCGGCGGTTGTGGCCTTGAAATATCATCGTTCTCATCCTCCAATCGATGTTCATGTCGTACGGGAATATTTTCCTTACCCGTAACCGTCATATTCAAATCATTCCACACGCCACTGACATTTTCATGTGACGGCTCACGCAAATATTCTTCATCCATGTAGCGGACATCTTGACTGTCCATGGAATATTTACTGCGACTGCGTGACTTACGCATTGGCCTTCGTGGGGGTTGTCCACCACTGCCACTGAAATAATCACTTCCATTTTGTGACACCGAAAAGTTATCACCATAGGAACCAAATTCTTGAGAATCATTTTGTTGGGGCTGATAGATTTTATGCAGCCTCCTGGGTTTGGGCGGTGGCACGTCGTAGTCTCCATAATCCCGCGTCTGGCCCACATGTTGTAGGCTATTGATCGGTTTATCATACTCCTCACCCTGACGGAACGCATTACGGATGTATTGATTGATTTCGATGTTGTCCTGGGATATACCGCGTTTACGCAAGAAGAATTCATCTTCACCGATCTCTTCGAGGACCACCTTCTTTCCTGAGCTAGCTGTCGATTGGGTATCATGTCGGGCGGCATCATCATATTTATGATAGCTAGCCTCTGCTTCAATTTCAGCCTTACGTAGTAAAATATTCTTTTGGATTTCCTTCTCCGTCCATCCCACAGCATCCTCTTCGGAACGAACATCAGAGTCTTGATGAACAATGGGACGACGTTTAAATTCACGGGAACGGAGATTGGAAATTTCATGAATGGCACGATTTTCTTCATCGAATTCGGCGAACTCCTTGTTGTCGGTTACCCCAGCCAAAATACCCATGCCACCAGTCTCGTGGGGCTCCTCACTCACAGTATCTTCCAGATCCTCACGCATACGTCGCTCTAGGGATGATTCTCTGTCAAAACTTTCCAATTCACTGCCATAACGTCTATAACGTGAACCTTCACTGTCATTGAAACTGACATCGGAGAATTTATCTGCCCAACGGGATCTTACAGGTCCTGGGCCACGATCACCCTGTGGTGAACTTGAAGATTCCACCGAAGGTTGGGTTGTGGTACTGGGTATAACACTTGTGGCCTCAGTGGCGGTGCCTGTGTCGAATGAAGATTCCGGTTCAATGGGTTTCTTTTTCTTACGCAAGACCCTTGGATAGGTACCAAAATTGAAATCAAATAATTTCTTCTGGGGCGAGGTAGTGGCCTCAGTTGTACCCTTTTTGGTGGGCACATCCAAGGACATATCCTCATCGGTGATTGTAGTCTCGGTTTCCTTAAACGATTTACTACGTCCCAACTTTATGCCAGACATTTCAGGCAATTTAAATTTACTCATGTCGGGTTTAGAGAACTTCGTAAATTCTGGCCTCTTGAAATCCTTGAACTTGGACATATCCGGTCGTTTTATGTCAGGCATTTTCATTTTCGAAAATTCTGGTGCCTTGAACTTCCTGCGCTCCTTGGCCTTGGGACTGCTTGAGGGAGATTTTTTGGGAGTGGCCTTAAATTTAGTTCTCAGCTTGCCCGCTTGGGTTTTCAAGCCCATTTGCATTTTCCTGCCACGATCTTGAGCCGAAGCCATAAAACTTTTCATGCCACTCTTCGTCTGACCTGTTTCTTCTTCTGCAGCTGCTTCATCTGGGATGGGTTCTTCATCTGCTTCCACATTTAGTTCGGTTTGGGGTGTGGGTTTACCATCAGCGGGTTTAAAGAATTGCTCCTCAATTTCGCGTTGATAATCTTCAGCGGTTTTAATGGGTTCACCCTGTTCGCCGCTTGCCATTTGAGATTCACTTGGATGTTGATCCTTAACTTCGGAAGATGGTTTATCTTCTGAGGAAGGCATTCCAATAGGTTCATATTCATGATCGCTGTATAGGGAGAGAGAGATTATTGTTAGATATAAATAAAGATAATAAGGGATGGAGGTGGAACATTTAAATGTTTAGTAGACAAACGTGCACAGTGGGTAGGAATGGAGTGAATGGAGCGGGTTGGCATTTGTGAGAAATGTGATGCATGGAATTGAAAACAAAAATCAGAACATGTGAGGGGTATTCTGATTAAAGAGGGAGGTAGGAGGAGGTCTTCTGTCTACAGAAGATCGATATATGCTATAAAGTCAACTATTTAGCTGAACTTTTTAATGAATTTTATTGAGATGTTGTTCAGCTAATTTATTTTATACATCGACAATTTAGCTTAGCCGAATATAATATATTTTAATGGAAACAACAAATCAGCCATGCTGAATATGAATTTTTATATACAATCATATTCAGCTTAGCTGTATATAGATGTCTTTAATGGATGTGGTTTTAAATAGGACGGGGATACAAGACAGACACGATTAGATGATAGTCTAACAATTCTCCTCTCAATACTCCACAGCCCTGTTAAGAATCATTTGAAAAATTAACTCTTCGGAATACTTTGATTTGTCTTACCGCCCATGATAAACCTTATCTCTATTATCGGCTCTTCCCATCGCCATCATCGTCGGTTTACGATTTTCAAATTCACTTAAACGCGATTTACGCTCGTCAAAATGAAAACTAACGGTTTTGGTCATACGCGACGATGCCAAATAATCCTGCGAGTCAGTCAACGGCTGACGATCTTGTGATTGGGTTCGACCATCTAAAAATTTTTGTTTGGTCTGTTGTTGCAATGGCCTCTGTTCGGATGGCGATCGTAGGCCATGCATATGTCGACTACGATCCGGTGAAACACTGTGCGGCAGACTACCGCTACTCTCCATCATAATGGGTGCCGAGAAGAGAGGTTTTCCCTGTAGTTCGGGATGATGATGTATCGAAGGCTCTCGGCTACCCCAGCTGCTTTGAATGTCACTGGGCTGGCGTCGTATTGAGGCTTCACGGCTACCCCAAGGACGCATATTTAGCCCACGATCTTGACTAGAAAAATCCGCGCTCGCCATGTGCTGCCGTTGTTGATCTATGGAAAATTGTGAGCTGGAGGAGCGGCGGCCTATAATCACCGGAGCAAAGGCTTCTTGAATATCCATAGTGGAGACATGCTCGGGTTCGTGATAATCATCCCTACTATTAATGGATTTCGGTACGGAGGGAGATTTGCTAAGAGTTTGTGAGGATGGTGCAGCGGCTGCTGGTGGTGGTGCAGGTGGTTTGGCCGGCTTACTCATGTATTGATCCATTTCATCTACCTTCAGGGAAAATGTCTCATGGATTTTTATTGACATGGGTTCTGCCTCTGGCTTCTTGGTGATCATGCCAGCATTATTACCCTCAACAATTGCAGAGGCCACCGGCATGGGTTTGGCACTTGAAAATATTGACATTTTCTTGGGTTTCTCTGCCGGCATGGGAGAGGGTGATTTTTCTTTCGTTTTACCATTTTTCGCAAAAATATTTGGCATCCTAAAGGCTGATGGTGCAGGAGAGGGGGATTTTTCTCTTTCTCCCCCATTTGTTCTACCTTTGGATAAAAAGGAAGGCATACGCAGAATTGAAGGAGCCGGCGAGGGCGACCTTTCTCTGCCAGCAGCTGTTGGTTCGGGTAATCCATTACCTTCTTCTTTCGATTTGGGTGTGAATAGAGATTTAAACCGCGAGGAATAAGTTGATTTGTTGGAATCTTCCGGTAGTTGTTGTAAATCCTGTTCCGAGGCAATTTTCTTTACATTGCTGGCTGGGGTTTGGCCGCGATCGGGCGAGTGGCCCCTTTTAAGTTGTTGTTGTGGTAATTGTAGGCTATCCATTTGTCGTGAAGGTGATAATTGTTCCCTTTGTCGGCTGGGAGAAAAGCGATCCATGGTGGAGCTCGGTAATTGTCGTGATGGTGAAAAACGTTCACTTTGCATCTCGCGAGAGGGAGAGAAACCCCTACCTTGAAGTTCTCTGGCGGGAGAGAAACCCCTATCTTGAAGTTCTCTGGCGGGAGAGAAACCTCTACCTTGAAGTTCTCTGGAGGGAGAAAATCTATCTTCCTGTCTTGCTGGAGAAAATCTTTCCATTTGCCTTGAGGGAGAAGAGAAACGTTGCATAGATCTTGTGGGCGATTTGGACTTGGCCCTTTCCCTAGCCTTTTGCTCTTCTTCCTGTATCAACTTATCAATATCCACCACATTTATTTGTCGTTTAATATCAATTACAGTTTCTTCGTCCAGATGCAGTGAGGGTCTGGGTATATCCTCCACCAAGGGCGGACTGAGACGTTTAATTTTAATATCATCCTTGACTTGTTCAATGGGTTGGGTGGCCGCTATGGCTTCCAATTCGGCTACAGTTTCTTGCAATGGATCATGGGGCTTTTGTGCAGGAGGGGAGGTCATAGCCATCATGGATTGATACTGCAACTGTGGTGTTTGTTGTTGTTGCTGCTGAACAATTGTGGAATTCTCCTCGGATGTTTTATATTTCGAAACATCAATGGGCCGATTTTGTGGCCTTACCTCTCCTGGTAAATTACTGGCAAATCCGCGATTCTCTTTATTATCCTCAGGACGCATATAATCCACGGAAATGGGTCTTTTGGCAATGCGATAATCAATATCTCCTGTCTCCATGGCTCCCGGAGGTGGTGAGGGTGATCGAAGAGGTGTGAAGTGGCGCTGCATATTGCCACCGGGAGACTGGTCAACTATTTGTGGTATAAATTTCCTTTGGAAATTGGGTGCCTGATCTCCCGACTGTGGCAAAGGTGTGGGTTGTATCACATTTATATGTGGAGGCATACTGTGATAAAGATCCATATTGGAGGAACGGCGACTGGCGGATACCGAACGTTGTTCCCTCCTTCTTGGCTGCTCAATATTTATGTCTGCCACAAATAAATCACCCTTGGAGGGTGATCGTGAAATCCTCCTGAGCGAACGGACGCTATGCATGGACATTGTGTCTGGATCACGTTGGGCGCCACCACCACTAACATTTGACATACGATCCACTGAGGTAAAACGTTGGCGACTACGTGACATCTGTTGGTGGGGATCATCGTCGGAAATACTACGCACCACCAGACCACGTTTCTTGGCCGTGTCCTCCAATTCTGGATATTTTTCTACAAAGGAAATATCCACCGAGGCGGAGGCTTGATCCCAGGAACGATGTTTACCAATGCTACGCATGGATGTTCGTTCCGGATCTGGTTGCGTTATACGATCACCGGCCAAAAGTCTACGATCACCGCTAATACTGGGCATGGCCAAAGGGGGTGGCCTTGGTGAAGACGCTGCAGTACGTAGTGCTTCATCATAGGCGTATTCCGTACACTGAGGATCGTGTTGAAAATCTAGGCGAGAATTGGGTCGGGAATCGACAGGATTAATGCGTTCCGGTAGCAGAGAATCACTTTGAAAAAATTGACAGGCACAGCGGACATCAAGAGTTACGCCACCTGTACTTTCATTGCGCGATACGAAATGTTTTTTCTCTTGGGGTAAAGCTCCCACGGAGGCTGAACGTCGTGCGCTCATTTTGAAAGGAGAGTGTTTTTTAAACTCAGCAATAAATTAAATGAGATAAAGAGATGGAGAGCTGCTTTGAATTGTAAAGAGTATCGATAAGAGAGAGATTGGAAGTAATTCCTCAGAGCTTTTCCCACAAAGCTTTTGCTGACACCAAACTTGCTTTCGTTGATGGCCTACACATTTCGAAAATACGCACACACCAGGCAAAATGTCAATGTTGCTGACAACGTCTGCGGCTACGAATTTGCACAGAACAGAAAAAAAATTGTCGTCGTTTTAGCTTGGCTGACTGACTGGTTGACTATAGCTCGTTCGTTCTTTTCTTTTTCTTATTTATTTTTGTTTTTCAATTTTTGTTTCGTCTTGTTGAGGCTATTTTTAATATCTACACTTGCTTCGAGGTGAACATAGAATTTATTTTTGTATTTTTCTCTTTTTTTCTATTTAAAAATATAAAATTTTTTTCTAGTAATTTTGTAATAATTTTCTTTTATTTTTTTTCTATTTTAAACAAAATTAATTCATATTTTATACAACTAACACACACAACTGATTTTTTTTTATTTTTGGAAAAAATATATTCGAATTTTTCGTAAACGTCTCTTTTTTTGAATTTAGAAACTTAAATTATCGTTCTAATTATTTTGCCGACCGACAACGGCGTTCTATTATCCCCATCTTAATGGTTGCAAATTTCGGCCAGGACTGAATGAAAGCTTTTCAATGGCCGTTTTTCCGAAAAAACAAATTAGCAAAAGTACTCGTAATGTTTTTTTTTTATGTTTTCTCCTACAGTCATACGTTTTTCTTTTTCATCGCTCTGTTGTGGTCATTTTTCTTGTGGTTCTTTTTTGATCTTTTTTGTCTCATAGTTTCATAAAGATGAACACACAAATATTATGTGTACGTTTTTTTTTCTAGTAGCTAAAGGCTTCTTGGGATCGTGATCTACAAATAAGGGTTGCCAAATATTTTAAATTGAGAAAAAAAAAATTATGAGTAATACTCGAGAAACAAAATACTGTCAGACCGACGGAATTGTTTTTAAAATAAATATTTCTTTATAGAAAAAGAAAAATCTTTTCTCTGTAACTTTCTTCTGGAGTTGTATTCTTCGTTCTAAACCTCAGAGTTAACAGAGAATCGCAAAGATTTTTGTCAAATTCGTCAAGTTTAATATTAACAGAGACGGATTTAATATAATCGAAAATTCGAAAAAAAATTCTATTTTGCTCAGCTGACTATCCGATTAACTGACAAAGTGCATCGTTTCTACCATGGCACAATAAATAGGTAGTCCATCTAGCGCAGCTGATTTCTCGATTAACTGTCAAAGTGCGTAATTTCTACTTGAATTCGATGTACAATATTGCAAACCATGTGAAATAGTATAAGGAAAAATTTGACAGATGGTCGAGACCATGGCACAATGAATAGGTAGTCCCATGATGCAATAATAAGGTGATGTATCATAACAAAAACCTTTGTTTTTGTCTCGATCTTCTGTCAAATGTTTCCATATAATATTTCACTTTGACAGTTAATCGAGACATCAGCTGAGCTACATGGACTACCTATTTATTGTGCCATGGGTAGTCCATTTAGCGCAGCAGATGTCTTGATTAACTGTCAAATTGGATAATTTCTACTTGAATTCGATGTGCAGTGTTGCCAACCATGTTAGATATTATATGGAAAAATTTGACTGATAATCGGGACAAAGACAAAGGTTTTTGTTTTGATACATCAACTTATTATTGCATCATGGGTAGTTCATTTAGAGCAGCTGATGTCTTGGTTAACTGTCAAAGTGTGTAATTTCTACTTGAATTCGATGTGCAATGTTGCCAAACATGTGAAATATTATAAGGAAAAATTTTACAGATGACCGAGACAAAAACAAAGGTTGTTGTTGACCTGAGCCAGGAAGGAGAGAAGTTAATAAGGAAAAAAGTTTTTGTTTTGATACATCACCTTATTGTTGCATAATGGTTTCTACTCGAATTCGACTTGCAATGTTGCCAACCTTGAAATATATTACTGCATAAAATTTGACAGATGGTCCAATACAAAATATATGTTTTAAAGAATTATTGTTTGGTGTATGTCACTACCCACATTATTTAGGGATATAAATCAATAAACAAATCTCACAGTCGTTAAATAGTAGTTGGAAGTTATCAGCCAAGTGTTTTTTAGAATTCTATCCATACCCTCAACAAGTATTGAAATATCCCTAGGTCCATTGTTTTTTTAAATATCCTAATTTTACTTTTTAATATTTAATCATAAAAATGGCAACACTGCATATCCGCAAATCCATTCATTAATTTTTAGTTTGTCTCACAAAATACTTGAAGAGCATATTGAGCACAAACGAAACTGACATAGATCGACACCACCCGGTCGGTAAAAACAATTTAAATACAATTTATTTTTTCTTTTGTACGTCCACTATTTTCCTAGTTTTGCTTTGAAATATTATTGCTATTTTTTCTAGTTTTGGGTGCGAGATTTTTCTTTTTTTGCATCGATGCCAAGTGGTTGGGGATATCTCATCAACAAGATTAATATGAAATTAGGTTAGACAAAAGCAGGACAGTGGTTTGAAAAGTTAATGGATTTTTCACTCAGACTGAATGAATTTTTTTCTGAAGGAAAAACCTCAGATACTGAGGAAAATTTGTTTTTGATATAGAACAAAAACCTTCATAAAGGAAATAGATTTTTATATAAAATAATCTTCAGTAACTGATGAAAGATTTTTTGTATAAAAAATTCTTATATTAATGGAAACTGATTTATATATAGAAGAAATCTTCAGTTTTTGAGTAGAGAGTATTTCCTCAAAAAGGGGAACAATTTCATTTCTACTGAAAAAAATCCTCAGACTAAGGAGAATTTGTTTCCTCAAACACCATAGACAGTATTTTTTGTATGAGGATTTATTTGACATATGTGCAAAGGAATTCACAATTGAAACCCACTGGGTTAACGAAATCCGGTTAAATGTAAACGTAATATAAGAGTAAATTTAAGGAAAACATTTTTAGACAATGAGAAGAGATTACAAAAAAAGGACTGATGACAATTTGAGGACAGATTTCCCGTAAAGAAACCACAAGACATCTTTAATCTATAAAAATGAATTCCTCAGACACTGAGACATATTTGTTTACCTATAAAGCTAGGCTTTAAAATTATCCTCGTTTTCTAAGGAATTTCAAAAATACAGAAATCCTGAGGACAAAAGGGCTTTTTAAACATTTCGAAAAGATTCTCGGGTTCTGAAAAAATTTATTATCCTATATGCTTGTTTTTCTATAGGAATTTATCCTTGGGGCCTGAGGTTTTTGTTGAAGTTATTGAATTCGCACGTTACGAATGTTACAACACACAACCCAGAGTAACTGCGCAGAGATCACAGAGTGTGAACCACACACTTTAGACGGTATCATTCTTAGTGTTAAGCATACCTAAGTAGATGTAAGATGTAAATAAAATCACTCTGTAAATAGCAACCAAACGAGCAACAAATCTTTCATTTGAAGAGAAGAACAAAATGCTTAGGGCCTGAGAACGATTTTAATTCCTCAATTTGAAAAATATCATCAGAATCTTGTTTTTTAAAATGCTCAATATCACTTCCCTGAGCCTTGGCTGAGTTGTTCAAATTAAGAATTTTCGGTTCCTCTACCGGCAACGGAGTCACCTTATCATGCCCAGTTGGAGATGTTTAATATTTAAACATTTCTTTTGACGATCCGCTATACTCTTCAACTTCTTCATGAAGGGAAACAACGAGGACCCTTAGGATGTTCGTCAATGGATATCTTCGTGGCCGTGTGGATGAAGAGAAGTTTGAGTTGATGACTCAGTTGCTGAGTGGGGAAACAATTCGTTGCAAACTTCTGACTCTGAATCGGACAGTCTTTGATGTTATGGAAATTATTCCTTACGGTCTTAGAATTAAAACATCAGGTTTTTTATTGTTTCTAAGAAAAACATTGACCTGTTGTTTTATTTCAATCATTTCAAATTTTCCTTTTGTTTCAGACCAGGAGAATAATTTTTTTCTATGAACAATTCTCTTTTTTCTAAGTCCACTGTTTTCAAAAATTAATATATTGTAGTTGCTTGACAATCGGTCAGAGGTGCCAAGAAAATATGTGTTAAGTTGTTGTTTTTTGGTTATGTAGCGGCTGCTAACACCCGCATTTTGAGATACTGCTCAACCAATTGGCAAATGCAGTAGCATCCCAAGACGAATACAACAACAGCATCAACAAATAATGAAGACAACAAATAATTTCCTTAAGACTAAAACACAAATCTGGTGATTGATGTCGTTTTTTTCTTTTTTTGCAATTTTCGACGTTGTGGGAGAGACATAGACAAATGACAACAATACAAAAATGACACACACATAGAAACCCAGAATTATTTAGAGGACGGACAAACAAACCCATAAACCCACAATTTTTTCCTTTTTGTACCCAGCTACTTAGCTTACCTTTGTGATATTCATGTTACGCCTAACAAATGTCAGAACATTATTGGAATTTTGTTGGTGGGAAAGGATCAAGCAGGTCTCATGCAACATAGGCCCACACGTACATACCAACGTTGGGCGCTACGTTTACGGCGTGGCGTTTTATGACTGCGAAAGTCCAGGGTTAGTAACAATTTGAAGAGGCTAATGAAGAGTGAGTATTTTCTGTTGAAAGGTGAGAGGTCCAAGGTGTTAGGAGGGATCAAATAATAGCAAAATAAAAAAAAAAAATAGAGAGGCGGGAAAAATGGATTGGTTAGTAGGGAAAAAGTATTAGGGATTAAGGGCTAATTTTTGTTAACATTAAATTGAAACCAAAATTAAACAACATTTATTGTTGTCATAAAATTTAACCCTTGGTCTACATACTTGACAGTTGCCTTTAATTTATTGGCCTCCTTGGCGGCTTCCATTTGTTCAGCAGGCAATTCAATGTCTTCGCGATGTGGCTCAGCTTCATCTTCGACATGTGAAAAGGTAACTACCTTCTTTTCCGAAGGTGCTGGTGAGGCTTCTTTTTTCATTGAGACTCGGCTTTCGCTATTTTCAGCAGCAGTTTCCACTTTCAAATGACTAGCTTCGACAGGTTTCTCATCTACGGCAGCTGGTTTCTCCTCTTCTTCCTCATCCTGTTCTTCTTCGGTAACCGGTTGCAATTGTGGTCGATTACAAACTTCATCGGACGAAGCAGAATCTATGGAAGAAATCGGTGCCAATAGAGTATTCGATTTACGTTCGGGTGTGGCACGCTCAGTTAAACCCATAACTTCCTCTTCACTGCTACCCATGCGATCAAGAGGGATGGCATTTTTATTGGCAGCCACTTCTTTCACAGCACTGCTATCCTGAGTGGCCAGAGATTGTTTGAGGGCATCCACTGAGGTGGCATCCAAAATGAATTTCAACTCTTCAGCAGCAGGCATGCCAGCATCTTCAGGTTGATCAATTTCCTCATAGACATGTTCGCGACGCAAACGTGGCGCCTTTTTGGGTGGTGTGGATCCTTGATCCTCCTCCTGCTCAACCTTCTTGGCATCGACTTCTTCATTTTCCGCAGGAGCCGAGGTGACATCTTTAATTTCAATGATTTCCTCCGGTTCCACAATGCTGCTACTTGGGTTCTCATCATCGGCCTCACCTTGTCTTCCCAAACGTTTGCGACTTGGTGATTCATCCAATTCCTCAATTTCCAAAATATCATCCGAATCTTGTTTTTCGAAATGGGCAATATCACTTCTTTGGGCCTTGGGTGAGTTTTTCAAATTGAGAATTTTCGGTTCCTTCCCAGGCGTGGGAGCGACCTTATCATCCTTGCCCAAATGCAGACGTTTAATATTTAAACGCTTCTTTTGGCGATCCGCCATACTCTTCAACTTCTTCATGATGGGGAAACAACGAGGACCCTTAGGGTGTTCGTAAATGGGATGGACTTCTTCGTGGCCGTGTGGAGGAGGGGATGTTTGAGTTGCTGCCTCAGTTGCTGAGTGGGGAACTTGTTCCAAACTTCGTTGCAAACTACCGGCTGAAGTAAATGAATCGGGCAGTGATTGAGCGTCTTCGTTGCTACGAGTACCGTAACGACGACGCCGGAAGAGACGTCGTACTTTACTGAAGCGATTTGCAGCCTTTGACTTGGCTGTGGCTAAAACCGAATCGGATACGCAGGAGAAACTTTCACTATGCAAGCTATGGTTTTCGTGGTCTCCGTCTCGTGGTAAATGATGTTCCGAATGATGGCCTTCTTCTTCTTCCTCTTCTTCGGATAATTCCTGCAGATATGGATGGGTTTCTTGAACCAAAACCTGATCGTCAATGCGTACCTTTTTATTTGATTTAGGTGATTCCGATAAGAAACGAATCTCTTGAGATTTTCTGAGCATCAACACAATTTCGGGTTCTTCATCGGGACCCAGGGGGCGTTTATACAGATGGGTCCATGGATAACCACCCTGGAAGGGAAAAGAAAATTGATAAGTTATTATTGAGGACACTCTGAATAGATGAGAAATTTCCTTCTATAGAAAAACCTCTGTAGATGAGGATTCTATCATTGGGAACAAATTTGACCTAACCAATAAATTAGGACAATTTGTTTTTTTAATTTTCTATAAAAAATATGTATTTTTTTATCGAAAACATATCCTCAGGAACTGCAGTGATCTGTTATTTATGGACAAAAAATATTTTTATATGCAGCTGCAGATTTTTTATTATATGAAAATTCTGTCCTCAGTTATTGAGGATGTTTACATAGAAAATGGCCTTCAATGACTAACTATCCTCAGCAGTACGGTAGAAATTTTTTCTTTAAAAAATAATTTTCTATAAAAATATTGTTCTATAAAAAACCTGTCCTTGTTTATATCCTATAAAAATTTCCCTCAGTAACTGCAGGAAAAATCTGTCTTGTGCATATATAGTCTGTAGAAAAGTAGCTGCCCTCAGAAGCTGATTCTTTATCCCTATGTGAATTCGATCCTCATTAGATGGGGAATTTTCTTTTCTCGAAAAAGAAATCTGTCCCCAATCTCTTCCTACCAACTGAGAGGTTCGTGGCCTTTTTACTTACTCTTTCTCTGGCTCTTCTCAAATCCTCCCAACGATAGGTTTGTAACGGTACAGGGGGCCTATCCGTGGCGGTTTGGATCAAGTACTTCTTCAGCGATTGATAATATTCCTTTTTACAATCTAAGGCTAATTTTTCGGCATCACTTGTTTCAGAGCCTTGCAGAGGTGGCAGAGAGTCAATGAAAAGTTTACGTTCAGCTTCTTCAGAAGCGGTTTGGGGCGTGGGCACCGTTACCAACTTCAAATGTTGTTCTGTGGGAGGTTTCAGACACGAAGCGGCTTCTTTCGTTTGCGAATCTAAAATGCTAGTGACTTCGGAAATTTGTTGATCAACAACCTGTGACAGCTGAGACTCGGTACGCAATTGGGCTCCGTCCACTTGATCTTCCTCTTCGTCGTTGCAATTTTGGGCAGTCTCAGTTTCCTCCGTGGTTGTATGTGTTTCGGAAAGTTCTTCTGATTTATTTACTTCCTTGACTAGGGGTTCGTCGGAACTAATTTCCTTTTCTTCTCCTTTTTCTTTTTCTTCTATGTCAAAGTTATCAGTCTTTTCATTGGAATTTTCCTCGATCTGTTGTTGGAAATTATTTTCCTTAAAAGCCTTTACCACTTCCTCTTCAATGTCCTGCAAAAGTTTTTCAGCTACTTCTTCAATTTCTGATTTATTGACATGACCAGCGGAATCACCATTGAGATAGGGTGTTACGGTTTCCTCAATTTGAGCAGCCTGTAGTAGGGCTTTAGTTTCCAAGATCTGTTCCACTGGTTGTTTCGTTACTACCTCAGCCGGTTCAACTTCTATGACAGAGCGTACATTTTCTTCCGTTTCAATTTTTGAGGTTCCTACTTTCAGTTCTTCCTCGGCCGGAGGCAATTCCTTAATACCCACACTTTCCTTATGAACGGTGGCTTCGTTTAGGGTTTCAATTAAATGAGATTCGATTTCTAAAACATTATCCTCGGGGCTAGGGGGTACAGAGGTAATGAAAATTTCCTCTGATTCTTTTTCTTGTTGCTCGAATTCGGGTGGATTTTCTGGAGTTGCTTGAGGACTAGGTGTTTCTATTTGAGGGCCGGGGGTAAAGATATCCCTTTTCTCGGATTGTTTTTCAGGTGTTTCTTGATGAGGGCCTGGAGTTTCTATTTCAGGACTGTAAGAGGTATTGGAGATAACAATTTCCTCTGTTTCTTTTTCCTCTTGTTCGAAATCTGTTTCCTTTTCGAGAGTTCCTTCTTCTTCGTCTTCTGTTTCTTCCTTTGGTGATGTATTGTTGTTAGTAGGGGCAGAGATGTTGCTGGACGGGAATACTTCTTCTGTTTCTTCCTCTTCTTCTTTTGTAGTTTTGGCGGGGGCGGTTTGTTTGATTATAATTGTCTTAGCTAAATTTTCTGTACTAGAACTACTGACTAGGTTCTTACGGCTAGAATTTGCATCGTCGTTAACATTGTCGTCGTTGTGCGTTTTAACGAACTCCTTCGTGGATTGTTGCGACACATTCACCGGGCTATTTTCATTGGCGTCTTTCTTTTGCTCGAACGGCTTTATCGCTGCTGGGCTAGCTTCCTTGATTTCTTCTGTGGCATTTATTGGACTAAGTACTTGAAGAATTGCGGGTTGATCGATTGAGATTTCATTGGATCCAGGTAATGACACTACAAAAGGGGGGAGATAGAAAAAAAAATATGTTAAAAATTTTTGAAAATTTACAAGAGGCAAACATACACAAAATTTAGTACATGTACTAAATATATATTTATTTGATATTCCTTGAACTTTTTGGTGTTGAGGTTACTTAAAAATACCAACAATACCAAATAGCAGGTGAGGTATATGATGATCACACTTATTTGCTCTCTGCCTCCCAGTAATGTGAGCGAGAGGAGAGAGAGACAATGTTCAATGCCGTTACACAGAATATATACTAGTCGTGGTACTGATATGATAGGAATGAAAACGATATAAAATATATGCATGATAGTGTTGAACAGGGTTGCCATATGACAGCAATTTAGCTGTATTTGTTATAGAGAATAATAGATCTATAATAACATTTCCGAGATCAGATTTTTTTGCCTACACCTTCAGGTCTATAGAAACAAATTCTTAAGTCTTAATGTGAAAAACGAAGGATGAAGAAATAAATTATTTATCACCTTGTGTTCCAAGTCCTCGAGATTATTTTTCAATATGGAAAAATTGTATCTAGACGTTGTTGTCTATGGAAAAAACACTGTTGTCTAAGGACTGAAATCTATTCTCAGGATTGAGAGCTTATGGAAAGACATGCCTCTGATTCTCAAATGTATATCTCAAGACAATGTTCTGATTGAAATCTTATTTATTATAAAGAAAAATAGGTCTACAATAAAATTTCCGAAGACAGATTTTTTTGTCTACATCCTCTGGTCTATAGAAACAAATTCTAAACTTTTAATGTGAAGGATGAATACATAAATTCTTTATCACGTTTTGTTCCAAGTCCTCGAGATTATTTTTCAATATAGAAAAATTTTATCTAGATGTTTTTCCTTAAAAAAAAAAATTATATTGTTCCCATAAAAAACAGTTGTCATTAATTTGTCGGCCAATCTGAGTTTCTTGTTAATTGTTTTTGTTGTTGCTTTTGGCAAATACGTTCATAGTTTTTAATAGCTTCTGTGATAGATATTAAGAATTGTCTAAAAAAAAAAACTAAAATCCATTATTAAATTAAAGGGGCCTAGCTAGTATTTGTCTATAATATATCCTGTTTACATGGCATGGTCTAACACGTCAGTACAGGTGCAGATGTAAGTGGATATTACAGTGGCTCCAAGAAAATAAAAAAAAATTAAATTTATTCCACAAAAAATAAACGATGTCCATTATTTTTTTCTGAATCCCTCAAAAATATTTAAAAGAAGATCCATGGTCCCGGATTGGCCTTCAAAAAAAAAAAAAATATATATATATATATATATATAAACGTTAACAAAATATTTAAAACAATATTTAAAAAAGGCTTCCAAAAGTATTTAAGAAATATCTACGACTTTGGTATGCCTTCAAAAACTATTTATCAAAAATAGAAATCCTTAAAGAGCTATGCAAATTTTAATTTTTTGTTTTGACATCTTTGATAAATAGACGGATCTGGACATATCGAAGAATAACACTGTGAGACAATATCGAAGTCATGATCTGGGGTGAAAAATTGCTATTCTGGATTAAAGGCCTTGGTGAGTATATGAAACTCTAGAAGGAAAAATTGGCCAAAGTTCGGAAATATCTGGTGATCATTTTTTGCTGGCGACCCTACATGAACGGAACTACAACTACCACGGAACTCTAATTTTTACACGGATGTTTATTTTGAGCCTTGTCAATATTTCGTGATATTTGCACCCTCTTGACCGATTAAAGATCAACTTCTTCCTTACACTGAAATATTTTCCGAATATTCCTAATATTCAGTACAGCACTTCTAATTACTTATCCAGATTCCCTTCACCGTGGTTGTATTGTGATTTTCGGATTGTGTCCTATGTTTTATGTTCTCAGTCCCCTTCATCAAAAAATTATTATCTGATAATCACCCAAAAATATAGGCGTTGTCATTGACCATACATGGATACTCATGGAAAATTTCAAAGCGATCAGCGCTATATTTTCGCTCTCTAGTGTGATATTGCGTTACCAAATAATATCTGAATACGTAAGCACCTGTGAATATTTAAGTGTAACTCCCACATCCGAGTACATACGACAGTATAATCGGCATCAATTTAATGGCCAACCACTCTTCTTGGATATACTATTAACTTCTCGGGGTAAATATACGATTTAGAATACAAATTTTGTAATTTTTCGCACAAAAATCTGGGTCCATTTGACTCGCTAAATATTGACCAATCTTTATCAAAACAGTAAAAATTCGCTATGTTTGGGCCATAATTGCGGCCTCTGGAGAGACCAGAAAATCAGACAAAAATAAAGTTGTTGGTCCATTTCATTTCCTAAATATTAGCCGATCATTACCAAAAACAATAGGGGTCTTCATTGGCCAGAACCCATCCTACATGCAAAATTTCGTGAAGATTGGTCCATAACTGTGGCCTGTATCATGTTTACGAATTATAGGACAGTCGGACGGACGGACACACATGTCTAGATTGATTCAGCTAGTCAATATATGGCGATCGGTATACTTAAAGGTGAGTCTAGGACCAATATTTCGCGGCATTACCAACTCTTGGGGCTGCACAACGCTATAATAACCTGACAACATAGTTGTGTAGGGTATAAATATATATAGTTAGGCTAAAAAAAATTGCAAGGAAGAAAGAACCGGTTTTTTTTATTTTTGAACCGGATATTTAGATAATAAAACCGGTTTTAATACCTGATATGCATACCATTAGAAAGCTAATAAACAAATGCGCTAAATTTATTGAAACAGACTATTATCGGTTTCGTTATGTGAATATCCGGTTCAAAAACCATATATGTTTTTAGTATAAAAATTTAAATTTTCCACTTCATTTTTAATCGAAGTAATATGAATTGTTTGGCATCCTAGGTCTAGGGTTTTAATAGGTGCTGCTTATAACAACCCTGTGGATATTTAGAGGGTTGTATGTAACATTTTAAACTTTATTTGATTTTTTTTTTGTATTATGCTTCAGATAATTTTGTTTATTATCATCATATTTTTTCACTTTGAGTCACTGTACTCTATAAACTATTATTTCATTTCTTTTTGTTATTACGTTTTACAGCAAGTAATAGACAGAACATTCAAAATACAAAATCTTGTCGTTAATGCTTTTGAATGGCTCTTTTATTATAGCCAAATGCCGCCAAAGCAAGAGAACGAAAAAGAAACCAACGCCTTGCTTTCTCTCTCACACATTCACTTCGGAAGATGAAACAGATTTTGAATCTTGGCCAAAATGTATTATTGTTGTAGCAAAAACAAAAAACCGATACCGAAAAAAAAACACGGGGCAATTACGAAATTGTTTTCAATTTCCTCTCCATGTATTCAAGAGATTTTCAATTTTTTGACGTTTTTTTTCTTTTGGAATTTTATTTTTGTAATGAAAACAAAAATCTTTTGGGGACGAAAGACACTGATGACATTGTCATGTTGATAATACAAAACATACTTGCTAAAAATTGATTGTTTTTAGGGAAGTTTTTTTAATTCTTAATTAAAATTTTTTATTAGAACTTTGGAACTTTATCACCTTCTTGTAATCATCGACGTGTAATGAGTCACCAGTAATAATTCCAAATATGTTTTTCTTAAGCCGTTTTACAAAATCTCTTTTTTTATTTGCTTTTCAAAAGTAGACACTGAGCCTGAGTGTTAATTTGTTTTTTCTTAATTCACTTAGTAATTTTTTTATAATATATATTTTAGTATTTATTCTTAACTTCTTTTTATTATTTTTTGATTTTCGTTGGCCAATTTGAAATACTTGAGAAAACAATTCACAAACCGCCCGTCCGTACCGTGCAGATTTCAACTACTAAATTGTTAATTTTCTTTTTTGCTTGGTATGACCCCAAAAAATTATGTTTTCTGTTTTTGGGTTCTCTTTGTTTTAGTTGTGTTTCTTCTGCTCGAAGTTTTTCCTTTATGTCTATATATCTTTTGCGATTTAGTTGAGGAGCAGAACAATTGGCTGATTCTTGTCCCAAAAAATAATGATGATGATGATGATCTCCACCTCTTGCTAAATATTAACGGCAACAACAACAACAGATCATGCCACACTAGCTCATCTCCGCAGAAATGAGAGCAACTAATATTTTTCTTTAAATTGCTCCTCTTCTTTTTGTTTTTCTTTTTGGTGTTCTCTTTCGCTAATTTTGAAAAATGTTGCACGTCCACGAATTTTCCCTTTCGGTTGGCCCATTTTAAACTAAATATTATTTTGTTTTGTTTGATTTGTTTTATTGTTTATTTTCAAACAGCAACAACAACATCAAACATTGCATACGTGGCTGGGCCAATAAAATCAACCAACACTTGCCCTTTGGCCTTCGGCGGAATTGCTTTTATGTTCATTTTTTTATAGCGACACAGTGGTGTGAAGAAAAAAAATTATCTCTTAGGAGAATATACAGCAACTTTATAAAAACGACCAATTCGATGAAGTCGTCTTGGGGAATGATTATAAATATTTTCGTTCATATTATATTTGAATCAAATTCAAAATATTAAATTGATGTTAATCTGGTTTAAAAAAAAAAAATCTATGTTTTTAGGAAGCCCTTAAAATATATCAAATGTCGAAAAAATATTTTTAAAAATCCACGCTTTCAAATTAAGTTTTCAAACAGGATTTCACAAAATATTTAAAAATACCGACGTCCGTAAATGGTTTTCAAAAAAATATTTTGACAATATTTAAAAAAAGGCTTCCAAAAGTATTTTGAAAAAATCCACGACTTTCACATACCTTAAAAAAACTATAAAAAATCTAAGATTTTAAAAAGCATTGAGAATTTTCGTCTCGTTTCGTTTCGTTTCTTTTTTTTTTGTTTCCACATGTTTAATAGGCGTTTAAAATATACTTAAAAAACGACGTCCTTGGTGTGTGTTTAAAAAAGCTTGAAACCAATTTGCGTCCATAATATAAAAAAAAATATTTTAAAAACTCCAACCAGTGAGCGGAGCAATATAGTCGGACGGGCCGACCATACGATACGACAACAAACACGAACTCTTACTTTCTGCGGATGTTTATTTCGAGCCTGGGCTAATTACTTATCGAGATTCCCTTGACCCTGGGTTGTGTTGTGATGTTCGGCTTATGGCCTATAGATTGACTCGAAAAAAAAAAAACAGAAACAATTAAGTTTTCGGTCAACGTCATCCCAATTTTTTTATGTGATCATCACCGAAAATTATGGGAGTTGTCCTTGACTATAACTGGAACCTTTTCGAAAATTTTAAAGTGATCAGCGCTTTATTTCTGCCCTCTAATGTTAATGGGTTACTAAATTATATATGAATATATAAGCACCTTTAAAAATTTAAGTTAAACTCCCACATCTGAGTACATACGACAATATAATTGATATCAATTTAAAGGCCAACTACTCCTATGTCCTTCAGGAGTAAATATATACGCCATAGAATACAAATTTTGTCATTTTTCAAACAAATAATAATAAATAAATAATGATCGATCTTTATCAAACAGACATTCTTTGGCCCGAACCCCTTCTCCATGTAAAATTTCGCGAAGTTCGGGCCATAATTGCTGTCTCTGGAGCGACCGGAAAAACGACAAAAATTAAGTGTTTGGTCCATTTCATCCCCAAAAATTAACCGATCTTTACCAAAAACAATAGGGGTCTTCATTGGCCAGAACCCAACCTACATGCAAAATTTCGTGAAGATTGGTCCATAACTGTGGCTTGTATCATGTATACAATTTTTATGGACATACGGACGGACGGACACATGTCTAGATCGACTCAGCTAGTCGAGATATGACTTATGATCTGTATACTTAAAGGTGGGTCTAGGGCCAATATTATTCGGTATACTTAAAGTTGGGTCTAGGACCAATATTTTGCGGCGTTATCAACTCTTGGGGCTGCACAAAGGTATAATAACCTGACAACATAGTTGTGTAGCGTATAAAAAGTCCACTTCAATTATGGGCTTTCAGCAAATGTTTTTAAAAATCCAGACGTTTTAAAATTATTTAATTATTCAAAAAATAATAGTTTATTATAGACCCCATAGAAGGTCTAAAAAACAAACATTTATCTATAGCAATCCCTTCACATTTTCACTGTACACCAATCTCTTAATGTTGTTGTTATTTTTTTTTTCTTTAATAATTTTCACTTTTTCATAGTCATAAGTTAATTTGGGTGTTTTTTATGAACTGAGAATGTAGCAAAAATACACACATACGTATGTGTGTAACATCACCACACATAGTGAATGAGAGCAAAGATATTTTGGCGCACAAAAAAAAAGACACCGACGAAAAATCAAATTCTCTTGAGATTCTTTAGAATTTTTTTTTTTAACTTTTGTCAACGATGATGACCACAACAGACACCGCTTTCATATTTATCTAGAACAACATTGGGCAACCAAAACAACCATACACAACCAACTACATATCGCTCAACATACATACACAAAAGTCAAGTGATTTTTTTTTTTTTTTTGTAGTTTTCTAAAATTTTTTTTTTAATAAATTGATTTGGTACACACGCATTTGTATTTAAAGCAATTATTGTGCGGATTGTGTCTTTCGTTGCTTTCACACATGTTTGAGGTTGTGTCGGTTGTTTTGTTTTTTCTTTTCTTTCTTTTGCCATTGATAAAATTATTAAAAAAGCAGACACTGTCCCAATTTCATAGCCAATATTTTTTTGTGTTCATGTCTTCACATAATAATTAAATATTGAAATTGTAACAGACACCTAGCAGACATCAGAAGCATGCGTCTGCGTGTGTGTGTGTTACGGGATTATGAAAAATTGATCTTGCCATTACAACATCCCTTGTTACGTATACGTGTTATGTTATGGCCACTTGTCTGCATTTAGACATCACTCATACGACGTCGCGACGTCGACATCATCCCATTGATAATTGTTGTGAATAATAAATAAATCACATATCAATGATTAGATGGTGGATAGAAGGAGGGGAGAGGGTCGATTAATTTTTTATTTAGGTGTGCATTTTTTCATTCATAATTTTTGTAAAAGTATTTTAGAAACAAAAAAAGAGGGATTTTTGTTTCAGAGAAATATAAAATTTAGAAGGTCATACTGAAGATAATATATCTATATATAACGTAAAGAATATGTTATGTTCAAAGAAGGCCCATGTGAATATAGATAAGAGACCTCCTCTAAATATTATCGACGTGAAGTCTCCTACGAAGAAGAAGACATAATGAAGAATATCAAAATATTCACTGATTACACATTTTTCATTAAAAAAATTAAGGAATTGATGGCCATTAAAAATGTGCTGATTGTCACCCTGATTATTTTTTAAAAACGATCCTGAAAGTTCTTGAAAAATCACCTTTACATTTTCTAAATAGAAATGCAGGTCATTGAAAGGATTTATGATACCCTACACAACTATGTTGTCAGGGTGCTATAGCTTTGTGCAGCCCCAAGAGTTAGTAACGCCGCGAAATATTGGTCCTAGACCCACCTTTAAATATACCGATCGTCATATCTCGACTAGCTGAGTCGATCCAGACATGTGTGTCCATCCGTCTGTCCGTTTGTCCATTATAATTTGTAAACACGATACATGCCACAGTTATAGACCAATCTTCACGAAATTTTGCAGGTAGGAAGGGTTTTGTCCAATGAAGACCCCTATTGTTTTTGGTAAAGATCGGTTAATGCTTAGGGGATGAAATAGACCAAAAACATAATTTTTGTCTGATTTTGCGGTCGCTCCAGAGGCCGCAATTTTGGGTGAAACATCGCGAATTTTTACATGAAAAAGGTCATCGAGCCAATGACTAAGTAAACCTGTTTTGATAAAGATCGATCAATATTTGCCGATCAAATGGACCCTTTGTGTGAAAAATTAAAAAAAAAATTGTATTCTATAGCGTATAAATGTACCCCTAAAGGTGGGTGATTGATACCAACTTTATTGTCGTATGTACTCTTAAATATTTTCAGGTTCTTACGTATTCAGATATTATTTAAAAACCCATTATAACACTAGAGGGCGGAAATATAGCACTGATCGCCTTAAAATGTTCCATGAGATTCCAGTTATGGTCAAGGACAATCGATGATAATTAGATTATAATTTTGGGATGAAGTGGACCGAAATCTTATTTTTTTTAATCGATCTATAGGCCTCAATTATAAGCCGAACATCACAACACAACCCACGGTGAAGGGAATATGGACAAGTTATTAGAAGGACCGTACTGAATACTAGTAATATTTGGTGACCTCCAGTTGGTCAAGAGAGTGCAAATATCGCGGAATATTGTCCAAGCTCATTATATAGAAACACAGAAAGTAATATTTTCGTGGAAGTTGTGTAGGGTGTCATATGGTCGGCCCCGTCCGACTATACTGCTCAGCTCACTGGTTTTTTACGTTGACTTAATAGGCTTTCCAAAAATATATATATTTTTTAAAAATCAGCTCCTTGATAGGCCTTCATTATTTTAATTCCAAATTTATGATCCACTCCCTTGGAATGCCTTAAAAATAATTTTTAAGGCTTTTTTTTACATTTTTATAAAGAAATCGAAATTGAAGGAGCTGGATAAACAATTAAGAACCCTTAAATAGACTATAAAATTGTTCTAAAACTCTATTTAGTCAAAAATTATTTTTTAAAAAAGTCTATGTAATGCACCCTAATAATCCATGAAAAAAATGACTTTAAAAATTCACGCAAGAAGCCCCTAAATTCTTAACAAATATTCTTTCAAAATATCATGCTTAGTGTCCATCAATTATAGTTCAATTTAAAATGAGGCATTTAGAAATGTTCTCTAGAAGTTTTGCTGTTATTGACCTTTCATTATTTGTCTTAAAACTTTCAATGTCAAGGTCAGATTCTGGAATACTTTACCATTCAAGCATGATCGGCTTTTTATGGTTTCTATTCAACTACCCAAGAGGAAAATACATTAACTAGAACAAATCATAATCAATCATGCATTAAGCAACATAAAGAAAAAAAATCTCAAACGTCAATCCGACGATCGTGAATATGAAATAAGAATACCACGACATCATCATCATCAGGTATGGATATGGAAATGGTCGGTCACACATGACTAATTGGCGGTTCTGCATCAATGGAGCCACAAAAAAAGGCAAGACGCCGCTAAAAGAACACTTTTTCCAAACTAAATTCTAAAACTTGGCACATTTTCATTTTTCCTGAAATAAGTTGCTGATATTTTGTTGTTATTGCTTTCTGTTTTTTGCATAACTAATGTCAATATTTTATTTTTAGTGGCGAGAGAAAAAAAATAATGAAAAAGGCCAACAATCACGTTTTGAAAATTACGTCAATTTTGTTTCAGAATTTGAAATATGAAATCATTTTTAGAATTTTTATTTTTTTGTAATTAACATTTTAAGATGCACTGAGATGGAAATCTCGAGAAAAAAATATTTTTATTAACTAAGAAATAGAACCTGTCACCAATAAGCCACCACCAAAGTGAGATTATAAATGAAACTCAATTATCAGCATCTTAAACTAGAATCCGTATTAAATTAAATATTTTTATTTAATTTGAAAACATAAGGGAATTTCAGAGATGTGATTTTTAACACAACATTTTTCATATATGGTTCTAGGAATCGAATATTTTGTTACAGATCACTGAAACAAGTTTTTTTTTTTATTTTTTTATATCCATAGTTTATATCCATCGTTCGTAACCACAACTCACCATAATTATTAACAACACTAAAGAACATATAAATCATAATTTTTTATTTTTTCTTTTCAAATTAAAACAAAAATAAAAAATTGAAAATGACGATAATTGTGATGGAATTGTACCGAACTCGGCTTTGACGACATATTTACAGGAAGTGCGAGGGAATGATTTGATTTGTTGTTGTTTTTTTTCGTTTCGTTTGTTGTTTTTTTGTTGTTGTAATTTTTCCAATCCAGAAAAAACTATGCAAAATTTATTTTTTTTTCACGACATCTTTACCGTTTAATCATGCTTTACGAACTAATGTCGAACGGTTGTTTGTAAGCGCGCAACGCTCTACAATAAGAAGGCAACTAGAAACAAACCAAAAAAATAGAAAATAATCGGCCCAATAGCCGACGACAGCAGCGGCAAATAAACAAAACAAACAGCAACACCGCTATCAACATTTGTGTGCCACCAACAGCAACAGTATCAGACAACCGCCCGCCCCCCTGCTACTACCACCCCTGATATCTGCTAGTCGTAATGGTAGCAGCAATAAGCAGTCACTCGCCGTCATAATCAGCAAATACTAGGAGGTACTGCTGCGGACCTTGTTGTTAGTATTATTGTTGTTGTTATTGTAACTGTTCGCTGTGCTGTTGTTGTTGCCGGTCGTAAAACGCCAAACAATCGTTATTTGTTCATTAAAAAAATAAAACCCTATTCTAATTAATTTGTTTTAAACTATCAGTGAAACGAGGTGGGTCTGATAAGTTTAAGCTTTGTTAAATGGCCATGAAAATTAATTAAAAATGTGTCAAGTGACTTAAGAAACCAAAATTTGATTGACAGATGACTTTTAAACAATATTTATAAAAATGATTATTCTTAAAAAAATATATTTTTGTAACTAAAAATTTTATTTATATGTCCACGTCCTTAATGGCCTTCAACAGAAAAAACAGCCTTGAGAGGCTTCAAAAATATTTCATTACATATCTAGGTCCAAGGCAGGCGTAACAAATATTAAATAAATAAATATATTTTATTGGCCCTAGACCCACCTGCAAGTATAGCAATCGTCATATTTCGAGTAGCTGAGTCGATCCATTTTTGTCCATTATAATTTGTAAACACGATACAGGCCACAGTTATGGACCAATCTTCACGAAAGTTTGCATGTTGGACCGTTTTTGGAAAAGATCGGTTAATATTTACGCGATGAAATGGACCAAATACTTAATTTTTGTTGGGTTTTCAGTTGCTCCAGAGGCCAGAATTATGGCTCGAACGTCTCGAAAATGAACATGCAAGAGGGGATAAGCATGCCTGTTTTGATAAAGATTGATCAAAATTTAGCGGGTCAAATGGACCCTGAGGTTTTTTTGCGAAAAATTACAAAATTTGTATCCTATGGCGTATATATTTACTACTGTAGGACATAGACCCGAAAAGTTGACAGAATATCCAAGAAAAGTGGTTGACCGTTAAATTGACAACAATTATATTGTTGTATGTACAGGTGCCTACGTATTCAGATATTATTTAGTAACCCATTACCACATTAGTGGACGGAAATATAGCGCTCATCGCTTTGAAATGCTCCATGAGGTTGCAGTTATGGTCAAGTACAACGCCTATAATTTTCGGCGATGATCAGATAAAAATATTGGTATGAAATTGACCGAAAATTTGATTGTTTGTGTTTTTTTTTTTCGAGCCGATCTACAGTCCACAATTATAAGCCGAACATCACTTCACTCACAACCCACGGTTAAGGGAATCTGGACAAATAATTAGAAGAGCTGTACTGAATATTAGTAATATTCGAAATATATGCCAAGGAAAGAACGAGGTAATGTTGACCTCTAATCGAGCAAGATTATGCAAACATCACGAAATATTACCCATGCTCTGAATAAACATCCACAGAAAGTTAGAGTTCCGTGGTAGTTGCGTAGGTCGGCCCCGTTCAAATATACTGCTCTGCTCACTGGTTAAATAATGCCTTTAGACCTCCAAAAGACCTTGAATTTCCTTAAAACATCTGCCTTAAAGACATTCACTCTCGTTTGAAGTCTTATTACAAAATATTAAAAAATCCTTCTTTACGGCTCAGCATTTGTCCTAAAGGTAATTTAAAAACACACGTTTGTGACCTGGTAGTTCTTGGAAAATATCCTTTGAAATTGTAAAAAAAAATATTCTTAAAAAATCCTCACTTTTGACCTGATAGAAATTATTAAAATTTTAGTCGGGATTCGGAAAATTACATCTGTTAGTCCTTCTCTTTTGCGAATGGCGGGCACGATAACTCAAAAAACTAATAACCCAATCGATTCCAATTTTTTACACGTTTCTCTGTGAGTGTATAACTATAGTATGAACTAGGATAAAGCCAATCGGTGAATTTTTTTTTTGGTTTTTGGTTAAAAATCGGCGATTTTCCAAAATTATTTTTTTAAAGGTCCGCCATTTTGATAATTTTAGTTCATACCAGAGCCTGACATGTACTCTTTTGAACACCGTTGGAATTTTCGAAAATCGGCGATTTTCCAAAATTATTTTTTTAAAGGTCCGCCATTTTGATAATTTTAGTTCATACCAGAGCCTGACATGTACTCTTTTGAACACCGTTGGAATTTTCGAATTCCGACGTTCCAGTGACGTTCGAATTCCGACGTTATCATGCCCGCCATCAAAAATAAGGACTTTTCTTTAATTACAAAAAACAACAACAAAGCAAAAAACAACAACAATTTTTTTTTGTAAATTATTTTTCTTTTCTTTTAAATCTTCAAATGTATATGTGCAAAGTTACAAACCTTAACAAGCATTGGTATTGATTTACCAGCCCATTGAAAATCTTGAAAAATTAAAATCGAGAAATATAAATATATTTTTCCTTTCCCACCCACAAATTATTTACCGAACCTCGTATTCGATTGTGTATTTTTGCCTGTCATATGATTTTTTAACTTTTGAGAACGCAAGAGAGTGGAATTTGTCCAACGCGGTAGCAGAAGCAGGCAGCAACACAAACAACGGACAGCGACTGGTGTCAATGACGGCAGTAGCCGCTGCTACTACAGCAGCAGCAGCAGCGGGCAATAGCAACAGACGAAACGTAACCAAACCAAACATTTGCATGTCGTATTTATTTGCTGTTGATGATTGGTTTCCAATAATTGTTGTTGTTTTTGTTGTATGGAATTGCGAAAGCCATTCATGTGTGACCATTCCAGACTAACACCAGAGGAGGAAAATTGTTTTTTTTTCAGGTTTTCTTTTTTTCAATCTCTATTATTACACAATTTTTCAATTAAGAACTGTTTCTAGTTTTTTATTTGAAAATTGTTGATGATGATGATTTTCATTAAAAATAATTCGTGTATACAGTTGAGTAGTGGTCTTAAGGCAATTGATGGCAGGCTATGGGCTTGCCTCCGGGAATTTGTGTAATCAAGTTGTCTTCGAAAATAAACATTGTATTATAATATTTTGCAATTTATTTGATAATTATTTAATTAAAAAAAAAATATTTCAAAAATATTTTCAAAAATATCTCCCAGCTGTCCATATGCATGTATATGTGTCTGCTTGCCACATGTTGCATACATACATCGATGGTCATGTAGACCAATAATAATCTTGTGGCCAGGTTAAGAACGTAATTATTTTTTTACCCTTCACTTCACTGCACAATTAAATAAAATATTACACAATGTTGCAAAGCGGCTCCACACCATTTCCATTTTTGAAAATTGTGAACAACAAATTGAGAATATTATTTCGAGAACTAAAAAAATATATTTTTTAACTATTTTAACTATAGGACTGTCAAAGCTCTAAGCTAAATAGTTTTTATGAGAAATAAAATAACTTGAGCCCCGGAATTTAAAGCATATTTTTCAAGGACTATCAGAGCCTCAGCTTTGCATTTTTAACGAATTTCTTTAAGTGTATTTCATAGACCCTTTGATCTCCTGGTTTAGATTTTTTTAATTACGTGTTAACGAACTATAAGATCTCAAGTGACTTGTTTTAATATTTCGTGTTCAGGGTCTATCAGATTTCCAGTGGTGAATATTTGGGAATACTTTTTCGACGATTTTTAAATATTTTTTTCGATAAATATTAGAGTTATAATCGTGGACTTTTTAGACTATTTTTCGAGACATGGATCTCAATTTTTTAAGGACTTGCAGAGCATTGTCTAAGAATTTGGGGACTAACAGAGCCTTAGGTTTGGATTTTTAAAAATAAGTTTTTTTTTCGAGGACTACCTGAGCCCTGGCGATACATTTTTCAAGGACTAGCCGAGCTAGATTTTTAAGGAAATTGTTTCCGAGGTGTGAATTTATAAACATTTTTGTTCGGAACTTGGATATGCAAGAACATATTTTTCTCGAGGACTAGCTGAGACCTAAGGATTGGTTTTTTCGAGCACTAGCCGAGCCTTAGACCTATTTTTTAGAGAAATTGTTTAGTTGATCGGCAGAAAACTAGATGTGAGATGCGGGGACCATTGGAGCTCTAGGCTTCAGTTTTAAAAATATTTTTGTTGAGGACTAGCTGAGCCCTAGTAATGGATTTTTTCAAAGGATAGCCGAGCTATAGACCTCGTGAGTTCTAGTTGTGAATTTTTAAGAATATTTTTTTTAGGGCTCTAAGCTGAACCCTAGTCTTTAAAGATTTTTTGTTTCGAGGACTAGCTGAGTCCTAGGGTTGGATTTTTTATTTCTCTGTGAAAAACCCGGTGAGAAGAACTATAGGAGATGAGTTCTAAGTTTGGATTTTTTATAAATATTTTTTCAAGACTTCGATTTTTGTGATTTTTTTGAAACTAAACTCTTAAAACACTTAAAATTTTTTTGGAAGAATATTTTTTGAATGGAGCTCTAAATGCCTGAATTTTTTAGGAATAAAGTATTTACGAATTTGTATCGAGACTTCTAGTCGTGAATTTTTAAGAATATTTTTTTTTTTTTGAAGAATCTAAATGTCTAGCAGAGCACTAGTCTTGGATTTTAACGATTTATTGCTTCGAGAACTGGCTGAGTCGTAGTATTGGATTTTTTCAAGGACTAGTCGAATTCTAAATTTTAGTCGTGGATTTTTTAAAATAATTTTTCGAGGACTCTAAATGTCAATTTTAGGAATATTTGTTGTAAATGATTATCAGATCTCAAGGCGTAGATTTTTAAGGAATTTTTTTCCAACACCTAAAATTCTCTGGTCTTGGATTGTATGAGCATTTTGGGCTTGGATTTTTAGGGTTTTTTGCAAGCTCTTTTTGTGAATTTTTAGAATTTATTTTTCGATGGCAATTTTGGCTCAAGGTTATTAATTTTCATTTTTTTTTTTTTTTGAGGGCTCGATTTTAATTTATTTTTACGAATATTTTTTTCGCGATCTATTAGAGCTCTATGTGAGGATATTTTAAAGCATTTTTAGAAGGCTATTAGGTGAGGATATATTTTTTAAGTATTTCTTAAAAAGTATTTTTTGATTTTAAAGAATATTTCTGCAAGGCCTATTCAAGCTCGAGATATCCGTTTTTTAATATTTCTTCAAGGACTTAATAAACTCTAAGCAAATATATTAATCGTTCCGACTTCCTGTTTCTTGAATTGCTATTCATATCCATATCCTCTTTTTTTATTTTCCTCGTTTCCTTATGTAAATGGTGTATTCTACAATAAATAACGGCATTACATATGTTTGTATGCATTTACAAGCAGCTATTTTAAAGCAAAGTCTAAGAATACGTCTTCTCCCATTGGCCCCTTCCACTCTTCCACTTCAGAATGAACATGTAATGCTGTTCGTGAATACACCAATAATTATGCGTGAACCCTGCTGTCACTGAACCAACGAACAAGTGAGTGAGTGACTGGTCGTTGTCCACTCACCCATTGCTTTTCAATTTGTCTTTTACTTTTTTTCTGTTTTCTTTTTTAACATGACAATTCTAAACATAGAATAATCGAAGAGAAAGACAAAAAACACACACATTCGAAATGAATGCTTTGGCTAAAAGCTTTTGGCACAAGGTCAAAACTATCAACAGCGCCACAAGCGGCAATAAGCAACTGGCCTGGCGTTAATGTTACCCACCATCAGCAGCAGTGGCAGTGGCAGCAGCATTAGGTTCTCTATCGCCACTACCAAGCACCGGCCAATATATCACAATGTATTTGTTGCGTTCAACGATCAGCCAGAGATATAGTTTGTCTGTCTATTAGTCAGTCAGTTAGTCAAGAAAGACCAGCAAGTGTCGGGTTTTAGTTGTCTTGTATCCATTTGTAAATAATATGGACAACAAAATTATAAATAATTTGTGGAATATTTGTGCAATATGTTTTTTAGTTTCATTCTTTCATTTGGATTTATTTATGGTTGTGTGTACTTAAGTTTTTTTATTTGAAAAATATGGAAACATACCAACAGCAGTTGGTTATATATTATTTTCTATAGGAAAATATTATTTTAAAAAATTATTTCTTTCATGAAATAAACCAATTAGGAACGCATTTTTAAGTACAATATTTTGATGACGAAATGAGTTCTAGGTTTAATTTTTTTGAATATTTTTTCAAGGGACAATCAGAACTCTATTTTTTGATTGTGGTGATTTTTGTGGAACTAAAATCAGAAATTTTACAAAGTCAATCATGTGTGCTTTTATGAATGAATGGACTTTTGTGAAGGATATCTGAGCTCTAGAATGCCTGATTTTTATACCCTTCACCACACTGTGGTACAGGGTATTATGTCTTTGTGCATATGTTTGTAACAGGCAAAAATAATCGAGATAGACCCAAGGTTCCTTTTGAGAATATGCATAGAATCACTTTCTGAGTCGATTTATGCATGTCCGTCCGTCCGTCTGTCCGTCTGTAGATGTTAAATTGTAAACAAAGTACAGGTCGCATTTATGATCCGAATTGGATGAAATTTGGCACAGCTCATTTGTTTGGCCCAAGGACGAACCCTATTGAAAATGGGAAAAATCGGTTAAGATTTAGATATAGCTCCCATATATATTTTCGTCCGATTTAATGTAAACGGTCCCTATATATCTTTCGATTTGCACGAAAATTGGCACAGCGTAATGAATTAGGTCTAGAATGATGTGTGTAAAATTTCATAAAAATCGGTTGAGATTTGGATATAGCTCCCATATATATATTCGTCCGATTTAAGGTAAATGGTGTACCAAAGCCCCTATATATCTTTTTGCACGAAATTTGGCACAGCGTAATGAATTAGGTCTAGAATGATGTGTGTAAAATTTCATAAAAATCGGTTCAGATTTAGATATAGCTCCCATATATATCTTCGTCCGATTTAAGGTAAATTGTGTACCAAAGCCCCTATATATCTTTCGATTTGCACGAAATTTGGCACAGCGTAATTAATAAGGTCTAGAATGACGTGTGCAAAGTTTCGTGAAAATCTGTTCAGATTTAGATATAGCTCCCATATATATCTTCGTCCGATTTAAGGTAAATTGTGTACCAAAGCCCCTATATATCTTTCGATTTGCACGAAATTTGGCACGGCGTAATTAATAAGGTCTAGAATGACGTGTGCAAAGTTTCGTGAAAATCTGTTCAGATTTAGATATAGCTCCCATATATAGCTTCGCCCGATTTTAGGTAAATAGTCCACTAAAGTCCCTGGAAATCTTTTGGTATAACGTACTGAATTAAGTGTAGAATGATGTGTGCAAAGTTTCGTGACAATCGGTTCAGATTTAGATATAGCTCCCATATATATTTTGATCCGATTTAAGGTAATTTGTGTACCAAAGACCCTATATATCTTTCGATGTGCACGAAATTGGGCATAGCGTACTGGCATTTGGGTCTATAATAATGTGTGCTAAGTTTCAGGAAACTCGGTTCAGATTTAGATATAGCTACCATATATATTTTTGCCCGATTGTTGGTAATTGGTGCACCAAAGTCCCTGGAAATCTTTTCATTTGCACGAATTTTGGCATAGCGTGCTGAATTAAGTCTAGAATGATGTGGCAAAGTTTCGTGAAAATCGGTTCAGATTCAGATATAGCTCCCATATATATTTTCGTCCGATTTTATGTAATTGGTGCACCGAAGTCCCTATATATCTTTCGATTTGCACGAATTTTGGTATAGGGTACGTTGGTCAGCTAAGTACTTCGCTTTGTTACAAGAGACATTGGGGTTTGAAAGGTTTTTTTGTATACAAGCAATAGCTTCTGGGGAGAATATCCCAACAAAAAACTAAGGGAACTTATGAGGATCAGTGGCGTGATCCGAAACTATAGTCTTACCTGCCTTACCCCTCGGCAATCAATGTCATACATTCCCCACTAATAGATAGTTGTTTTTTATAAAAACAAAATACAAATGGTATCCCAAATAAACCACCAACACTGCTGAAGTACTGAATTAAGTCTAAAATGATGTTGCTAAGCTGCGTGAATAGATCCATAGCAAGGCCGAATGACACAACGTACTGAAGTAATATAAATTAGTCTCTGGCAATTTTCCCTGAAATCGGTTCAGATATAGATATATAACAAAATCGCGTCGTCTGTTGGGATACATATGTAGAATATACCCAAAGTGGTGAAGGGTATCATATAGTCGGCCCAGCCCGACTTTACTACTTTCCTTACTGGTTTTAGAATGTTTTAATGGAGGGGTATCTAAGCTCTAAGTGCGTCTTTTCAGATTTTATTTCAAGAACTAGGCGTGGTGTTTATAATTTTTTTTTTTTCATGACAAAGATTTTTCATGGATTATCAGAGCTGTAGGCGTGAATATTTTAAAAATTATTTTTTCCAAGAACGATGGGAGATTTAGGTGTCTGAAAAAATTGCAAGGACTTTCTATGCGTGATTTTACACATATTTTTAAGGACAATCAGAGCTCTAGTTGTGCGTTTTTAAATAATCCAAAATGGTCTTTACACAAATGTCCTAAAAAAATTGCTTTTAGTGTTCAGATAGTCCTTATGAAATAGTCTTTAATAATTCCCGAAGGTCCTTACCAAATTTCCTTAGAGCCAGATATTCCTTCGAAATTATTCTTAACAAAAATTTTACATGAGGACCAGGGACAGTCCTTAATAAATATTGTTTAAAAAATCTTTAGCAAATATTTCTGTCCCAAATTCCCTAAAAATCCATTTTTGAGACCATGTTAGTCTTTAAAAATTGTTTTATTTTTTAATTAACGCTTGAGGCAAATATAGTCCTAAGAAAATATTTAAGACAAAAATTACACCTTTGGCCAATATAGCCATCCGAAAATATTCTTGGAAATATTCACGCTTGAGGCCCAGATAGTCCTTAGAAAATATTTTTCAAAGATCCGACCATAAGGTCCGGATATTCTTTAAAAAAAATCCTTTTTAATAAATTAAAAACAAAATATTCTTTATTCCGCTTTGAGACCCATAATAATAATTGGTAAACAATATTTAAGAATTAACGTTTAAAACTAAGACAATAATAAATTAATAAAATATCCACGCTTAAGGATCAGATAGTCCATACAAAATATTCGTTAAAAAATATCTTTGAAAAAATCACGCATTAGACCCGATAAAAAATAGACTTGAAAAATACTCTATTATGATCCGGAGATTCTCATCTCAATATTATTATTTAAAAAATGCGCTGACAGCCCTAAAAAAAATTTATATTAGGCGTAGATTTTTAATAATATTTTTTTTTTTTTTTTTTTTGTCGAGGATTTGTATTTTTTCAAGAACTTTGAATTTCTATGCCAAGATTTCGTTACGAATATTTTCTCAAGACGACGGTCAAATCACTAGGCGTGAATTGCTATCACTTAAATACATTTTTGTCACATGTTTAATTAAATTAATTCAAATATTTTCCTCGTTTCCAAAAATTATAAATAAATAGAAACAAATTTTGCTATATTTAGTTCTTTTGCTAATTATGCATAAAAACCAAAACCTGTTAGTCAAATTAAATAACATCGAATGCAACATGATTTCAATTAATTCACATCTAACAACAACGGCAACAACAAGCCAAACGTGTGGTGATTTACTATCCGGTTGTCATAATTCAGCAAATCGTCGGACTATTGATACTCTTCATTAGTCATAAACAAACCAACAAACAAATATCAAAATACAACAAAAACACCGAACCCCCAAAAACCCAAAAATAATAATAACAATAACAACACAAAAATCTAACATTATTCTAATTGAAGCTTTTAGCCATGACGCTCTAATGAGACCAGCCAGCATTTGGAAAGATTTATTTGGTTTGGCAGCGACGAAAGCCGATCAGCAATTTGACGTTTAAAAGAAATCAAAGTGTGAATTAACAAAAGTAGCACAACATTTGTTTAAATATATGTATGTATACTCATTGATGTTGTTTTTTGATCCATAGTTTTTTCGTTTTTTAATGCACAACAATAACAACAAAATCATATGGGTAAACATTTTTTTATTTTTGTCGTTGTTGTTGTTGAAATAGACCTCGTTTTAATTTGATAATTGAAATTTTGTGTCCACAATTAAAATTAAATAATGACCATTAATTGTATTTGATCCCGTGTAAACTTTGACTTCCAAGTGTAAAATTCGCATCGGTCTTAGACTTGGGTTTCAAAGAACAGTAGAACGAGCAACCACAAAAACTAAAAAAAAATAAATCATGACAACATGAAAGAATTAATTGTTGAAAATTACAAGCTCAGGGGTATTGAAGTGTCCGCAGTCCGAATACTTGTTTTTTCTCAATTTAAATATTGAACGAATTATGTGTGGCGCAAAGTCCGAACTATGTATTCAGTTCAAAGTTTGAGTTTTAAAATTGAACAATAATTTCAAATATGTTTTAGATTTTTTTTTGGGTAATTCAATTTCTGTGCGTGGACTTTTAGATTTTTTTCACGAGAATTAAGAGAACTTTGGGTGTTGGATTTTTATAAATATCCGCGCTTAATTTAGGTGGCTGAAAATTATTTTTAATACATGCACTCATCTTTTTGGTGGCTGAAAATATTTTTTTTTTTAATCCACGCTTATATTACTAGAGTACTAGAAAAATATTTCTAAAAAAATCCACGACAATTTTTTTTTTGGCTGAAAAAATATTTTAGGTGGACGACATTTTTTTAAATATCCATGTCGATTTTAGGCGTTTAAAAAATCTATGCCCATTTTATGTGGCTTATAAAATAGATATATATTTTTTTAAATCCACGTCTGAATGTTCTCCGGAGACTATACTAGCAATATTAGAGCACTAGGAGCGAATTCAAGATTTTTGAGGACTATTAGAGTTTCTCTAGGATTTTTTAAGATTTTTTTAAAGGACTATTAGAGCCATTTGTATTCCATTACAATCTGAATTATAGAGGATCAGGGCAAAGATATGCCTGTTTTGATACAGATCGGTCAATATTTAGTGAATCAAGCGGGGCTTTGAAAAATTGCAAAACTTTGTGAACAATTTTTTCGTTGGCGTTTATATTTACTTCTGAAGGACATAACCCGAAAAATTGATAATATATCCAAAAGGAGTCGTTGACCTTTATGTTGATACCAA
Source organism: Musca vetustissima (assembly GCF_032173495.1). NCBI lineage: Eukaryota > Metazoa > Arthropoda > Insecta > Diptera > Muscidae > Musca > Musca vetustissima. The sequence goes on along the minus strand of NW_026887089.1, from coordinate 422,907 downwards.
TACAAAGTGATCATGTTTTTATTTTATGACGTAAATATTCACTTTGGGAAATCAAGATTTGGAAAATATCGCAGGGTTAGAAAGTTGAGCTTTTGACCCATAATCGGTCAAGAGGGTACATATGGTCGGCCCCGTCCGACTATACTGCTCCGCTCACTGGTTATTTTTTAAAGTATTTTTTTTTCAGGACTATCAGAGCTCTGAGAATGGATTTTTTGGACGTTTTTTAAGATTTATCCGATTATTTTTAAAACTACTATAACAGAGATAGCTATCAGCCAGAATTTTAAGACGATTTTCTGAAGTCACCACTATGTTCGGTTCATTGCTGAGGAAGAAAAATCATTTTATTTTTGTGGGAGAAAAGAAGAATAAATTTGGAGATTGGAGACCATGCACTTTTTTATTGATGCAGCTGTAGCGACTAGGACCCAATCCTGGGCACGACACAGCCCTGAGAATAAATACATATGATGATGTTGTTTAGTATTACCATTAATACACTTGAGGGCGGAAATGTCACGGAATTTTGTCCAGTGATATTTTTCTAAAGCACCGTACAATTTGTGCTTTTGTTCCATTTTTAATATGCATTATTTACATTTTAAAACTATGAAGCTCAAATAATATATATATGAATATTAGTGCGGGCCAATTTGTATGGAGCCGAACAATTCGATTAAATCCAATCCATAGGATGATTCTATAGACGATTCTAAGCTACTTTGGTGAAGGAACCATAGGTCTATCTCGATCTTCGAGTCTCTCATTTTTCAAAAAATGATTTTTTTTCCTATAACATAATTTTGATTCAAAATTCGATTTTTTTTTATCAATTTTACCGAAAAACTTGTAATTTGTCTAGCGGTGGTCATAGGTAAAATTAAAGATCAGAAATGAATTTCTTGACTCCACACATAAAAAAGGCAATATAACGATGACTAATAAATAGAATTTTTAATCAAAATTATGTTATAGGGAAAAAAACTTTTTTTTTGAAAATATCGAGACTCGAAAATTGAGATAGACCTATGGTTCCTTCACCAAAGTTGCTTAGAATTGTCCATAGAATCATCCTAGGGGCTGGAGTCAATCGACAAAAAATTTGTTGTTTTTTTTTATTTATATTTTAAAAAAATCACTTTTTTGTTAAAATTTCATTTACAGATCTCCATCAGAGCAAAAAAAAACTGCAAAAACCATGAGGTAAATATTTGAATTGTTTCCATTTCCATTATAATTCATCTATAATTAGTTCAACATATTTTATATGGAAACTAAAATTTCTTATAAAATATGCGGAGTTATATTTATTTGAATTATTCAAATATTTATATTTTTCAGAATCATTTTATATTCCAATTTTATTTTGTGAGATCATAAAATTTTCCTATAAGGAGTCCTTGATGCTATTAAATACACTTAAACTATAAATAATCCGCCCTTAAATTCAAAATATTTCATGATCCACCTTTAACTTCAACAATAGGTTCCACATCATAATACGAATTAAACTGAATACACTTTGTTCAATACTTACATTCAATAATGTTCAATAATTTTGTTGTCGGTTTTCAGGATGTCATTTTTAGTTTCATTTTGTAATATTTTGATCATTAAATACCTTAAAACTAAATATAAATAATATGATACTTAAACATTTAAATGATTATGTTATTATTATTAATGAATGTCATCAATAAAGTGGTCTTTATTCATCTAAAAATATCCTGCTACGAATAGTGGGAGAGAGACAGACAGAGAGTGTGAATACAATGCACAAATTGTTTGAAATAATTCAACCATTTTTAGGCGATGATGAGATCAAAATGAAAATGCATCACATTCAAAAATATATACCTATGACGAGATATACAGTGAATTTCTTTAATACAGTGGACCGAGGTTAAATGGAACCAAGAATTTTTTTCCACGAACATTAAAAACTGTGAATTTGTTTGAAGGTTTATAACTTCATACATATTAACTTTTAATTTTCATTTTATTCCATTTCTGTGTAACCCTGTTCCACTGTATGTATATATGTTTGTCGTTGTGACACAATAATCAACATGTTTCATAAATGTGGGCCATTCCATACAAAAAAACCATTTCGATGAACACACAATTCATTCTAATTGAAAAGACAACATAAATGAAGCTGTGTCGGCTTTGTCGTTCATCATCATCGTTGGTGATGATGACGATGGTGACCAATGAGTGGACGATGTTGAACAATGAGTGGACAATTACGAATGTGTAACACGAAAACGCACAAAAGGATTGATTGATTCAATGATTTAATGAAGAAAATAGAGACAAACAACGGCGAGCATTTCAATTCTATGACAACAACAATAACTGATGAAGAAATGGCCACAACAAGACCGAGGGGCCGATCAGACCTCTCATATGGAGATGTTCTAATGAAGAACGAACGAAACAAATTACGACCACAAGCACATCTCAACTATGTTACAAAAAATTTAAATGATTCTCTGCTCTGGAGTGCACTGCACTTCTATGTAAATGATGATTGTTGCAACGTAGACTGACTTGGATGGCCTTAATCAAAACAAATCAAAGAAATATTTGTTGTCGTAACACTTTACCCATTACTGGAGCCATGCAAATTAAAAATCTCGCCAACGACGTGGCCGTATGATATGAAGGCGTCACATGGCCCATTGCTGCGGAAGGAAAGTCGGTTTTGCGGGGGAGGAAATAAGAATAGATTGGGGATTAGAAATTAAGATCATAAATAAAATTTGCTGGGTGAAGGTGTCATGATGAGATCAAGAGGATGATTAATTGTTTATTTTTCATTGTTGATAAGACATACAGAAGACCGATCGAACTCATTTAATATGTATAGTGTAAAAGACCCATCGATAATCTACATAGGACACATATAGATAAAATACCGACTGATGTCCTTCTAAAGGTATTCATTGCATAAAAAGCTTTATATAGAAACCCTAGAAATCCACGCCTCTATTTATAATAGTCCTCGTAAAAATCATACAAAAAATGTTCGCCCATAGTTCTAACTTAGGACAGAATTCGAATAATCCTATTAAAAAAAAAACTACGGCTAGAGCTCTAATACTCCTATTATAAAAATCAAGCCCAGAACTCTAACAGTTCTGCATTGAAATTCTTGAAATATTTCACTCCTAGAACTGTAATAGTCCTTGTAAAAACATTCCCAATTTGAACACTTATAATCCTTGCAAAAAATAATACTTTATAAAATCCACGACAATATCTCTAATAGGCCTCTTATTCCGCACTACAGCTCAGATAGTCCTCGTATTCCACTCTTAGATCTCAGATAGTCCACGTAAAAAATGCACAATCAGCTCAAATAGTCCTCGCAATAAAAAATTAAAAAATGCACGCCTTTATCTCAGATAGTCGTTGACAAAATTAATAAAAAATCACTCCGATTTTCACTAGTCAAAATTAATAAAAAACCACGGAGGTCTTTGAAAAATATTCGTTAAAAAATCTACGCCTTAGCAGGACCTTAAAAAAGTATTATTTAAAAAATCTACGCCTTAGCAGGACCTTAAAAAAGTATTATTTAAAAAATCTACGCCTTAGCAGGACCTTAAAAAAGTATTATTTAAAAAATCTACGCATTGGAAGATTTTTTAAAAATATTCTTTAAAAAATCTACGCTTTGATAGGTCTTTGAAAAATATTATTTAAAAAATCTACGCCTTGGTAGGTCTTTTAAAATAGTCTTTAAAAATCTAAGCCTTGGTGGGTCTTTAATTTTTACTACTACTACTTTTTGGCAGGCCCTAGTCAATATTATTTAAAAATTCCAATGTAGCTCTAAAATAGTATCTTATATATGACGAAAAACTTCTATAGAATTAACATCTTCTACCGGTATTCTATACATAGAATTAATATAGGTCTTCTATACACCTTCTATAGGTCATCTACAAATATCCAGAAAATATTATAAAATCTTTGAAAGGTCCCTTTAGGTATCTGATATCACCAATGAAAGAATGACCAATGAAGAGATAAAGAAAATATTTATGGATTTCTTCAAAATGTCTGGAATATCGTAAATAAGTATCGTATGTGTTTATATGATGTGTTTTTTGTTGTTTGTGATAATAATTTAATAACTTTCACTTGTAATAAAAATGTGTCTGTGTGTGCGTTCCAATTTTCTTTGCGCAAATTGATTTCTTTCCGTACCGTTTGATGTTCGCATTATTTTTTTGGTAACAATGCAATTTATTGCCTACCTTACTGTTGCGAACGAATGATAACCCAGATAAGATTAGGAGTTGTTTTTGTTAATTTTTTTTGTTGTGTCTACTCCCAAAAAAGCACGTAGACCTCTAATACTATTGCATAATTTGTTTTTGTTCTCTAATGAAAACTTAAAGGTTTTTGTTTAATATGACGTCGATATATTTACGTAAATACCAGTGGCGAATAGGAATTTTCTAAAAAGTTTTGATTTATTTGAGAATGATAGTGCAGTTATCAGTGATGGGTCTACTGAGAATCTGATTTGCAAAAATCAATATTTGCAATACTGTTATCAAAAAAATCAGTTTCTTAGGGGTTTTGTGACACCCTTCAATAGAGTGCTGGATAAAGTGCCATATTTCGTGTGCATTCAAAATGAAGTAATTAATTTTGATGCATATATAGAAATATATGGGCAATATTAATCAGTAGAGCAAATCCTCAAAGAATATTGTCAATATCGATATATATTTTGGTCTGATCCCTTTAAAAGGTACCTCTAAGAGATTTTTCTAATTATAAAAATAATTAAATTTTTTAGAAACATAACCTTAATACAGGCCCTAAAATGTAGTCCCCGTTTAAAAAAGCCCATTAACATTTTTCAAAAACTTTAGTCACTGTTGCTTTGAAACTCTCGGAAGCGGGATTCGCTATTTCATATAAAGTAAACGATATGTGTATCCTTTCATTATACCCTCAGCCTATGTGCTTCATCAAAATATCATTTCAGACAGTTCCAAGTCAATTTAAAATTGTCCGCCTGTCCACCAGTCTTGCTGACTGGTGAACACAATACTCTCCGAAGGGATAAATTTAAATCAAGTTCGAAGATAGGGCATTTAGGTCCCCTCATCCACAAAGTAGTTTACCCCAAAAGGCACACAATTTAAAGATTAAAAAGGCCATGTGAAAATCCGAATTGATCCCAACATTGCGCATTGTAATATTTTTATTAAGTCTAATGATGGAACATATCGATTTAATTTTTTTTTTTTTTTTTTTGAAATCTTATATCGAGTATCGGATATGGTCTAACATTGCACGTTGTGTACCATTTTCAACGAGAATGGAATCTATTGACCCATTTTTTGACCTACAAAGGGTCACAATTATTAAAATTTTGTAAAAGCAAACTGAATATTTAAAAAATTTAATTTCGATGAATAAAGAACCGGTTTTCAAAATCGTTGAACCCGATTTTCAGATAGTAAAACCGGTTGCAGTAAATTATATGCATATCATTAACCCTTTCAGTGTCAAAAAATGTCGTTGAAATAAAAATCTAAAATGTTGTACTTAAGATCATATAAAGAAAGGCACAGAGTTTAGAAAAAAAGCAATTCTTATTTTAACCCTCGGACAGTTTTGTCTGTCTTTCAGCAAAAACAAAAACATCAATTGTAACGGTACATAGGATAACCGAAAAATCGCAAAGAAAGAGAGTAATTTTAAATGTCGAATATATTCGACAAAAACACTGAAAGGGTTAAAAATCTAGTAAACAAACGTGTTAAATTTTTTTTAACCGGACTATTATCGGTTTTATTATCTGAATATCAGGTTCAAAAATATAGCTCTTAAATATTTTTGGTTCAGATTTCGATAATTTTTATATAATTTTTTTCCGATTTGGTGAAAACTGTGCACCAGAGATCATAGATTTTATCGTTTGATACGGAATTGTTAAGTTTTTTTTTTTTTTTATTTTTGAAATTGGGTATTTTTTGGTTATAACCCGAAGCTGGTTTTGGCACCTGGTAGAATTTTAAAAACCCATATCTGTGGAAGCATGGACTTTTTTCAACAAATTAATTACATTTTTGTAATTAATTTGTAAATAACTTGTAACTTTAAACGCTTCCAATTGATATCCCTCTTGTTCTTAGTTCATTTTAAAAGGCATGGAATCAGCGGAATTTTGGTATCTGATATCTAAGGATGGATTTGAGCAAGAAAAACATTTATAACGTATAGTGTCCATATAAAAATCCCGATCAATAATAATTTTTATTTATTTAAATAAATATAATACCTTTTATTGAAAATCGATGTTCTACTCGCCACTGGTGATTATTTTGACATTCTCAGAGAGAGGGGAGTCAGAGCTTAATATAAGGGAAAAGTGAATACGTAAATAAGAGAGTATTTATAAATTGTTTTCCTCATGATCCTCTCACTTTCTCTATCGCAAAAAATTCAATTTCTCTTAAAGAAACTAATTGACTTGTTGGACTCCCAACGTATTACTTTTTCCATGGAAGAAATTTTCACCAACGAGTATCTTATATAAAAAATAATACCGCATGATTACGATGATTATAAAATGTCATAGTGTGGGTGTGTATTTCAAATGTAGGTGGTTACACAGACTACATACCTTCAGTGTGTGTTTCCTTCTCCTTGCTGTTGGCTCTAACAGGTGTTTTATCTCGTTCCATGATGGTGTTGTTATTTTTATTTTCTTATTTGCTCATACACAGTACGAAAATTTGTTGATGTAATATTTGATATTTTGTGAAAATGTGTTTTTGTTTTAATATTTCACTTTTGACATTGTGTGTTTGAGCGAACCACGCAACAATAGAATTCTCATTCACAGTTGGAGAATTTTATTTACTTTAAGTTGAAATTTTATTTTGGCACTTTTTTTTTAATTTTGTAAAACATGGGCCGCAGAAACGCACATTTGTTGGGCGGGCAAAAGGAGTAGAGTTAAATGCGCTCGTTTTAATTTTTTTTTTTGTAGAATGTGTCGCTATTTTTTTCGTTGTCGTTTTTCTGCTGGTTTTTTTTTTCTTGTTTTTACTTTTTGTGGAAGATGACAATTTTTTTTTATTTTTGTTTGGATTTTATTTTGGTGACTGAAATTTAGATTTCCTGCTCAGACTTTTAGATATGCTGCTGCTGTTTTAATGCCATAGCAGAGGCCATGTACATATACATATGTATGTTTGTATAACGATGTGTGGTGTATAGTTGATATGTTTCTTTTTATAGTTGTGTGAATATATGTGGTCGTCGTTATGTCCGTTTTGCAGATATTTTCATTTTCAAACAAAATTTTTTCCGCTCGAAATTTGTGATTTTTTTCTTTTCTTTTTTATTTTATTTTTCCTTGGTTATTTATAAATATGATGATTTAATTTTTCTTTTTCTATATATTATTCACAAAAAAAAATTGTTCACCAGAAAAAATTTAAAAATTAAATGAAAATATTATTTTATTATTTTGCAAAAAAAACTCCCGTTACTCTGTAGAGAGTTTGGTGTGACACTCACAACTGACTGTTATGAGGATGGATGGCAGTTAGAATCTATTGTCGCCGCTGCTGCTGAAGTTCGTTCCGCGTGTGTGTGTGTGTGTGTCTGTCTGTGCGAACAATTGAAGCTTTTTGTTTGACGATCATTTATAGTTAGTGATGTTGTATTTGTTGTTATTGTTGTCGTTGTTATCATCACGATAACACAAACTGACTGTTAAGTCATACCAACAACAACAATAAAATAATTGACTAACAATAACAACAAAAAACATCAACTGCCATATAAAATAAAAAAAAATATTCTCATAACTCTAGAACAACAACACAATTTTTAAACAAATTCTCATAAAATGCACTCACACATACCTACACAATAATAATAGCAAACTTTATTAATTTTTTTTATTCGAAAAAAAACGAAAAAAAAAACACAAAAATATTGGAAATTTAAAAAAAAGAAATATTCGTTGATTTCACTTTATTATTTTTTTTTTTTTGCTTTTTGTGGTTCTCGATTGAGAGATGTGATCGTTGTGAAAACTAGCAGGTGACTGACTAAATCCGTTGACTGTTAATTGGTAGTGGATGCCGGCAGCTGCTGCTGCTGCCGCTTTTTTTTCCAAATTTTTCACACAAAATCAAATGGCTAGTTTCTAGCTTTATGCTCACTCATAAGCAAAACACAAATTAAAAAAAAAACAATAAAATTGATTTTATTTTGTAGGGTACTTGAACCTGCTTAGGTGTTTTTTTAATATCCTTTGCTAAATCTTAGTCATTATTGTCTTTATTGTTGTCGTCATAATGATCATTAAGTTTATTTCTTTTTTCGTATTCAAAATTATGGCTAATAATGGCATAACGCCAATATTTATTTTATTTATTTTTTCTTCCTAAATGAAACACAATTATTGTCGTTGTTTTTGTGTTTAATTTGTGGGCGATTCAGCATGAAATTTTATAATTTGAAAACATTTTTTTGGAAAAATTTAATTTTTTTTAATTAAAGAAAAAAATTGTTTTTATTTTGCTGAAAAATATTCTATATACATTTAAAAAATTTATTATTTTGGAAATTTTCTATACATATAAGCATATTTGGAAAACAAATTAAAATAATCCATCACAAATAATCCTAATAAAATTCTATGTCGTTTTAGCCATGTATGTTTGTCTGCTGAGTCCACGATAGATCTCTCAATATTTAAGATAGACCTTTGAAATATCGTAAAGTATTTTGTGAATTTTATACCCGCACCCGATTTGTTTGTAATTTTCTATTTCAGATTCTAATTTAGTAGCTAATGTTCCTACTAAACTCCATCAAATTATTAGTGTGTTTTTTAGGGCAGATTTTTCAACCAAATTGTATTGGTATTTTTGATTCTCATTGGGTTGAAAAGCTCCATACCAAAAATGATCGAAGTTGACTCATGTTTTGGGGTAGGAACCATATAATGGTACCCCACCTTATTAGGGTTTTTGGGCAAGTTTTCACTATAATTGGTTCTAATTTGATGTTAGGTTAAATAGATGATTTCTCGGGTCTATGTCCTTCATGAGTAAATATATACGCCATAGAATAGATTTTCTTTTACTTTTTCACACAAAAGTCAGGGTCAATTTGACCCACTAAATTGACCGATCTTTATCCAAACAGGCATGCTTATTCTTTGTCCCAATCGCGATGTTTGGACCATAATTGCGTCCTCTAGAGCGACCAGAAAAACCGACAAAAATTAAGTATTTCGTCCATTTCATCCCCTAAATATTTACCGATCTTTACCAAAAACAATTGGTGCCTTCATTAGTCAAAACCCATTCTACATGCAATCCGCCCAGATATATATGAGAGCTATGTTTATATACACATCTGAACCGATTACAAAAAAACTTAACAAAAGCCATTCTAGACTCAATTCGGTTTGCTGAGCAATTTGGTGCACCATTTAGATCAAATCGATTGAAAAAAGTGAGGAGGTATATCTGAATCGATTTCAAGCGTGCATCAAATTTAGTCTAGAATAAAGTGTGCCATTCTAGACTCAATTCGGTACACTGTGCAAAATTTATTCTCAAGCGGACAAACATTGCGATGATATTGGATTATTTAGATATCATCTGTCAAAAATATAATTGGGAGCTACAGGGTTAGATAAAAAACTGCAACAAGGTCAACGCCAATATTTTCAGGATATGAGATATGTGGTAAGAGATCGGTGCAAGTTCTTGCACTTTTTGGAATTTCAATGGCTTTACCCTGAGCTAATTTTTCAATATCTGCCGATATTTTCAGCTCACAACTTCCAACCGATCTTAGTACATTTCGTCTCCATCATGAGGTACATATATTCAAAATACCTAAAATCGATTGGATTTTTATGTGATCCCAAATATATTGGAACTAAGCTAATTTTAAAGACTAACCTAATTTTAATGATAACCAAAAAATAAAATAATAAAATAAGCAGACTGACAGGTAATCCCACAGGACATCTAACCCTGCAAGCTTATTTACACAAGACTGGGTGCGGGGAAAGTAGCAGGTACGGATCGTGTGTGGAGAAATCAGCAAAACGTTGGAACATTTCCTATGACACTTCCCAATCTTTGTAATTATTAGAAAATGTTTTTTTATAACGTTTCTTTCCTTTATGTCATCATGATAGTATATCCAAGAGGAGAGGTTCACCTTCAATTATATGATTGTATGAACCCGGATGTGTGAGTTACACTTAAATACTTACAGGTGCTTACTTATTCATATATTATTTAGTAACCCCCCTATCACACTAGAGGGCGGAAATATAGCGCTGATTGGCATGAAATGTTCCATGAGGTTCCAGTTATGGTCGAGGACAACGCCTATAATTTTCGATTATGATCAGATAATAATTTTGGCATAAAGTGGACCGACAACTTTTTTTTTGGTTTTTGTTTGTTTTTTTTTTTTTTTTTTTTTGAGCCAATCTATAGGTCAAAATTGTCAGTCAAACATCACAACAAAACCCTCGGTGAAGGGAATCTGTCAAGTAATTAGAAGTGCTCTACTGAATATTAGTAGTATTCGGAAAATATGTCAGTATAAAGAAGAGGGAAAGTAAGATTTTCGTGGAAGTTGTGTAGGGTATCATATGGTCGGCCCCGTCCGACTATACTGCTCCGTTCACTGCTTTTAAATTTTGTTACATTTATACATTTTTAAATATTTAAAAGTGTAAATCAATTTTAAATGGAACCATATAAATTTCCTATAATATTTTTTTCCAATTTAAAAATTCACATTATTTTGTTTTTTTTAATATTTTTTTACTTATTATTATTTGAAATATATTAAATATTTTTACTATGTTTTTAATTTTTTAACTCCGAAAAATATAAAACATAAATGTATTTTTTTTTTTTTAATTCACGTAGTCATTGTTTAACAGAATTTAAACACATATTTTTATTTATTATTATTATTTTATTTATTTTTTTATTTTATTGTGAGATTTTTCATTTATATTGGCAAATGTTCTATCGCAATTTTGGATAACTAGACGATCTGTTTGGTATATTTCCAAATAGTTATGTTTGATTTTTTTTTCACAAATTGTATATTTAGATTCTTATAATTTTATATTTGAGCGATTTTTAATATATATTTTTATTAAAATGGAATTTTATTTTAATTTATTGTATTTTTTCATTTGGAAATTTGTTTGTTTTTTTCTAATTTTATATTTAATTTTAATTTATTTTTTAAAATGTTCCATTCAGAAATATATATTTTTTTAATTTTACAAAATCAAAAACCTTGGACCGCTCTCTACCGCAAGTATGAGTAACTAAACGTTGACTAGCCTGGCCATTTACTTTTTGCCAATCAATTTGTGGGCTGTGTGTTCCACAATCAAATTAAAAAAAAAAAAACACAACAACAACGAAAGACACACACACTTTTTTGTCCAATACATTCGTCTACAAGTTTTTTTGCTTCTTCGATGTCTTCATCGTTTTGTCCGAGCGATATTTGTGCGAATTTTGCATTTTCTATGCCTCAGTTGGTATTCTCTTCTCCTTATTTTTGTCAATTGTTTTGTTTGTCTTCTGTTTCAAATGTGCGAATTTTGTGGTCGTTCTTTTTCTTATTCATTACTTTAGCCAGCCGGCTTTTTAAAAGGAAAAATTGAAATTTTTAGTGGCGGCCCACAATGAGGCCTTCCAGGCACAAAGAGTTTTTTTAAACAAAATTCTAAAATGAAGTTCCTGGACATAAAGCGTCTATTCCTGAGGAACCTATCTATCCCCAAAATTGCTATAGATGTCTTCTATACATTGAAGACCTGTAAAAAGTTCATGGAAGACCTAGAGAAAATCTTATATTTATTGAAGATCAATGTAAGGTTTTCTGTTTCTATAACTATGAATCGATGTAGAAATGTCGCACGAAGGAGATAACAGATTTCTCACGAAGGATGAAATCTGTTATCTCACGAAGGAGATAACAGATTTCATCGAAATTTCGCACTTGAAATATTCTCAACTAATATGGATCGGGTGTAAAAATGGCAGCTATTAGTCAACTCCCTCCCGCCATCCCCATACTGGCTCAACCGCCTGTTACTTTCTAATCAATCTTCCAGAAGGAAGACCTTCTTAATGTGTAACATTTGTTAGTTATTACTTCTTTCGTTCCCAAAGAGGCCCTGCATGAAGGCCTCCTTTTTCTATATCCCATCCTACCCCCAAAGTATCTACAGTCCATCCACTTTCAATGTCCACAATTCAAATAATAATGCTAATGCTCGTTTTGTTTGAACTAGGTGCTCGACATTTTACTTTGTGCTCGCTATTCGTATTTCTCCAACATAAATCCCCATTATTTTTGCTCTTGCAAGTTGTGCGAATGTGAGTGTGTATGTGTGTGCTGAGAATTTGCTTATATTTTCTTGCCTAGCTTGAATTTGTTGTCTCTATGGAATAACATTTCCAATACGATGTCGAAATTTTTCTATTACCGTTTCGACATTCATGCTTGCCGTTCGGCTGGTTCGACTGGCCCCTGAGTGTCCTAGTGCTATTTTATCGTCGTTTAGAAAGTGCAGTGTTTATAATTAGAAATACACTTAGCATTTGAAATTGTATTTTTGAGTTTTTGCGTTTCTTTTTGTGGAACACATTACTTCGCTTTCCGTGCAGCAAACACAGTGTTTTGAAAGAGAACAAAATTCAACAATGTGGAATATTTCTATTTATTTCAAATAATATTAAAATAGAGTAGGGGAGACTGGGGCACCTCCGGCATCGGGGCACGTTCGGCAATCGCGTTTTCGATATGGAGCTCTCACCGTACATCACTAATTTCGATACATAGGTATCGAATATCGAAATAAATAACTGACACAAAGTTTGAAATTTCTAGCTAATAAGCTTATTTAGGTACATGGGTTTTTGTATTTTTATAGATGTTTCTGTAATATTTCAATTCCATTTCGTAAGTATTTCGTGTATAAAACTTTTTAAATTTTTAAGACAATATTATTAAAAAGTGGTTAACTACGATGTGTATTATTATAGAAATATTTAAAAATATAATGTTTTTATAAAACTGATCGAAAAAAATGAAAAAAACTATAAAAAGTACATTCGGGGTACATTCGGCATTTTAAAGTGGGGCACATTCGGCCATATGCAGATTGTGCAATATTATTTCCTTAAAATGTTTTTGAGTTTGTCCTTAAAACTAATCCTTTACTATGGTTCGAAATTGTATATATGAGATCAAACGTACATGTATTGACGAAAATGCGATAGAAACCCCCTATTTCTGATGGTGCGTGCGACCTTGAGATGTAAACGTCCGCCGCTAGAAAATAAAGTCCTATAATTCAAACATTGTGTGACGTATTAAAACCAAATAGAGCCTTTAGAGCATCAGAATTTCAACCAGACTGATAGCGATGACAATTACCCGGCTATGACTATGGTGCCGAATGCGCCCCATCAAATGTCGAAGCTACCCCGGGTTGGGGCACATTCGGCGAATTTGACTTTTTTACAAAACTGTAAAATTTTTTAACTAATACAATTTTTTTATATCTTTTTGGTACTATTTTTTATAATTAAGTGTCAGAGGACAATAATCAGCCATAAAGTTGTTTTATATGTTGAATAAGTACTGAGATATAGAGGTTTAAAAATAAGTGCCGAAGGTGCCTCAGTCTCCCCTATATTTTTGGGTACACTTTAGATTTGTAATGGATATAGGTCCCATTTATATTTTTGACTGATGATATCTAAATGGTCCACAATGTTTGTCCACTTGAGAATAAATTTTGCACAGTGTACCGAATTGAGTCGAAAATGGCTCACTTTATGTTATACTCAATTTAATACACTGTTGGAATCGATTCAGATATACCTCCCCTCTTTTTTCGGTCCATTCTATCTAAATGGTGCACCAAATACCCATCGGATTGGGATGCAATTTTGCTCAGCAATCCCAAATAAGTCTAGAATGACTTTTGTTAAGTTTTGTTGAAATAGGTTCAGATGTGTATATATACATGCTCGCATATATATCTGGGCGCATTTCATGGAAATTGTATATCAAAGACCCAATCCGAGTAAGACGACATTTTTCTACATTGAAGTTTATTTCGTTTCGGATTAAAATATATTTTCGATCGGTTTCATGCAATTGATCACCAAACACAAAACTTAGGAATCCAAGTGTTATCGATTTTTGGTATTTTGTTATAGGCCTCCAGAGAGGGGACATTTTTTACAAAATGTACACAGTCATATTTGCACAAAACTATGTATACTCTTTTATCCATACGATTTTTTACTTAACGTAAGTTATATAATTTTTATTTATTTTTTTTCATAAATTTTATTTATTTTTTTTTCATAAAATTTAATTATTATTATTTTTTTATTTTCCTCCTTAAAATACCATTGCAAGTAATATCAATATGAACGTCATCTGTATGTGTCGTGTGTACCAGATGCCGTATGAACAATTTGATATACATATATATTTGTATATAAAATTGTTCATACGTACATATGTACAGCGGCTAATTGTATCTAAACAATTCAATTGCCAAAAATACAATTCGTAAAACGTCTACGAACTCGTTCAACTTTGTGACATTTTAGAAATTCTGTTGTTGTTTTTTCCTTTTTTTTTATTTCTAAACGCATTTTTATTTTTTGTTTGTGTTTTTGTAGTTGTTGTTATTTTAGAAATTGATTCAATGATTTAATGCTGTCGATTATTTACTAAATAATAGCAACGCAATTCCGCAATTAGAAATTACGAAATTAAAAGAAGAAAACAAAAATACAATTTTAATTTGTTTTAGAATATAAAAAAATTGAAAGAATGAATTTAATATTTTCACGATATGAGATATTGTTTTAATTGAAATATATGGCCATATTCAGTACATTTATACCGTCAACATTAATAACAAACCCCATTGAACTATCAACGCCAATAGTCTTTAAACAAAAGTCGTTTAAAAAAATTTGGAGTCAGTTTAGAGTAGAGCATCGAAGAGAAAAACCAATTTGATTCGAATTTTAAACATCCCAATATTTCTTCCAAACATCCACTAACAAGTACGGACAATTTTTTCTAAAAAATATCTAAATTTATCATGCGAATGAAGTCTTTTATTTGATCTAAACTCCATTAACGAAGATTCGGCCACTCCTTCTGTACCTACATACAAAGCATTTTGAAAATATATTCATCAAATATGAAGCCAATTGGTGATCACAACAGACCCAAACTGTGGACTTAGGACTAAACGGAAAATATGGATGAATAAAAAAAGTTCGACATATGTAGGTCTATATTTTGAAAATGCTCCCATATAAAACTCCGTTCCAAAAGGAGAGCATAGGTCTATGTCTTGACAAATCTTCCATAAAAAACGTCTCGTTCTATTTTTGGCATTTTTCAGGTCTTAATAGCATTTTCATAAAAAAAAATACCTATAATTTGTCGTTACGGATTGCTAGAGGGTGAGGGAGGGTGCAAAAATCGACATAGATCCACATTTGCCTCAATTTTTAAAATATTGACGATTCTCCAACTCTTTCCAATCATGGGGTGTAACAACTTTTTGGCATAGAAAGTTCTGTATAGGTCCAAGTTTTTGACGATATTTTCAAATATGTTGACATAGCCTACATTTAAAATAGCTTATTTTCAGAATTTTGAGATTTTAGTCACACTTTCTAAGGTTGGCATCTCAGTTTCTTGGCGAACACATATATATATATATATATATATTAGGTTGGAGAAAAATAAATCCATTATTTTTATATGATCTAAAGGACTATATTTAACATGCTCCGAAATGTACGATTTGGGCCAAATATGCACCGTTTTGTTGTTGTTGTTGTTGAAGCAGCCCTATTGCTTTTACACAATGAACTGATCCTTTTCTCATCTCCAGTCACCATCCGTTTAAGAAATGGGTCTATCTCATTCCGTTTGGCCAAGGCTTCGCAGATGGAAATTCGATCCATCCATCCTTTTTTTTAATTGGTGTGGGACCCAAATATCGAGCTTCTTTTTTAATCCAGCTTTGTGTAAATGGTGTAAAACAGTTTTATGGTAAATTTTTAGCTCCTGGGCGATGTTACGACTGCTAACATTCCGGTCAACTTCCATCATTTCTCCGATTTTATCGACATTTTTGACGAAAAAATAATGGATTTATTTTTCTCCAATCTAATATTTACTCCTGAAAGGCATAGGGTACACAGAGGTCGCCCTTTAAATTCATACCAATTATAGTGATGTGTGTAGTCGGATGTGAGTGTTATCCTAACAAATTTACAGGGGCTTACTTATGCCGATATTCACCATTACGCTGGTAGAGGGCAGAAAATTTGCGAGGATCGTTTTGAAATTGAACATGAAGTTTCGCTTATGATCAAAGTCGACGCCTATAAGTTTCAGTGACGATCATATGATATTTAGGGGATGAAATGGGCCTAAAAACCTTTTTGTGTCTCGCTCTAAGGCCACAAATATAAGCCGAACACTATAACACAACTCACTGGAAAGAAAGCTCCGCAGAATGTAAGAGTTCCGTGTATGGGTACCAAGTTCCAAAAATCTTGATTTTTGAGTTAATAATACAGAATTGTTCTCTATATCAGACTTCATATTGTGTAAAAAATTCAGTTGATTATATCACACACACTCTAATTGAGATCCTGTAGAAGTTCGATTTTCTGCAAAATCGATTTTTTTGATTTATACCGGTCTTGCAGGAAATGAGCGATATGATCGATCCGCTCACTGATTACACATTTTTCAGACATTTTGAAGGCCTTACCCGCATTTTAAACAAACTGGATTTTTTTTATAAAAATTATAGATTTGGAGGTTTTCAATTGGTATACATTTTAAAGATGAGCATTCATAAAAAAGATTACTTGAAGATTTGAACGATTTTATAAGAGCTTCTAATATTTGTTTTTGAAGAATACTTTGAAAATTCCGATCAATAGAATAATTCTAGAGAGTACAAAAAACACATCAATAAGTATCGTAAATTGTTATTTCATATTTATTTCCCTTCAGAACACCCTATTATTTATTAAACCGATGACAAATTTTGTTAATGTCACGCCCGTTTAATTTGTTTTTGATGTTCATTTTCGGCTCTTCCTCAATAATAAATCTTGTGTATCATTACATAGCGACGTTCCCTTAATATAATCTCTATGTGTATATGTGTGAGTGTTTAAATTACTGTCTAACAATGTTAATAATTATTGATTTGAGAATAACATCGGCAACAGCAACCACAACCACAACAATAGCTTGCACATGAGGTCATCGATAATTGTACCTTTATTTCGCGTTACAAAGTTGGCGATGAATGTTTTTGTTGTCTTAGGTCACATGCTGCTGCAAAACTACAAACACACGCACACACACAAAGACATTAAATATTGCACTTTATCTGTTTTTGTTCACACACACCCACACGTGAAACTAGAACACTGCTCGTAAATGATGTTAGCTGACACTTGAGTTTCCTTTTTGTGGTTGTGTTTATTTCCTTCCTTCGACTCACTTGAAATTTTTGCAAATTGATTTTCCACAATAAGTTCCGTTTCCGTTTTATAGCACACTTTCTTAAATGGGTTATTTTGTTTTTGCCATTCTTAATTGACAGCCTTAAGCGCGTTTTTTATTTTCTTGTCATAAAAAATACGATGGTCTCGTGTCCATTGAATTTTAGACTGGAGAAATAACGCCAAATATTTTCGTTAAAAATAAACCGCACTAAATTCTACCCGGCACTAACTCGTTGTTAAGTCAATGTTATTTGATTGACCGGCCTTTATCGATGGCCCAGAGAAAGCACCGGTATCGCAGGCAAACGCATTTTCACTGTAGAGACATGCGCAGTGGTGCAGCATGATGGCCGCACAATGCAGTGAAATGTGTGCATCATTATTATCGTCATCGACATCATCATCGTCATGATTAGCATTCCTTTACTTCTGCAGCATAGATGAGCAACAAACTCGGCGAACTTTTTTTTTTTGAAAATTGAAATTCTTTTTTATTTTCATCAAGTACATTGGTTTATTCACCCATTCGACGGTTACAACTATCTGGCTGGCAGTTTGTCGGTATGTCTGTCGGCCGATGATGATACAATGAGAACGATTGTGTCAAAAAAGAACAAAAAACATAAACACAAGTGCAATTGTTGTTACTTAACAAATATTTGCATAGATTTTATGTACATTTACATGGCTGCTCTAATACACACCCACAGGCACAATCGTACATACTTACATAGGCAACATTTTATGTTGTGTATTACAGCATCAAATAAAAAATGCTTGAATCAACATGCTGCTGCTGGCACATTGCATCTATCCATCCATCCGCCTAACCAACCAACGCATTGACGTCTCCTTCTTCAAGTTCATTATCATTCGAAATGGTTGAATGCTTTGCCAAAGGACATGGTTAGGGTTAGGGTTAGGAGAAGAAGCAGAAGCAGAACAACTACAGCCACACACCATCCAACCATTCACATTCAAGTTCATTGTCTGTCTACCCAAAGACTGTGATTGTGCAATTATTGTTCTCGCCTAAAAGCATGCTACACATTTTTGATGTTATAAGTCAAAAAGGACATCAGCAGCGATACTTTTGATGTTTTTAAGAGATGATTTTTCTCTATTGTCCTCCTTTTGTGAAAATGAAATGTCATGAACCTACTTGTTATTTTAAAGTATATGCAATGTCTTAGGTTTGGAATTTTGTACTGAAAAATGATAGATTTTTAAAAATTGATATTATTCGTTTTGAAAATTTTAAGGTCTTATATTATATTTATAGAGAGATTCATCTATAGCAGTGCTTTTTAAGGCAATGAGTGTAAGAGAGAACCGGAAGGAGGCAACATAGTTAATCTGCAACATTAATGCGTACACTTTTTTAATAGAGAAACAATTCGATTACATTGTGCAGCTTTTAAAACGATGACAATCAAAACATTTTTCTTTGGTTCTTGAAAATATATTAAAAAACATTCCGATGTGGAGTTGCTTAAAAATATTTTGAAAGATCCATGTCAATGTGTGGTTCCTGAAAATATATATTTTAAAAACCCACTCACATTTGTGATCCTTGATATTTTTTTTTAAATCCACATGATTCCCGAGAAGAAACATTTATTAACCCTTGGGGCCCCGAATTTTTTCCGCAATCATAGAACAAATTTTCTGTTCACAGATTCAATGCAACTACCCTAAATAGGATATGAACAAAATTTGGCATCGCTACATCTTTGCATTCGGGGGATACAGTACATTATTTGTGAACAACAAAAGTCCAATATCAAGAAAATCAAAGGCAAAATCGACCTAAGAGTCATTTTAAATTATTCTCTGTGTTCTTTTTTACAAGAATCAGAAATAATTCTAATGGCAGAATTCGTACAATTCGAATACGAAGCGATTTAAATAATTTGGACTGTATACACAAATTAGTAATGTACACATTTTTGCCCTCTTCTCTTTATTAAAAAGCTCATGACTTTGCCAAAAAAATGTAATTTTTTAGATTTCATCCTTCTCCTTCAGGAGATACCTGAAGGAGTGGACCAATGAGTCCCATCCTTCAACTTGATATATTATTGGTAAAGATAATAAGTTGTTCAAAGTTTGGTTCGAATTGGACATTCCATTCGCCTTACATTGGATTTATAAATATTAAAAATTTTGACCTTCTGTGGGGGAGGTACCAAAAGGAGTGGACCAATAGGTCTCATTTTTAAATATTGAAAATGTTGACCCTTTGTGGGCAGGTACCAGAAGGATGGACCAATGGGTCCCATTTTCAAACCTGATCTAGGCTTGGCAAAGATAATGGTCGTATATGGACCGATATTCCCAATTTTCGAACTTAAACCAAGTTTGGAAGAAATATTAAGATTGGCAAAGTTTGGATGAAATCGATTATTCCCTTCGAAAGTTATCGTGCGCACCAGCCAGACAGACAGACGGTCGGTCGGATTTGGTCCAACGAAACATGGGGTCTAAAACCAATATTTCGATGAGGCACCGTATCAATGTGTATACACCCTCATTATCCATAATGAGGGTATAAAAATGCAGTCTTTTGTAGGCCTTCTAAATATATATATATATATATTTTTTTTTAATCCACGTCGATATTATATGTAGTCCCTGAAAATTATTTTTTAAACAACCACGGCCCTGAAATAAATATTTTTTCAAAAATCTCGCTATATCTTTATAAAAATCCAGGCCAACCAGTCTTCTTGGATATATTGTAATCTTTCCTGTCAATAGCCATGAAATGCAATTTTTCCCAATTTTCACACAAAAATTTGGATCCGAAAATATCGAAAATGGTGCTGGACATTTATATGAGAGCTACTATGTCAAAACATGGACCTATTGATAATTTTCTGCATACAAATATTTCACCCTTCAAGAACCCGAAATGTCAAGTTACCACCAATTTGGTTGGAAAATGCAACAAAACCCCCTTCAGAATAACGAACTGTACAATTTCGGCAAATATGTTATTCTCCTTCAATAAAAAAATAAGAAAAAACTGAATGGAGGCTATATCAAAATTTCCCATTTTTAATACCAAAGATCTAAGAAATAGGAGCAGTGTTATATATGCCCTATTTTAAATATTGCGAGCTATATTTTAATTTAACCCTTTGTGGCCCAATGTTGCCTGTGGGCAATTTTACAACTTTGAGTATTAATATCTCACACGTGGTATTACATATTTATTCAGATTAAGTGTATGTTAATGGGTTAATGTTTTAAGAATAAGTGACAAAAGAAAGCATTGAAAAATAACGGGAAATTTTGGAGAAATGCTTTATTTAAATCACGTGGTTCGATGAAAAAGTGTGCTCTGAAAATATTCGTGGTGTAATAAAATTAATTATAAAATTAAACAAAATAAGTAAATCAACTTAGTGTTCGTTTAAAAAACATCTTTACGCATTATAAAAATACCACAGAAAATAATTTTGGAAAAATAAAAAGTTTAGGTAAAGTTTTATAATTTTTTAAATTTAATGTTGCTTGTGAGCAACTTCGGGCCATTGTGGTAATATATTTTTTTTTAGTGATGAAACCGCAATCAAAAGGACTGTCGGTTGGTGATATACAGCAGGTAATGCAGTTTGATTGGGATGATTCAACGGATGATGAAAGTGGTAATGAGGAGGATGAAGCACTGGAAGATAATTTGCTGGCTGAAGAAGAAGCCGTAGAGTTAAATGTGCAAGAAAATATTGATGTTGACACGGATGAACCTAATGAAATAAACTACGTGAAGACAAATACAAGGGATTTAAAATGGAAATCAGTACCATATCGGAAGCCGAACTCCACCTGGAAATCTGTGGAAGACATTTCGGTGGAATTAATAAAAACTCCCTATGAATATTTCACATACTTTTTTGATAATGATATCATATCCCATATTACACATCAAACTAATTTATTCGGCCTTCAAAAACACGGAGTAGAAATTAAATGTTGTGACCATGAAATCAAGCGTTATATTGGAATTCTGCTATATTTAGGCGTTATAAAATTACCACAAATAAAAATGGCGTGGTCCAATGGACTAAATCTTACTGATGTAAGAGAATCTTTACCACGTTGCCGATTTGAGCGAATCAAGGAGTGTTTGCATTTCAATGACAACAGCAAACAACTTAACAAAAATGATCTAAAATATGATAAACTTTACAAATGTCGCCCTCTTTTAGACTGCTTTAGAACTAAATTTAATAATTTAGGACAAGAAGAACACCAATGTATAGACGAACAAATCATTGCATATAAAGGTGATAATATGCTTCTATATTAGATAAACATATACATAAATTCTATTATATTTACAGGTCGTTCAGTATATAAACAGTACAATCCGGCCAAACCTCATAAATGGGGCTTCAAAATGTTTACACGCGCAGGGTCTTCAGGGATAATATATGATTTTGCAATGTATGTAGGTGATGGAACCTGTCCGTCGTACGGACTTGGGATATCTTCCGATATAGTTTTGTACTTGACAGAAAAGCTTCCAAAACAAAAGAATTTTAAGTTATATTTTGACAATTGGTTCACATCTATAAGCCTTCTCATAGCTCTAAAAGAGAACGGAATACTGGCTGTTGGTACCATACGGAAGAACCGTTTAGGAAACTGTAAGTTGACTTCAGATGATGAACTTCGGAGAAGGGGAAGAGGTTCATTTAATGAAAAGTGTGAGAAAAAACACAGTCTGGTATGCGTCCGTTGGTATGACAACAAAGAAGTTCAGTTGGCATCTTCATATATTGGAGCAGAACCTGTCGGACTATGCAAACGCTGGAGTGGAAAAGAAAAAAAATATGTTGACATCCCAAGACCAGCTATTGTACATGATTACAACAAGTACATGGGAGGTGTTGACCTTGCCGATATGCTTGCAGAACTGTATAAAGTGAACCATCGTTCTAGAAAGTGGTATATGCGCATATTTTACTGGTGTTTGAGTTCGTGTGTCACAAATGCGTGGCTTCTTTATCGAAAAGATTTCGTAACAGCTAACGAAACGGGATCTCATATGAGATTAATAAACTTTCAACTGGAAATAGCAAAGGAATTATTAACGTCAAATGCTTCGGCATCAAATGTTCCACGAAAAAGAGGACGGCCTTCGAAAGTCGCTGACAATCAGGTTTCAAATTATGCTGGAATCGAAGTAACAAACGCCCCCCGTTACAAAAGTTCAAAAAAATGGAGGTATACACCATATCCCAGTAACACATCACGGTTTGATGGTATAAATCATTGGGTTGTATATGGGGAAAAAGGACGTTGCAGATTATGTAAGATTGCAACTCCCATGACTACATGCAGTAAATGTGGCGTACATTTATGCTGTAATAACAATAGAAACTGTTTTTTAACTTTTCATTCCTAAATATTAAAAATAAATAACTTATTCGAAGATTAAACGTTGTTCATTTTATAACCACAATGGCCCAATGTTGCCCACAGGCAACATTATGTAACTCGTAAACTAAAGCTAATTTGAACCTAATTTTTTGCATTGATTCTAGTTACAGCATAAGCACTCACATTCTGTGCGAAAAATATTTTTAATATTACGGAAAAAAATTCGGGGCTCAAAGGGTTAAAGATAGTCTAACTTCATCATTATATTCTGATAAAGATATTTTCGATATGTTTCAAACGGAATGTCAAATTTAATATGCATTCCATCTCATGGTTCTCGCTATAAAATTATAATTAATTTCTACTTTTTAAAATTTTAAATGATTTGCTGATAAAAAAACGATTAAAAAATCTACTCTGTTCTCGAGGCTATTAGTTAAAAATGTAACCGTCATAACATGTATACTTTTTTGCTTGACTGTTAATTTACACACGGAACACAGCTGTTATCTTAAACATATGTTAATCAGCCGCTCTGAGATGAGAGCGAAAAACAACTGAACACAGCAACACTGATCATGTTGTTGTCATACGCCTGTTGCCATCTCACACTGAATTGAAATGTCAACAAAATGAAACAAATTATAGAGTCTATTTGATAAATTATGTTTTATTATCAAAATTTGATAAAAAAAAATAAATAATATTAAATAAAAAATATTTTATATTACTTAAAGATGTATTACATATATTAAATCAATATCAAATTAAAATTTCTATGAACATTTGTCGAAAACATAAGGTCAAAAATCAAAATGTTGGCAACCCCGCCGCTACTGATAATAAATATTCCACAACGTATTAGATAATAGGCACCAGTCTGGATTCCATACCCGATCAAATCACCTGTTAATTAGGGAGTTTATTTTTTATCAGAAAATGGCTCTACGTTTAGCTGCCCGTTCCTTGGCAAAATTGGCCAAAAGCCAAACACAAACCCCAATGCTAAGCAGAGGTTTGACTCACTATCCAGTAAATGATCAAATCTTTGGTTTGGATGAGGAGAAACAAAAGTTGCGTGAGACTGCTTTCAATTTCTTCCAAAAAGAATTGGCCCCCTTTGCCAAAGAAATTGATAAGAATGATGACTTCCCGTAAGTTTGTTAATTATGCAAATTAGCCATGTTTCTTTTTATTTTAACAAAAATATGTGTTTGGAATATTTATTTTAGTGATATTCGCAATTTCTGGAAGAAAATGGGTGATTTGGGTTTCTTGGGTATAACTGCCGAGCCTGAATTCGGTGGTACCGGTGGCAGTTATTTGGATCATTGTATTATCATGGAAGAAATTTCACGGTAAGCAACCCCACCATGTTGCTGCGCTGCTATTGTATATTAATTTATGCGAGTGATTAATGTTGTTGTTTTTATTTTATGTTATCAGTGCTGCTGGCGGTGTTGCCTTATCTTATGGTGCCCATTCAAATTTGTGTATCAATCAATTGACCAAAAACGCCACACCTGAACAAAAGGAGAAATATCTACCCAAATTATGCAGTGGTGAACACATTGGAGGTTTGGCCATGTCTGAACCTGGTGCTGGCTCCGATGTTGTCTCCATGAAGTTGCGTGCCGAACGCAAGGGTGACTACTATGTGTTGAATGGTACCAAATTCTGGATTACAAACGGTTCCATTGCTGATACCTTGATTGTTTATGCCAAAACCGGTACCAGCCCAGCTGATAAACATGGCATTACCGCCTTCATTATTGACACTGCCTCGGAAGGTTTCAGTGTTGCCCAAAAACTTGACAAATTGGGTATGCGTGGCAGTCCCACCTGTGAATTGGTCTTCGATAATCTCAAAGTTCCTGCCAAGAATATTTTGGGTAAGGAAAATAAGGGTGTGTATGTTCTGATGTCTGGTTTGGACTTTGAACGTTTGGTTTTGGCGGCTGGTCCTGTGGGTCTGATGCAAGCCGCCGTTGATGTTGCCTTCGATTATGCCCATCAACGTAAACAAAAGGGTCAATTGATTGCCGAATTCCAATTGATGCAAGGTAAAATGGCTGATATGTACACCACCTTGAGTGCCTGTCGTTCGTATTTGTATAGTGTGGCTCGTGCCTGTGATGCTGGTCATAACAGCTCCAAGGATTGTGCGGGTGTAATTCTCTACTGTGCCGAAAAAGCTACCCAAGTTGCTTTGGAAGCCATCCAAACCTTGGGCGGTAATGGTTATATTAATGAATATCCTACCGGCCGCATTATGCGTGATGCTAAGCTATACGAAATCGGTGCTGGTACATCGGAAATTCGTCGTTGGCTAATTGGTCGTCAATTGAATTTGGAATATAAGTAAACAGTTGAACGTAGTATCGAGGAAGCGAAGCTCAATATTTGTGTTAATGGAACCAGATTGCATTTATATTTTTAATTAATGTTTGTTACTAAGTTTAAATGATGCATTTATTACAATTGTATTTTTTACATAAATATATACATATATTTTCTATTTTTAAACATTGGTGATTATTATGTGTTTGGAACACAGTAAATTGTAAATTTCATAATTAATAAAATTTATAATTTTTTGCGCAGTGAAATATTTGTTTCTATTTCATATTTAAATACAGAAAAAGTTGTTTATAAATCAGAGGCAATGTTACAATTTTTTTTTATAATGAACACAAAATGTCATGCATTGGCATCCCTACCAATTATTAAAATTATACAAATTTCAAAGCATACTTTAGGGAGGCAAAATTATTTCCGATTTTCTATATGCCTGAAAATATGCTTTGATTTTAATTTTTCAACACTAAAGTATACCTCCTGCCGCGTTATGGTCGCCTGGTGTTTGGAGAAAATTTGCAGAATACCGCACAAAACCAGAAAAACACACTCAGCCAGCCACCAACCCCAGTTGTCCGTTTTGTCGTCGTTTTCATTCAAACGAAAAAAAAAACAAAATCTCTCCCTGCCTATTTAAATATTTCAGAATTAAGAAAAAAACACGTTCTATATATTAATTTTTTAATAATTTTTATTTTTTATACACAAAATGACATAAAAATACACATACACATTTAATTATATTAATTAATTTTAATTTATATATAAAATGTTTTTTTTATTTTTCTTGTATTTATACACATATACATATATACGACGGAAGTAAATCGGATAATGATCATTTTTTAGAATATGTTGTATATATACAGAAACATTATATAAAAATATTATTTATAGAAGAATAAAGAGACAGAGTTGTCAAGCTCATCATAATGGAAAAAATGTCAAGGACGACATTCAAAATATTCTAAAATTCAAAACATCATTTGTTTAAAGTTAAAATAAGAACATATATGCATGCATACAAGAAATATAGTAGTTATATAATATATTAATAAATAAAACAATAATGGTATAGTATTTATTATATATAGATAGTAATGTTATAAAGATTTTTTCGATATTTAAAGTTTTAATATTTTTTAAAATTGAATTGTTTTTTGTTTTGTTTAGAAAATTGTTAGTAATCAGAGTAGTAAGTTATATTTATTAATTAATTAGTAAATAATTTTATTAATAGTATAATATAATTAAAAATTTTATCCGTTATTATTTTTCGTTTTAGTACAAAAATTCTTGTTTCCAAACAAAGTGTTATTGGCAAAAACATTGGCATTACAATGTGCATTTTTGGCTCTGTTGTCGTTTTGAGAGCTATGAATATTTTTTTTAGTTATTTTATCATGTATGTAGCATTTTATACTTAATTTTTAATACCAAAAACAAAATGTTAGCTTATTAAAAAACTAATTTGTTATACTTAAAAGCACTTTTGGCAATTGTTTTTCATGTTTTCTTTTCGTTTTAATACCATCAACAAAATTATTTCATAAAATAGTATTTTTTGTTTTTCATTCGTATGTAGTAGTAGTAAGGTTAATGTTTATTATTTTTCCAAACGAAAACTATGCGATTCGGTTTTCTTTTCGGTTCTTGTCTCCGACGTTTGCGAGAAGGTTTTACGTTCCATAACCCGTTGTGTCATTGAGGTTAGCCGCTGGGAACCCTGATCGATGAGGCTTACTTTACCAGATTCGCTATTCAATGTCATTTGACTAAAGCTGGATTCCAAAGGTTTGACACCGGTGCTTTCGGAGTTTTTATCGTAATTGCGGGTTTCATATCTGTAAGAAAATGAAATAAGGGAATTGATTATAAATATAATGTGATATGGAAATTATTTTTTTGAAACAAAAAATTACATTTGAACAACTTGGGGACTTCTTTTAGAAGAGGTGGTAAACTTCGTAAGGGTTTGAATGGGGTATTTTTCATAAATAAGCTAAAGGAAGGTATTTTTCATAGAAGAGCTGAAGGGAGATCTTCATCATAAGAGCTAAAGTATGGTTATTTTTCATAGAAGAGATCAATTGTGGTATTTTTATTCAAAGAAGAGCTTAAGGGATGCTGAGGCATCATATCAGAGTTCAAAGGTGAGTCTTTTTCATAAAGGAGCTACAGAGCCAGGACATGTATTTATAAATGAATATTTTAAGGACTAATAGAGAGTGATTTTTTTATAAATAATATTTTTTATACGACTAACAAAGCGAAGATTTTTCATTAGTTGTATTGAATCGCTTTTATTTTATCTTTTTCTAAAAATTCTATTAATTATTTTAATGAAATATAAAGTGTTGGGTTCTTAAAAGAAAACTTCCAAATTATTGGGTTAAAATCTTTTAATTGTTTTTAAGGACTACCACACAAAAAAATAATTAAAGACTAGTTAGACCTGCAAATATTCAAACAAAAAAACTTAAGGGGAACTTTTTAATTTTCCATTAGATAACCGTTCATTCGAACACATCTACCCCTTTTTATTACCCTCAAAAAGCTCAAAAAAGTTTTTCACCATTTCAACACCTTCCGAAAATATATCATAAAAATTAAAAACCATTTTGCCACTTACCTTGATGTATAACCTTCATAATTTTGTCCCGGGTATGAGGTGTTACTTGTTATCTGCACCACACCACCCTGGCCAAAGGTTTTATCGTGTAAATCCTGAACACATGCCTCCAAATTTCGATTCACTGCTGCTGTATGCTGTTGTTGGGAATTTGTTGTAGTAGAAGATCTTATTTGATTGGTTTCTTGATAACTACTATTGTTAGTGGGTGTTAGAGGACTAGATGGATGAGAACGAATACCACCGCCAACAACACCACCACCACCATTTGTACCACTTGTGGTCGTTACGGGGCTACCTGGGTAGGGACGTGGTACAGCATTAGCTGTTAGTTTGGGATTTGAACGAAACGTGTGTGTGGCCGTTTGCATTTGGGAAATGGTTGTCGATAGGGGTGGAGGTGGGGGTGGAAAGGCTGTCGTATCATTGTCATTGTGATTCTGTTGTTGTTGTGGTGGAGGTGGTGGTGTTGGAGATACAGCACCTGGATGATGGAAGTGCTGTGGATTATTGGCATAATTGTAATGATGTTTAGTCTGTTGCTGTTGTTGTTGGTAAGTCATATAACCAGGTGAGGCTGGTGGTTCCATGTGACTACCACCGCTACCACCATAAGCACCAGCCGCCGGTGAACGTGTAAGAGTCTAAGACAAAAAAAGATGAATACAACATTAAGAGGTTAGTTTCCCGTTTTGGGGGTGGTTATTTTACAAAACACCATGAGTAAAGAAAAAAATATTTTAAAAACAAAACAAAAATAGGTGTAAAAAATAAATAAATAAAAAAAAACAGATTTAAAATGCGTTTAGAAAAAATGTCGGTTCAACACATCATTGCATATTGGAAATTAATTAAATTAAATAAATTTCTATTGAGGCATTGAATTTCTTGGGAGAACATGAAAAAGGACTGAATTAAAAATTTAGCGTTTTTTGTATTAGATGGCTTAAATGGTACTTTTTTGGAAGCTATAGGGAAGAGCCGAAACGCCATCAGCCGAAGGGCTTAATGATGTTCTAATAATATTGAAAAATATTCGAATATAACACTAAGGAAATATAAGAAATATTCAAAATATGTAGCGAAAAGCAATATGAATTGAAATATTCGTATCATGAAGTTTAAATATGAAATTCCATTAGGTGAAAAAAATATTTTCATATAAATGACAAAAGCAATTCTCATTGATCTCTTTAAGAAAAATACAAATTAATTAGATTTTTTACTTTGAAATTGATTGTCTTCGGACTGGAAAAATTTAAAGATTTCCAAAATTGGGACCATTTCAACATACATTTTAGGTATGTGTAATTGTATGTCTTTGTGCAATGTTTTCATTAGACTATTGTAGTATTAAATTTAAAATTATTTATAAATTAATTATTCAGAGAAATCAATTTCGTATTTGGGAATGTTAAGTAGTGTCAGGTTATTTAAATTGTTACTTTAATTGCAAATTAGTTAATTATATTAAATTGACTAAAAAATATAATTTAAAAAACAAGTTTGTTAAATACAAATTACAAAAACAAATTCTTATTTATAATGTTGTTGTCTTTCCACAATCGAAAAATTGTAAATCACCAACAGAAAAAATCTGTGTGTGTATCTCTGTCTGTGAAATGAAAATATTTAGAACTAAACGAATATATAAATTAAAAACAAAATATAGTTAAATGAAAAAAAGGAAATGAATGGAAATGGAAAAAAAAACGAAAAAGAAAAATTTAAATATTATTAAAAATAATTCATACATTATTTTGACTCCTGTTCAATGTGCCATAGGTCGATTGAGCATATTCCGAATCACTTTCATCGGTGGTGAAGCCTTGGGCATTCTTTGCCCTGTTGCGTGCCGTACGAATGAGTACAAGTTTTTGTCTGGCCTCTTCCAATTGTTTTTCCATACGCAAAACATCCGAACGGGCATTAATTTCCTGAGCCATACCATCAACCATGGATGTGTTAATAGTGAGGGTACGTTCCTCTTCATCTCTCAAGCCTTGTTGGGCGGCTCGCACCAAATTGTCTGTGGATTTGATTACTGCATTACCGGCAGCCTGTAAACGTCTACCAGCCTCTGAATTTGGATTTGATTTCACTTTACAGGCAATCAGCAGTTGGGCGGTAGAGGCAGCCACTTGTTTGGCGGTGGAAATCAACATTTCTTCGGTGCCATTACCACGGACAAGATTTTGTGCAGCCTCCACTAAACTATGGGTCGCAGCAGCAACAAGACGGGCGGCCGATATCAAACCCTCCGACCATTGACCGTCATCGGAATTGGTTAGGGGGCGATAGGCCACCTTACCCTGATCAATCAGTTCACGTTGGGCAGCATTGGCAGCACGTACCAAGGCCGATGAGGCAGCCATAATACCCTTGGCAGCTTCCAAAATCATTTCATCGAATTTCATGTTTTCATCAAGTTCGATCTATGTAAATTGAGGTAAGATATAAACAAAAAAGTACATAAATTAGTTAGATGAAAAGGAAAATGAAACAAAATGCTTAAGTTTAGTAGATTAGATGACTTAAAAACTAAAGCACCACCACTGTCACCATTTATGTGTTTTGCAGGACACTTTTTGTTTCGAAGGATGAATGTTTGTTGTTGTTATTATTGTTAGAATGAATTTGATTTGCACATAGATTTGTTAGTTGTTCTAATGTTGAATCACAATAATAATATGTTTGATTCCTGGGTGTACTTTATAAATGCAACAACCAAGAATATCAAACATATCTTACTGGAATTAACATGATTTTTTTTGGTTTCCCACAAGGCCATATGTTAAGTTTTATATTTGGGTTAACAATATAATCAATAAAGCAATTTGGGGAAGACGCACACACACTTATATTTATGGATTATATTTACAAAAATTGGGTTTTTAATTTAGTATGGAATTTTGTTGCTTGGATTTAAATTGCAATATATTTTTAATTAAGCTCAGCTTCACTAGAAATCATACAATTTTAGCCGGCAGATTTATATCCCTTTACATTGATTTTGAATTGAATACATAAATATCAGGCAAAATTCTGCGCTATATAATAATCAATATTTTATATAACCCAATTTCTATTTTTATTAATTGAATATTCTTAATATTTTGACGCACCATTATTATTAACTTTTAACCATCACCAAAAAAGCATTTAATTTAAACATTAGTTATGTTAGTTTGATTATGTTATGGGTGGTGGTCAGGGAGTTTGCCGTTCTTTTTTACAAAGTGGCTTCATACTAGACACCCCTTAACCCCACCATTTGTTTTCTTACAGACTAAGATAAAACACATTCCACAAAAGCACTTTCAAGACAACACTCTTAAAACTAAAAACCAAAACCATTTTATAAATTAAACAAAAAATTAAAAAAAAAAAAACTCACCTTAACATCATCATTACGTCTTGGTCTCAACGAAGCCAATTTCTTGGCAGCTGCATCAATAGATGCGGCAGCACCTAACAACTCATTTTCGGCAATAACGGTTGGATCTTCAGGATCAACCCAATCACTGCCCTTGAGTAGACCTGCCATGGCCACCAAATCGGTAACACACTTGGCAACACGACGTGATAAATGCATACGATCATCGGCCGAACAGTTGTGTAAGATACCCGTTAATAATTCACGATATGCCTCGCCCACAGCAGCACCAGCTTCCAATGTACGTTGACGTAAATCTTCATTTTCGGCACAATTCCATGCCACACTGCGGCATACCAATAACATTTCCGATATAGAACGGCGACCCGTATTGGCAGCATTCATAATATCTTCTTGCAAATTGGAGGCACCAGATGCCACGGCTTTCGATGTGGCCAGGGTAACATTCTTTGTGACACGTATTAAATCTTCGGGATTGACATTGCTATTACTGGCCGGGGGTGGTGAATGCATGGCCTAAATTAATGATAATACAATAGAGATTGATTTAAATTATTTTAGATTGTGTATTTAAAAGACAAACTTACCCTAATCTCTTGGGCAATAGCTTCAACAGCAGATTCCATAGCTCGGGTACCACGTGTATGTTCATCTTCCACAGCTTTAACAGTTTTCAGCAATGATGATACATTCAAAACCATAACCTAATTTGTTTGTGCGCAATTTCATTGAAACACCATTAGAGGATAAACTTTTTATGTTCAAAGTTGAAAAGGAGGGGTTGGAGATTTGTAGGAGTAGGATCGGATCGGATAGTATGAAAACTACTACTTTTTTTCACACACACGCAAAAGAAGCTATAACAATAACTACTTTTTTTGGTGTAACGCCGCGTTTATTTTTTTGTCTATCGATTTCATACTTTATTAAAGTCAGTCAAAGTTTATCTATTTCTAGCAGGGAATTCATACTTTGAAGACATTTTGGTCTAAATAAATTTTGAAGAATAACTTTTAAAGTCTATCCAATATGGAGACCAAGACAATGGATTTGAATTTCTAGGTAGATCGATATTGTGAATTAAGTAAATTACAACTGGGTCTTGCGGAATGTTGTGTTAATAATGGAGATTTAACTGTTTCAAATATTATGAGGTAATATGTTCATCATTAGTGACACAATGAGATGAGAGAGATTCCACTCAAATGATTTTGGTTGTATGTTTACAATATCCTGTTGATTGGACAGACGTAGCACAATTGGTGGACCTTTGATATGAAACTGCATGAAATTCATAGCATGAGCATAAAATTTGCTCATTTCTTTGATAAATTCTTTGTTTATCAGATGTAGATCCCTGGCTGTGGCAATACAAAATTAAGAATTAAGGATATTGAACCCCTTTTTCACAAACGATGTTTTGATAATATACTCTAAACGGATTTTTTCTTAAATAACATCAACATCATATATACATTTAATTAGTTTATTAA
This sequence comes from Musca vetustissima, assembly GCF_032173495.1. Taxonomy (NCBI): domain Eukaryota; kingdom Metazoa; phylum Arthropoda; class Insecta; order Diptera; family Muscidae; genus Musca; species Musca vetustissima. Next base: position 389,988 of record NW_026887089.1, on the reverse strand, counting down.
TTTGAAATCTGAAGAGAACATTTTTTTTTTAGATTCAAAAACTTACTTTTTCGAATTACGACTAGTCGTCAATATTAAAAAAAAAATACCAAATACAAAAATAATATATAATGGAAATCTGACAAGCATAAACATACAATACGATATGTATAAACCTACAACTAATGATAAACATGGCATATGAATGACTATGAATAATTATTTTTAAGATTTATAACGCCTGGTCCAAAGTTGTTTTGGAAAGAAGAAACCAATTGATATTCATTTTCAATTTTTTGATAAATAACATCTTTTGCACTTTAAGCCAGGCGTTTCGTAAAACAAGTGATGTTTCGTTCGTGATAATATTGTTGATCGCTGAAAAGAACGGCACACAGAGTAAAGAAAAAACACGCGCACACACACATATATGTATGAAGAAAATGAATGTGGAAGAAAACAAAGAAGTAGGCACGGTAGCTCAAAAATATCCTTTTTTGTCTGATGATGATTTGTTTGCTGACTTATGTGGTTAGTTTCGATTTAGCGGCAGTATTGCACAATTCTTTAAGCATCTATTTTCGTTTCGATTTTGTTTTGAAATGAGAATAATGAAAACAATAAAAAAAGAACAAAAACATTTGTTTTAATTAACACATTACAATTTGTTGTGGTTTTCAAAATTTGAAAAAAAAATAATCAAAAAACAGAATTGCATGTGCATTTTTGTTTTGGTGGCAAAGAGCAAGATTGAAGTACAAGAAACATAAGCAGCAGCGCACCAGCAGCAATAGCAGAATATATAAAAAAAAATATGTGGGTGTTTTTTTGCCATGTGTAGATAGAGAAACATATATAGCCATCTGTATTTAGAGAGGAATAGCATTATCCTTTTAGCCTTAGTAGATCATATAGCCACAATTGAGTTAGATGATATCCACATAACCTCAACAAAAAAGTAGACCTAACCTAAACCTTTTTAAAAGTAATTGCAGAAAAAATTTAGTTACATAATGACATAGACAAACATACATACATTCAAAGAGAATCGTGCAGTGATTTTTGCATGAGAAGAGATAACACAGTGCAACATAAAACAGATACCTCTCACAGAGGACGTTGTACTGTGTGGATGATATTTTTGATATTATGTTTTTTTTTTTTTACAGAATGATGATGAAGACATATTTAGAACATACAAAATGGATACCTAAAGAGATTTAAAAAAAGTGTGGAGGGAGGGGGAACGCTTGTGAGTGTATAAAATCATTTAAAAATTCTATCCATTAAAAATCTTGGGAGTGATTGTAGTTACATGGTGTCACACAAACAATTAGTAGAACATTCAAATTATTTTCAAAGATATAATCTCATATTTTGAGTGGATACGCTCCGAAAATTATATAAAAAAAGATAACACTTTTTTATTTTATGCATTGTACGGTATTAACTTCATCTCGACTTCGATTTCGATTTGAGTTTCGTTTTTATGGAGGTTCTCTCTCAGTGGGTGTTTGGCAAAGGGTGTTAAACATAAAAATAGTTAAATTGTTTTGTTTTTCGAGTTAAGCTCACATTTTAAGTTTAATTAGTTTGAATGCTCTCACATAGAACTTTGTACGGACACCATGTAATTAGTTTAACATGGGTATTTAAAAAAAATCACGACATTTAAAGCGTTACACACTTAAGTAGTTTGTTAAGCTTGTTTTGTTGTTGTATGGTAGGGGGTTTGTTTTTTCAGAAAAAGAAGGGATATTTGTTTTAATTCCCTCTTTTTCTACAAATAGAAATATTAAAAGTGTAAGATAGAAAGAGACGGAAAAAGGAGGAAGGAAGAAATATCAAAACGAAAATATGCAACTTACCCTAGCACTTTCTTTCAAATCTTGCATTGAAGGATCATTAATGGGTTTACCCGAAGCCAATTTAGTGGCATTGATCAGATCACCCAAAGCCGAGGCGACATCTTTAACGGCATTGATGACCATGACTTGGGAATCGGGTTGGGAAGAGCCCAAGGAACAGGCACCCAATTTAACAGCTTCAGCCAATTGCACTAGAAACAAAAGAAAAAACAACAACATACGTTATTTCCCTACTTGAACTCTTAAAATCTCTTCTTCCACAACAACTTACCAATTGTGGTAACAGCATTTTGTGCTGCATTAGCCAATTGATCCTGAGTACCAGCCGCTCCAGTTACCAAAACCTTAGTGTCTTCCACCAAAGCCTTGGCCGTTTGCAAAATATGTTCACGATGATCAGCAAAACTGCTGTCACGATCGGAATGCAAGGTGCCAGCAGTGGCAAACATTATCGTTGTATCCAAATCACCAATAATACCCGAAATGGTATGGGCGGCATTAATACAAGCCTGAGTGCCACGGGAGCCGGCCTGCAAGGCGGCCAAAATTTGTGCCACCTTTTCGCACACCTCCCTGGCATTACGTGAAATTTCATTTTGATGTACAGTATCATCGGGTCTTGCTCCCGTCGCACTTGTCTTAATCATTGAACACACGGAACGTCCCAAATCAATTACCGTATTACGTATACGCATAGCCACATCGGGGGAAGTAGTGGTGGCCGAAGCTCCCACAGAATCTTGGGTCAACTGTCCATATTGTTTTGCCATTTCCATAGCCAGCTGAGGCATAAGTTGTGGTTCAATGGCCGATTTGGCATTGGTTTCATTGGCCAAACGGGCAATTTCCTTGGCTGTCTGTACCATTCGTGTTTGATAGTCCACAAAGGAGTCAGAGAAGGAAGCATTCATTAGAGATTGACGTTTATCTGTCAGACGGGTAATAGCACGATTAACTTGTTCAATGAGACCCGTTACAACTCCAGTTTCGGCATTGATTTTCTCCACTGTCTGTGTCAATTCCTGTGTAGCTTCACGGGTATTTTCAATGGCCTCATCCAGTTTAGGGTGGGCATGTGTGGCCCTTGGATTGCCGGCTGATTCCTTGGCAGCTTGCACCAGTTGTTGGGCACTTTCCACCACCGACTTAGTTTGATTTATCAAACTCATTTGTTGATTAGTGTGGACAATATGGGTACAGGCACCAATTGAACCATTTACCATGGGTACAACATAACGGGAAATCTCACCCACAGCATGTCCCAGTTGTTCAGCATTATTTTTACCAGCCAATCGTATGGGTTCCAATTTATCCATTAATTCCGCTGCAGAGTTAAGTGTCTGCCCGGAGAAGCCATGTAAATTGTTGTCACGCCTTTGTGACAGACCCTGGGCATTAACGGCCATGGCACAACTATCTAATTCACGCATACATGTACCCAATGTTTGCAAGACCTGATCACATTGGGCTTGTCCAGGTGCCTTTTCCCGAATGTTATCCACCAAACGTTTGACAGATTCCGACACTGGAGTGGAGGCATTGGAGAGTTTTTGCCACACTGGTGGATCGTCAGGTGAAAGAGCCAATGATTTAGCAGCTTGGACCATTTCAATGACACCATCAATCACTCCACGACCTGCATTTAAAACAGGATCCTGGGCCTTCCTGCCCTCAGCTGAAATTTTGGCTGGAACCGAAATAAATTCAGGACTAGAAGCATATTGACGTACAGCTTTAACGGATTCCAAGAGAGGTTCTACCAAACGAGCACCCGATGATGGTTGTGATGGATCATCTTCAATGGCCTTGATTTCCTGTACCAGATTAGAGGTAGCGGTGGCCACTTGCTTGGCCAAAACAATAAATTCATTTTTGGCTGTTGGGTTGTTGGTATTCATGCTAGCCTGGCGGCAAATCGAACACAAATAGCTGGTGTGTTTAGCAATAACAGTCAAGGCGGAAATCTTTTGTGGTTTCGATGATTGGGGACTGCTAACCACATCGCAGTGTTGACGGATGCCTTGATAGGCCCAGGTCAATTGAGCAGAATCAATAATACCCGGACGACCAGCTGTACTGCTGGGATGTGAAACACCAATTAAGTAGGCAGCTTGGGCCGATGACTCAATTAAACCTCTTATGGACTCGGAAACATTGTTCACAGATTTGGCAAATTCAGCATGATTCGATTGCTTGGCATTGTTAATCATTTCAGAGAAAGCATAGCCCAGATTGCGTGACTTGGCAGTGGCAGCCTCAACACAATCGAAATAACCTTGATCGTTAACAGGTTCATGAGGATAGTCCAACATGACACGCAAAGCTTCAATGTTACGAGTGGCATTGTCACATTCCTTTTGTCCTGGAGCCGACTGGATGCTGGCATCGACTAACTTGTTGATGCTTTCCGTGACACTACGTGCTGCAGCATGTAACAAATTCTTGGCATTGGGTTGTCCTGGATCGCCTGCAATGGACTTGGCAGTTGACAACAACGAACAGGATTGGGTGGAAACATTACGCAAACAATCAATCATTTCGGAGCGTACAACCTCTTCGGGATTTTGCCCAGCCATTTCCATGGAAACCGAAAGTAAATCACGATAATTGGCAGCAAAGTTATTACTAGTCTCAGCCAATTTTGCGGGACTGTCATAGGCTTGGACAATCTGGCCACCAGCATTGCTTAAACTTTCCGATACTTGTTTCAGCTCGTTTTGCAAGGTATTGTAGCTACGATTCGAAGGAGGGAATTCACTCATCGAAAGGATCTCGCTTAATTCACTGACGTTGCGCAAGGCTTGATCTACTTCACGTTGACCGGGAATACATTCAATGGTCTTGGAGAGAGCTTCGGTGACGTCGCGACCAGCCTGAGTTAGAGCAGTTGGATCTCCCATATTCTGCAAAGTCTTCTGGGCTTCCTCAATAAGACGAGCCGAACTTAAAACTACCTCGTCGGCACAATCAATAACGGCAGCATTATTGGTAGTGGCAGCCACTCCGTGGACACTCTTGGTGAAATCACCCAATGCCAAAGCGGTATCACGACCAGCAATGCCAGCATACATACGTTGTCCTTGCAACACCGAGGATATTAGACGGCTCAAGGCAATGCCAACATTCTTAGTCGAAACACGCAATTGTTGTGCGGTATTTTCCACATTCTCACCGGGCAGGGGTCTCAAAGAGCCCGATTGGGCAGCATTGCGTGTATCATCAAGGACATTGTGTAAATTACGCACAGCTTCCAAAGCTGACTGCAGTTCCTGGCCACCACAAGCTTCACGAGCCCTCTGGGCAGCTGAATTCAATTCCGAAACAGTTTGTCCTAAATACAAGGCGCTCTTCGACAGTTGGGTAGCAGCTGGTATATCTGTTACAGTTGGTTGTAAGGCACGAGCCGAACGTGACACCTGAATTGCAGGTTCAATAAATTGTTCTGCGGCTTCAATCAAATTAAATTGGGCGTTGTAATCATCAGGACTGCTACGTGTGGTTTTGACAGCGGTGACCAAACGAGGTATAGTATCGGCGGCACGTTTACAATCCTGCAACAAAGATTCCTTGGTCTGGTGGTCATCGCTGTGTTGTACAGCATTTTGCGCAGCCGAGATACATTGAGTGGCCGCTGAGGCTGCTTGTTTGGAACAGTATTCCAAACGTCTGATTAGATTACGTTTAATAGCTGGAGTATTGGCTGTGGTGGTGGTGATTTCACGCAACTCCTCGGCAGCCTTGCGTAAAGCATTTTGGTTCTCGGTATCATGAGGATGGCTGGAGCAAAGACGAGCAGCCTCTACCAATTTAGCAGTGGCATCAGCCAATTGTTTGGCAGCGGATAGCAAACGTCTTTGGACATCAGCATCTTGTTGTTGATCGGCTTCGCCCTTAATACTTTGTATCAGTTGGGCAGTGGCTTGACCCAGTGTCTTGGCATGGCGTACCATTTCCTGAGGATCATGCGAAGCTACCAAAATATCAGTGCTGATAATGACATTTTCCACTGGACTCATTTCTTGGCTAGAGCGATTGGCATATTCGCGGGAGCTGAGTTTGACATGCTCCAACATATCGCTAAGACTCTTGGAGACGTCACGGGCTGCAGCCAACAAATCATTCTTCAGTTGTGGATCATTGGTGGCTTCATTGCACACTTCGCAAAGGCTATTGACAGCACGGGCAACATTACGTGCTGCACCCTCCAACTGTTCACGACAAGCAGCATTGTGTAGAGTGGGAGCAACAACTTTGGCACATGCCACCAATTGACTGGTGGCCAGGGCACATTGACTGGCAGCGCCAATGACACGATTACGAGATTCAACATCATCACAACTGGCAGCAATGGATTTAGCTCTCAAAACCAAAGCTGCGGTGGTATTGGCCACAGCCTTGGCCAATGACAATAGCATGTCTTGTAGATCTTTATTTTCGGGTACATCTTCTTCGGCAATTGTGCTAAGGACATAAGTTGTGGCATCACCGACACGACTGGCAGCATTAATGAGATTTTGTGGTGGTTCTTTACTCTCGGGTTCGGCAGCTTTCAGCAATTCACTGAAAACGGAACATAGATTACGGGCAGCTTCCAGCAAACGGTCACCACTGCTGTCATCTTCCATAAGGGCGGCAATTAAACGAACTTCCTTGGTAACCTGTGGTATTGTCTGGGCAATTTGTGATACCGATGCCGAAATGGCTTCCGTATCGACTTCGTCGGGTTGGGTGGCGGTGATAATTTGCGCAGTGGCAGCACTCATTGTTGCCACATGACTAGTAACAGCTTGTTTCGATGTATCCAAGGTATTTTCACGCCATTCAATGGAACGCATATCATTGCCCAATTCTTGAATGGGAGCCTATATGAAAGGAGGAGCGGATGTGAATATTTATCAATGAGAAATTCTTGTAAATGTAAAATTGTTTTTAAAAAATTACCTTGGTCCTAAGCTCTTCATCGGCACGAGATAAGATCTCTTGACCAGCTGATATATAACCCAATAAGGCTCGTTGGGGCTCAGTAAGATTCACAGAACTAATACGCACTTCCTTAGACTAGATGGGGAAAAAAATAAATATTATTAGAAATAGTTATTAATTTAAACTTGTAAATTTAAGTTTATCAACTATGTAATGGAAACCAAATCATTTCGAATTGTTTTTATTGCGGCCTTCGGATATGTCCAATGTATAGGGTTATATTTTATTAATCGGAGACATCAAAAATTATAAATATTTCTACAGAAGGTCTCTAGAATGCCCTAATGAAGCCTTTCAAATTATAGAAGGCCATACAAAGTGGTCAAAGAACTATTAAAATTATTTATCTGTTGAATATATTGCCCCGGCAGTTTGATTTCCATCACATACAAAATTATTTTTTATGGAAAACCTACTTTGTGAAACTTTGAAAATTTGTCTATTTTTATCATTTTTGGTTAGCAAATAGCAGCATTTAATTATTAAGAGAAAGAAAAAAATATTTTTTTGTAAATTTGAAAATTTAAAGTTTGTCATAAATAATATTGGAACAATGTGCTATTTTTCAATATGGTGCATGACGAATATGGATTTTTGCAATGCGTTTATGCAACAGAAAATTGAATGTTTCAAATGTTAAAAAAAAACTTTGTAAATAATAAAATTTAAAGCATTGGTGCCAACTTACCGTGGGTGGTTGATGGGCATGATTAACTTGCCCAACAAAGGCGCCATATTGTACAGTTTGTAATTCGCCTTGGGTGTATGATTTTTCGCCTAAAGATATTTACATAAACATAATTAATAAATAAATTTAATAAAAACAATAGAAATCAAAATTGAAATAGATTAAATTATAACTCTTTCTACCAAAGTTTCTAATATGTTTAAATATATTTTACAAAAAATAAAAATTAATGTATTATAGACAACTCTAGGAAACCTTAGCATAATTCATTTAGGAAATTATCAGATTGTATTCCAAAATTAAAAAAATAGTTACTTAAATAAGCACAAATACAAAAAAGCTTTGGCTTTAACTTTAAATATTTGCCTCAAATTTGGAATTTTACAAACATTATATAGAGGCAAATATTGCAGATATTCATTAAGGGAAGAAAATAAAATAAACATTGTAAAAGTTACTTACCGTCATCAGCCCTCATCATACCCGGATGAGCCAACGATTCTGTGTTAATCTTGCCGATTTTATTCGTTTCATGTTGCAAAAACGTAGCTCTGTAAAATATGAACAAAAAACAAAACACAAATTCAGTTGAAGTATTCGAAGAAAACTAAACAAGATTTTTTCCGAAAAAAAATAATACTCACTTAAACGGTGCCACAGATTCTTCAACCATTGTTGATCCCTCATCACCCTCAATGCCGAAATGATCCTTGGTTTGTTTCTTTTTCAAAATTATATCAATATAACCGGCTATCAGCTGAACAATTTGTTCAGCTTCTGTGGTTTGTACCGAATAATATTGATTGGCATAATCGCCAAAATCTAAAGTGAATGTATTCGGTGATGCACCCCAACGACGAACAGTGGTCAATGGCCATGATACCAAAATTTCTTTGGTGCGTTCATCGAGACGCAATACCGAGTCCTTGGTTACACCCAATAGACGTGGCACCAATTTATTTTTACCATTCATTTTTTCTTTCACCAAAAAGAAGGTAACACCATAGGTGGGCAATTCACGTGCCGTTTTCGTGTACAAAACCTTGGCATCAATTTCAGAGAGATCAACATGTTTCTTATGTTCGGCAAAAATTTTCTTTTCGATATTTTTAACGCGTACATATGATTGTGGTAGAAAGTCCTTTAAGCTGTTTTGGGGAAGAAGGGGAAATGAAATTAATGGGATTTTGCCTTTAAAATTGTGTACTCATACTTACTCTAAAAATCCAGGTTTATGTTTAGCTTCGTTATGGGGTCCAAATTGTATGTGGACCTGTATGCCAGCAAATTCACAAGCTATAAATTTCAGAAAGAATTAATAACTCTCTTCCCACAAAGAAACAATTAAGTTGGACTTACCCTTCTCCTGAGTGACAGGATGTGTGCCATCCAAAATAGTATCCCGAGCCTGTACATACAGCAAATTCAATTGTACAGGATCACGAGAATCAATGTTCTGATCGGAGAAAAAGAAACGACGTCTCAGCAAAACGGTTTCCGATTCATCGATACCCTGCTCACGCAAGGTTTTGCCAACATCAACCCAGTTAACTGGAATTTATGAAAGATCACAAATTAATAAATAATTTCATCATTAATATTTCTCTCTTGCAACACTTACTGTCATCAGTTTTTAATTTCTTTCGCAAACTTTCCATTTTAGCATCCCTATCTTTTTCCGTAAACTTACGGCGCAACGTCAATGTTCCAAATTTATTATCGGGATAATTTTCATTTTGCGATTCATTATCCTCACGTACCAGACCATATTCCTCATGATTGGTAATACCGATTTTTGTACATATTACAACCATTAGTTGTGAAACGGGTTGCGAGTCATCAACCAGAATGGTTTTAACAGCACCATCTAACATGCGAACACGTAGTGTACGTAATTTTCGTCGATATTCCAGGGTATCCTGATTGTGTAGTATATAATAGCCGAGTGTACGGCCATTTTCCAACCATACACCCTGTTGATTTTGTTCATCCGAAATGAAGAGTCCATATTCGCTAGCTGGAAGTGAAAAAAGGACAAGTTAGTTATTGTGTGTGTGTGGTGGGTGGGTGTTTAGAGAGTAAACGAGTGGAAGGAGATTTTGGGGAGGAGGAAGATGACTGATAATATTATAAAAAAATCAATTATCACTGTTATCATCATCCTTAACCTCCTTCCTTTTTTCCTTATTCTCCCTCTCCTCTTTTATTGTCCTTTCATCGAAGTATTCTACAAATATTGATTTATTTTCTTATATATTTCTTCTTTTTTTTTGGTCAAACTTATTTGCTAGTGGCAGGCGGTTTAAAAGTATGTGTGTTTACACTTTTTGCTACTTACGTTGTCCCTGAACAGCTTCAGCAAATTTATCTCGGATTATTTTGCAGGCATCGAATACTGTGGTATTGGGATGGAATTGTATGGTTTTCGTTACACGTCCACCCTCCAATTGTATACGTAACGATAATGTTGACATTTTGCCTCTTCTTCTTCTTTCGGCTACTTCCTCTTCTATTCCTTTTCTCGTCGTTTGTTAGCCTGTTTTTGATTTTCTGATTCGGTTTCCGATTTTGATTTGGTTTTTCTTCTTGTTTTAGGCTTTGTTTTTTATTTTCCTTTGTTAGGAATTCGTTGTTGTTGTATATAGATGAGGCTGATGGTAATGGTGGTGGTTGTTGTAAAAGTGTTGTTGGTGGTGTTGTAATGAATAATACTAAGGCAGACGATGGTATTCTATTTCTCCTTACAGTAGTAATAAAAGGCACTGCAAAAAAACAAGTAAGAAATGAACACAAAGAGGGTCAGAACAACATATACATATATATGGAGAGATTGAAAATTATATTGGTTTATTGTTTGTTGTAAAAAATCAAATCAAAAACGCAATACAAGTGGAAAAAATGTTTGTAGACTCATTAAAAAAACAGATGTTGTGTACACACACTTACAATATAAAAACAACTTAATTAAAATATTTTAAAATATAAGTTTATCAAAATGTTTTTTTTTTTTTGTAATTTGAAGGCAAGGGGAAATATCCTTTATTTAATATTTTATTATGTTTATTGTTCCCTTTTAGGTGGATTTTTTATCCTTTAAGTGGTCATGAATCCAAGCAATTTAATTAAATACGCTTACAAGTAACTGTATATGGTGTTTGTTATAACCGATAATTTTATTGGACTGTTTTTTGTATTAAATTCCCTATTAAACAATTTGTGTTGGGTTTATTCAAAGTTCTTGTCTTTGGAATTCTTAAAAAATCAAAGCATACTTTTAGGCGTTACATTGTTATATTTTGAACAACAGATAGACAAGGATTTTTTGTGATATTTTCAAGACAGTTTTACGAAAAATATAACATTAATTATTCTTTTGAGATTTGGTCACAGGGAATATAAAGTAATAATAAAATGTATAATAGGAGTAATCATATATGAAATTGTCACAAGAAACAAAGTAATTAATAAAAATGATTTTTATAATATTAAGAAAATTTGTAGATTCCTCGAAATTTTTTTCATAGGTCTTTTATCACTTCTCAAATCTATTTTGGAAAATTATTTTTTACTGTGGAAGTATTTGTTTCTGCTAATGAAAATATTCAAATATTTCTTTTTACTGTATATACGTGCCCTTTGCAAAGAAATACAAAATCACATTGCCAGGGTAAATATGACACAGATTTATTTTTTCCGTTTTTTTTTTTTTACTCCCTTGTGTCCGTCTGTCTGTGTCCATTCATTTTTTGTTTTGTTCATAAGCTTTAGTATAAACATCGATAAAAAATGTTTGGTTTCTTTAGATATTTTTTTCCAAGCATTAGTATGCACAGTCAATATTTTTGTGGTGGTTTTAGAAAAACCCACCCTTAGCAAGGGGACATTGACGGATGGATGAGAGGCAAGGCATGCAGCAGAACAGAGCATAGCTAGCTAGGCAAGTGTAGTAGCAGCAGCAGTGATTTTTAGGTTTGATTTTCATTCTTTTATTTGCTTTTGAAATATTATTTGTACACAAAGACATAATGATAATGCATAGCACACAGAAGAGGAAACAATGGGACACGCTTGCCTTTGGTGGAAATGCTGACAGGCAGGCAGTCAGCACCACCAGTAGTGACTGCGATAATTGCAAGCAGCAGCCACCAAGTAAAGTAAATCTTTCTTTTTTAAAGATACCAACAAAGAGAAAAATATAAGGCCAGGAAAAAGTAAAAGCCCACATACAGAAAATATAAAATAAATACGGAGGAGAAAAAAAAACAATTTTAAAAATTATGAGGAAACTTCAAAAATATTATTTTTTAAAAAAGAAAATAAAAATGTTTACAAAAATAAAGTTTTATTTGAATTAAGTGATTTTACTTTAGTTTCAATAAACAATTTATTTTGTAATGACTCTATAACTTTTTTCTTTGTATTGGGGATACAAATTTCACATTTTTCTTTAGGGGGATGAAATATGTTTTTTTTTTTCTTAAAAAAGATTCAAATCAATATTTCTTTTTGAGTTTTATTATGTTTGTTATTTTCTATAAATAAATAATTGCAAAACCACAGTATATATTTATTTCACTTCAATTACTTTTTTCTTGTTTTAAGATTCCACAATCAAAATGTTAATAGTTTTTGTTGTATTTTCTCCAAACTCAAATCACTTCTTTTTTGTCGTTTTCAAATAATCCGATGTTCTTGCTTAACGCACCCAAATAATACTGAAAAGGTTCATAGACCAGTTCATCTGACACAGCGGCATTTATTTCGTGACATTCGTTTTTGGCAAAGATTCAATGAATATGGACCCTTGATGTCAGATTTCATTTAAGGGATGCTGTGTGTAAGGCTCTCGCCAAATACTCTCTCTCTCTTTCTCGGTTTGTTCCAAAAGATAAAAAGGTTTCTATTTTGGCAAAGGATAATAATTTGCGCGCTCTCGCTCTCTCTATCTTGTTTTATGTCTCCTTTATCCATGAAGGGAGGGGACCTGCGCAGTTTTATTACAGGGGATAAACTTTTTTCAACAGAACCACCCCAATGTTAAGCGAAAATATTTCACTAACAGTTCTGTTAATTTTGTAGAGTACTAAAAAGTCTCCACAAATGTGTCTATGATTTTTGAAGACTCCACAAAAGCCATATGCTTATTTTGCCATTTTCGACAAGAAGAATAAGCAACATATGTTAGCTAAAATTAAAGCTTTTTAAAGAGAAACAAGACAGGGCTGGGAGCAAAGAATTAAACATACTTTTCAAAAAATTCCTGTACAATTTTTTCGATTTTTTTGGAATTCCATTATGAACTTTAATGTCGGGTGAATTCGGCATTTTATAGTTTAATTCTTCAATAAGATTATTAATATATTTGTTTGGGGAAATTTTGGTCCTCCGATGTCATCTCTCTAGACTTGAAAGTTATAGGTGGAATAATTTCTCATTTGTCCCTTCAATGGAAACATTGAAATTAAACATATTCTATCTATAATTGTAGGACACAATCTAAACGTCTTTTGAGTGTACCATTTAATATTATTTCAATGACATTTTGGTCCTTCGATGTCATTTCTCTAGGCTCGAAAATTTTAACTGAGCTTTTTTAGGTTATGTCTTTACATGTCTTTCGAGATTATTATTAAATATTATATCAATGACATTTTGATCCTTCGACGTCATTTCTATAGGGTAAAACTTTCTAATTTGGTCCTTCAATGGAAATATTAAATTTGATGTTAGTGGCATTTTGGTCCTTCGATTTGAAATTCTCATTTGGCTTTTCGATTGGAAACATTAAATTGAAGTATATATATATATATATATATATATTTAGCTAGGAGACATTTTCTTTCTTCTAAGGGAGCTGACAATTAGATAATCTTTACGACATTTTGGCCCTTCGATGCTATTTAACATTTCCAGCCCTGTCACATACCAATGGTTTGTTTTTTTTTATTTTTGTAATTTGAAACTATTGTTCAATAATATGCCCATCTACGAGGCCAAGATAATTTGGCTTTATTAAAACGGGTTAATGACTTTGATTCTGAATTTGAAGCAACAAAATAACAGAACAACAAAAGGCACATAATTTTGGCATGTAGAGTAGTACGAAAAGAAATGATAACACAAAAGAAAAGTAATGATAATGAGGTGTTATATGGCTAGCTGTCTATCGTACCCACCCTCATTTATTCATAGGGCTGCTTTTTGGATATCAAATTGTTATTATTTGTTTTTGGCTTGACAACAAGTGGATGACTGATTAGCGTCTAGCGGCAAACGCCCTCGCTGATTTGGACAATGTAAACATTTCTCCCCAAAAAAAAAGTGTCATTGATTTTATGACATCCGAAAATGATGCTGATGATGATATGGTGCGCGTTTGAACTTTTATTTTAATGTCAGTCAGTCAGTGCATAAACAAATATCATGTTACTAAACAATGTTTCCTTCCTCCTCAACACTCATTATTCTTTCTCTCCTTTTTTATGTGATAGAATTTGGTTCATTGTGTCCTGTCCACATTGATTTTAATGGGAGACATAAAATATTTCCAAAAACAAAATTTAATTGCAGTATGACATCATGCTCTCGTCTTCTTTGGAACCCTAAATATTTTGTCTAATTAAGCCAAGACATTGAAATAAAATTCAATTGATTGCGATATGTGGCCACATTGTAGAGGTCATGGGAGCTGAGAGAGCACCATACGATAGTTCATAAAGTTTAATCAAAATACTGGTAGGGGGCGCGAGCTGCATGTGCTATAATTTTCATCAAAAACGAAAAATGAACAGAATAACAAAAATATGCACAACACCATGCAAAATATGTTGAAGCATATTTGGTCCTTCGACTTTATTCTCCTACACTGAATTCGGAATTTATAGTGTTTATGAAAAAATGCAAAATATATTAAGAAATTCAGATTTTACAGTTTTTGAAAAAAATTTAAAGGGTATTTTGTATATTTTCTTTTAAAAACTTTAGTTAAAAGTTCGATTTTTATTTGTATCTTAATTTAAAAAAATAAAAAAAATCTATATTCGCATTGTAAGAGATGTTGAAGCAAATTTGGTCCTTCGACTTAAATTTCATACATTGAATTCGTAATTTACAGAGCTTGAACACAAGGTGGAATTATTTGTGTATAATAAAAAAAATCTGTATTCGCATAGTATGATATGTTGATGGAAATTTGGTCCTTCGACTTAATTCACATTTATTGAATTGAGAATTTACTGGTTTTGAAAATAAATAAGGAATGCGTTTGTATATAAAAAAATAAATAAAATATATGTGATTGCATAGTATATTTGGTGCCTTCGACATAACTTTCAATTATTATATTCATGCTCAACGAAAAATATTTGTATGAATTTCAGAATGGAATACCATCAGAAGGGTATTCAAGTTATAGGATGACCGTCTTTAATCTGTAAAAGAGCTATATTACATATAAATAATGTAATTTTTGGTCTTTCTATTACACAATTAAATATTATTTCATTAAAAGTTTGATATTTTCATAATCTATATTTTATTTTTTCAACACTCCACTTTTCATTTTGGTCCTTCGATTTTTAATTTTTATTAATATCTAGAAATTTAATTCCAATACAATTTGTAAATAATAAAGGTTACCAAAAATAATCGAAATTAAGAAAGAGATTTTTGATTAATGAAAATAATATTGAAGAAATAGTTGGTCATTCAATACCAAAAAAAAATATTATTTTCAATATGTTTCCAATAATTATAATATATTGAAAATTAGTTTGTATTTATTGAAATTAAAGAACAATTAAATATTTCTTTGTTGGTCCTTCGACTAAAATATTTCAATAATGTGTTATCGAATTCCTTCTATATAGTGCTTTAAATCCAATGGATATCGATACAAAAATAATAGAAAATCATGAAATAAATCGAAGGACCAGAAAAAATATTTTTTTTTTTCAAATTTCTAATATTAGAAAATAAAAAGAAATAGTTTATATTTCTGGTCCTTCGACTTAATAATTTTTGGTCTTTCGAGTAATAATTTTCAATTATTTTTGAATTATTATGCACAAGTTTACATATAATAGTAGAAAAAAATATATTTGGTCCTTCGATTGAAATAATAATTTTAAATTGCATTCACTTCATTTCAAAAATTTACTTACTCTGATTAAAACTATTAAAGCTGTCGAACTCAAAATGTTCTTTGTTCGGAACAAACGAAAAAAGGCACATTCTGGCAAAGGCAGAAAGCGAAGGCATCTTTGGTTATATGCGAGACGTCAATGGCGGTGGACTTCAATATTTGTTTTTATTTTAAAAATTTTAAACAATGAAGTTTTCCCACCAAAGTCGTCCACTTTTTATCCAGTCTAACTGTGATTCGTCGTTACACTCCTTTACTTCTTCTTCTTCTACGGCGATGATTTTCAAACACTTCTAGTTCGGTGTTGATCAAAATACTGACGTTGAAGTTAAGGAATTTTTTACGGAATCGTTCATATGTTATGACCGGATACTAGAACTATAGGCACGTTTGTGGTGACGCGTTTAACGTTATTTGAAAACGTCCATAAACGTAAATAACAATTTAACAATTTTTTCAAAACAAAAACCAAGCATTATAACAGTTTGTATAA
Organism: Musca vetustissima; assembly: GCF_032173495.1. NCBI lineage: Eukaryota > Metazoa > Arthropoda > Insecta > Diptera > Muscidae > Musca > Musca vetustissima. Next base: position 373,834 of record NW_026887089.1, on the reverse strand, counting down.
CAATTATGTTGGCAAAGGTGGGGGGGTCGGAGTTTTTATAAAACACCCTTCGCCACACATATAATAGTAATAATAAAAATTAACGGAAATTGTTAATTGTTAACAATTTTTTGGGTTAAGGCTGCTGTTGGTGGTTGTTTAAAGTTTTTTTTTGTTTTGGTTTTTAAGGCACGTTCTCATTTAAAGCAATTATGACAACTTTTTTTTTTTTTTTGAAAAATTAAAACTGTTTTTTTTATAAAAAGGCACTTTTTTGAAATTAAAAACTTAAAACGTTTTTTGTTTGTTTCGGTTCGTATACATAAGGCACTTTGTAAAATAAAAAACTTTAAGGCATTTAACACTTTATAAATATATTTCTATTTCGATTTTTTCTTTGGATGCTGTAGCTGTTGTTTCTTGACAAATATTCAACTGATGACTGGGTTTTCTCTCAACTATTTTGGATGGCTGAATGGCCGGATGGCTGGCCGGCTGGCTGTATAGGTTGGACTTTGGAATGTCCTTCCCGATCTGTGGTTAGGCCTAGAATGATGTGTTATGTTGACGACACATCGTTGGCTTCTGTCGTTTGGTTCATTCATCCTCCTAGCACTTGACAAATGACGACGTCAAACAATCGTCTAGAATGGTTTGCGCATGTTTCGAAGCCATCACCACAATCAGTGTTGGTGTTGGCTGATGATATTTTGTTGCCACAACAACCACCACCAACAACAACAAAAGCAACCAAACGGCAGTGGATGCTGTGACACAACCAAGATCCTTAAGCAGGGATACAACACTCACCACTCAAACCCACTCAACTCATATATGAGTTTTATACGAACGCACACTCACAAACATACAAAGGGATGCTGATCACAAGGTTTGCAAAAACAGACCCTTTGAGTGAGTGAAAATTCTACAAAGAACATTTGCCAGGGGGTGGGGGCGAACATCACAACCACCCTAGTATAAAAATCCACTGGAATTTATCCAATAATGAAAATCGAGTGACAAGTGTTTTTTGGTTTGTTTGTCACTACTCAGCAGCTACTCTGCCTTTTTGCCAACGAATTTCTAATCTAATCTGACAACTACTACTTCTGCTACGGCATTGTGATTGTGACATCATAATAATCACCAGAGAAAGTCTGATGGTAGCGGTGGCGACGGCAGCTCTATCACGTGAATTGCCTCCCATGGTGTTTGCTGGGTAAGTGCAATGCAGGCAACTGCTGGGTAAACAAGTAGTTGGATAAAAAAACAAAAAGAAGAAAAAAACTTAGCCTGTAGAGGGGAGCCCCCCTTGCCAAAAAATTTACATAACTAGGAGGAAAACAACAAACTGATTGAATAATCAACAACACCAACAACAGCGAAAAAAAGTGCACACAAGTTTAATAAAAAAATACACACAGGAGAACTATGTTGTGTCCTTTAAAAAAAGGAAAATGCGTCAGGACACAGCATGATGATTTTTTGTTAGTTTGGACCGCAACACGTTAAATCTATTTATCCGTTGCACGATTGTCATCATCTCTAATTAGTTCTGAGAAATATTCAATTTTGCAACATGAAAATGCAATTTTGTTGTTGTTGTAAGCTACAGAAATTAGACTACAGAGGGAGAGGGGGAAAAGAGATTTCACATAGCAACTAATGATCCTTTGATTAATGAAACAATGCTCCAGAAGGCTCTGGGGAACCTTTTGTAATAATACAACAAGAGGCGGAATCAAGCCAAGTAAAAAAAACGATGTTAAGAAAGCAATGTAACGCTCAGCGGGATGATATCGAGAGGTCTTGTTAAGGGATCCTCGTTTCAAAGGACTGTTACAGCGTGGCTAAAAAACTATAAAAATAGATTAGCTAAGATATACTACTTGAAGTATCCTCACCACATTTCATAGAACTACCACAGAAGAATGTTGAAGGTTATAGGTTTGAGTTTTGTGAAAGTTTTTTAGGACTATACGAAATATTTTTTGAAGGATATTTTACCTATATTTTTAAGGTATATCAGAGTTAAGAGCGTGGGATTTTTAAGTTTTTGTTATGGAATTGGTAAGCCTTGGGCGTGGGGCTTAAACTATTTTAGAGGAAGTTTCAGGGCAATAACCGTAGGGTTTTAATAACATAACAATCATGGCTAAAGGTGGGATTTTTTAAAGAATATTTTTGAAGGCTATCACAGCTAGAAATGTGGATTTTTTGAAGAATATTTTAAAGGACTATCACAGCCAAGGGCGTTAATTTTTTAAAGAATATTTTAAAGGACTTACACAGCTTAAGGCGTGCATTATTTTAATTAAAATATTTGTGAAACACTATTACAGCTAGAGATGCGTTTTTTTAAAGAATATTTTTGAAGGAATATCACAGCTAAAGGTGTAATTTTTTTTAAAGGATATTTTTGAAGGACTATCACAGACAAAGGCGTAGATTTTTTAAAGAATATTTTTGAAGGACTATCTCATCGTATTTTTTAAAGAAATTTTTTGAGGTCAATCACGGTTAAAGGCCTGAAATTTTTAAATAATATTTTTGAAAGACTATCACAGCTAGAGATGTGGATTTTTTAAAAATATTTTTGAAGGACTATCACAGCTGAAGGAGTGGATTTTTTAAAGAATATTTTTGAAGTACTATCAAATCTAGAGATATGTTTTTTAAGAATATTTTTTAAGGACTATCACTGCTAAGGGTGTAATTTTTTTAAGGAATATTTTCGATTTTTAAGGACTATCACAGCTAGATATTTTTTTAAAGAATATTTTTGAAAGACTATCACAGCTAGATATTTTTTTTAAATAATATTTTTGAAGAACTATCACAGCTGAAGGCGTGGCCTTTTTAGGAATATTTCTGAAGGACTATCACAGCTGAAGGAGTGGATTTTTTAAAGAATATTTTTGAAGGACTATCACAGCTTAAGGAGTAGATTTTTTAAGAATATTTTTGAAGGACTATCACAGCTAGATAGTTTTTTAAATAATATTTTTGAAGAACTAAAGGCATATATCTGGATTTTTTTTAAAGAATGTTTTTCCCAAGACTATCAAAACTAAAGGCGTGAATTTTTTAAAGAATATTTTTTCCAAGACTATCACAACTAAAAGCCTGGATTTTTTAATGACTATTTTTGAAGTACTATCACAGCTAAAGGCCACGATTTTTTAAAAAATATTTTTGAAAGACTATTACAGCTGAAACTGATGAAGAATTTCATGCACTATAAATGTAAACTTCTAAAGTTAATTTTATACCAACTAGGAGGGCTGAAAAAGTTTATTTTTTATGCAAATTTAAGGAAAATATTGATACCAATGCTTGTTGTTGTTTTGAAAAACTCGTGAGGCAATGAGAGAGGGTTTTTTAAGATGATTTTCCTTTACTATAAAGGCTATAATCTTTCTTTTTTTTAATTATATTTATTTTGGCGTATTATTGAGGATATGCGCGGATTTTTAAGGAATATTTGTTTAGCAACTTTAACGGCTATAGCGTGGAATATGAACAATTGTTTTTGTTTTTTTTTGGTAATTATCAAGGTTATGGCGTGGATCATTAATGAAAATTTCTTTGAAAGACTATTGAGGCTAGAAGCTTGGATTGTTTAGGGAATATTTATTTTAATAACAATTAGTCCAAAAGTGTATATTAAAAAATAAAAATTTAAGGATTAAAAAATGTCAAAGTCTGAAGCACGACCTCCCAATGAATATTTTTTTAGAAGGAGTTATTGAGGATTTTAGATTTAATTTCCAATGGATGATTTTTAGAAGGACTTCTCTGAAGGACTAACTCCCAATGAAGATTTTTTCAGAAGGATTTATTGAGACTTTCAGATTTGATTTCCAATGAATGGTGTCCAGAAGGACTTCTCTGAAGGTCGTACTCCCAATGAATATATTTTTCAGAAGGAGTTATTGAGACTTCTAGATTTAATTTCCAATGAATATTTTTCAAAGCGACTTCTTTGAAGGACTATTAACGCCTATATCGTGGATTTTTAAATATGTTGATGGGTGACCTTTCAAAGAAAATTTTTTCAGGGACCATTGTGGTTATAAACATGGATTGTTAAGGAAATTAAGGAGAAAAATTACGATTTTTAGGGAATATTTATGCTAAGTCTAAAAGCGTTGATTTATAAAAAAATATTTTTTTAGAATTATTAAGGAAAAAAATTTATAAAGAACACATTTGGAAGTACAATTGACTCTGTTAAGACATCAATGTGGGGTTTCAATAACTTCTTGAAGAAGGCCATAACTGAGGATTTTCAAAGATTTTTTTGAGTGAATATACGTGTGGATTTCTAAAGAATTTGTTTGAAAAACTAAAAGTCTCCATTCAATATTATATATATTCTATCTATGGTTGATCGATTACTAGGTATTTTTATCTTTAAAAATTAATTCTTGTAAATTTTTGTTTGGCTCCAGGTCAATTGAAAAACTCGTTGGTTATAGTTTTGGTTTATTTTTCCATCGATTTCCATTTTCCACCTTATTTGAGTTTTTCTACCTATAGACATTTTATAAATATTTGAAAATCTCACACAGAACTAATATCTACAGCACCTCTGATACAGTCCCTTAATAATGATCCTTTATAAATTTCTTAAAATAGTTAATATTGTTTGTAAATTTTCCTTCTTATCTCTTGAGGAATTTCCTTCATCAGATGTCATGGAAAATTCTAAAAAGCGAGTTGCCGTATAAATCCTGCTACTATTGTCAACATTTGTAAATATTTTTATTTACTGTATATAAAATTATTAAACAATTGTAAAGAAGATAAGTTGTGAATTTGCTTGACATTGCACTGCTAATTGTAAATCACAAAAAAGCCAGCTAGCTGGGTAGCTATTTACATTTCACATTTAATCAATTGTAAATATGTATGTAAAGAAGACGACGAAGAAGAAGATAATTGTGTTGACTCAGAAGACGACTAAGAATGAAGCCTGAGGAATTTTATTGCTAATGTATGTCGAGTAAATGGTCTTTACTTTTTTTTGAAGAAGAAGAAGAAGACCTTAATAGATTTTTCTTCTTCTTTTACTGTTACAAAGAAAAAGATGGGTAAGAAGTAGATGATGAAGACGACAGTCAAGTTTGAGATAAAAACATTTATCAATTTTTATACTAAACAAATAAAAAACATAGAAAAAGTAACATCCACATTGTTGTCATCTGCGGCAGTCGAAATTGTTTTAGGAGGGAGGAGGAGAGCAATGGGGAGGAGTAAAGTGAAATAGACAAGTGTAGTTGTGGTAGTACCAGCATCAATCCAACCACCCACCCTATCAACGTCAGCATCATCACCATCCATCCATCCTCAGCCCCAGCAGCACTCACACATAAACAAGAATCAGCCATAAAAATCTCAATTGGCGCGACAATGTGGAGCCAAAACGGCCATTTTGTTTCTTCTCCTCTTTATACAGCAAATTTTTAGCAAATATTTCTTCTGTAACTATGTGTGTGTGTATGGGTGTTTGTGTGAGTGTTGGATTTAACAACTTTTCATTTGTATTTACCCATACATTATATCCTTTTTGGAGATGAATATATACATAACAACAAAAGGAAGGATAAACTTTCGTATATTTATGTATGTATTTAGGGATATGTGTGTGTAGGGTGTGTGTGTGTCATCTGTCTGTCTCTCAATCTCTATGTTACATCTTAAATTTCGTTTGTCGTTAATAAACATTTTTTGTTACATATACATATGTATGTGTGTATATTCGTTTATATTTCTAAGGGAATAAGTTGCTGCCCTTTTTGGCTTACTGTCGTTGGGCGCCATTTTGGAGCCTCGTTTAAAAAAAGTTATGGCTTGACAAATGTAAATATGTAGTATGTTTGAAAAGGTTTGTGGTTGGTGTTTTTTTTTTTTTTTTTTTTTTTGTAAATACATTTTATATAAGAAGCTATTACATACATATATTGAAAAGTCATGTATTTATGTACTCGAAGAAATTGAGGCATTTTTAGAAGAAAGAATACCATGGAGTCCTCATCAATAAATTGTAGGACTATTAAAAAAATGTTCGTGAAGGACATTTGATGCTTGTTTTTGAAGGGCTATTGACGCTACAAACGTGGATTGAGGAAACGTGAATTTTTAAAGAATATTTCTTTGAAAGGCTTTTGAGGATATTTCTTTAGGTTCAAAGCGTGGATTTTTAAAGGATATTTCTTTGAAGGGCTTTTGAAGCTAGAAGCGAGCATTTTTAAATTATATTTCTTTGAAGGACTCCTGAGGCTAAAAGCCTGAATTTTAAAAGGATATTTTATTGAATCTTTCAATTGAAGGTAGAGGCCTGGTTATTTAAAGGACATGGAGGTTTATAAGCCTAGAAGCGCGATTTTTTTAAAGCCTATTTCTTTAGGGTCCTTCAATTGAGGCTAGAGGAGAGGATTTTTAAAGCATATTTCTTTGAATGACTTTTGAGGCTATAAGTATGGATTTTTAAATATTATTTTTGGAAGGACTATTGAAGCTAGAAATTTACAATTTTAAAAATATTTTTAAAGGACTCTTGAGGTTAAAGAATAGTACTGTAAATGGATTTTTAAAGAATTTTATTTAGAAGGACTGGGCTTATAAGGTGTGATTTTTTCAATGATTTTCTTGGAGGGAATAGTAAAGCTGTAAACGAAGATTTTAAAGAATATTTTTAAATGACTATTGAGGCTAGAAACCTGTGTTATTAACGAATATTTTTGAAGGACTCTAGAGGCTAAGAAGACTGAATTTTAAGATTAATTCTTTGAAAAAATATTGAGGATAGAAATATGAGTTTTTCAAAACGTGAATTTATATATAAAAAACAGTTCTTTGAAGGAATATAGAGGTCATAATGGTGGATTTCAAAGCATAGTTCTTTGAATAACTATTGAGGCTATAAGGACAGATTTGGAGAATTGAATGTAAAAAATGTATTCTAATGGAATATTGGAGCTGGATTTTTAAATACAATTTTTAAGGACTATTGAGGATGTACGCATGCATTTTAAATAGTATCTCTTTGAATAAGTAGCATTGATTTTGAAAGAACTAACATTGGCTTTAAGCGTTTCTTTGATGAACTGTTGTGGCTAGGAGCGCAGTCTTAATAAATAAATTTCAAGCATATTCTTCTAAAGGGCTTATGGAGGCTATAAAATTGAATTTTATAATATATGTTTAAGGAATGCTAAGGCAATATGTGAGGATTTTTAAAGAATGAGGATGCTATAAGACTGGATTTTCAAAAAATATTTTTCTAAGGGCTGTAGTGAGGTTATAAACATGGATATTTAAAGAATTATTCTTTTCAGGACATTAAAGAACATTTTTCTAAAAAAATTAAAAATAAAAATCAGGAAAATAAGTGTAAATTTTTAAGGAATATATTTTGAAATACTCTCAATACTATAAACGTGGTTTTATGGAATATTTTCCTGAAGTTCTATCAAGGCTACAATCAGCATGGATTTACTTATTTATTTATTATTATTCGTTTTTAATATCAAGGTTCCAAATATGTTTGTTAAAATATTTTGCTGAAAATCCACTTTCAATGGCCTATGTTTTTCGAACATCTGTTTTAAATCCTGCTGAGATGTTTTATATAAAGCGAGAAGCCTTTTTTATGTTCATAGAAGATCATCTGATAGTTCTTCTATCTATAGAGGACGAGTTCAGCTCAGTTTTATCTGTTAATTATCCTTCAGCTCAGTTTTATCTGTTAATTATCCTTTGGAGTTTCACATATCTTTGAAATATTTTGTTAAGATTCCATTTCTATCTATGGAAGGTTTTTCCATATTTTAATGAAGTTTGTAACGTTCAACGTTGTGGCCCACCTTATCATGAAACTGATGAGGACTCTACAACAAGCGGTAACTAAACCCCTAAATAATTCCGCATTGTAAAACTTGTATAGTATGATTGATACGTCCTCAAGCCTCGAAATCTCCTAGTTGGGATCTATAAGAACATGGTTCCACATAATCCTCGAACTGCCTACTTTGATAAGAGTTTGGAGTCCACTAAAACATATAGGGATAATTTCGTCCTGCTACACCAATTTACTAAATAAAAATATATAAGTTCTATATAACTTAAATCTAATAAAAAAATAAATTTGTATCAACTTACCTCACAATTCGTTTTGTAGATGTTGCGGGCGTTGTAAAAGAGACGTAGAAAATTCCTTAAAATTAAACCGAAAAGAAAAAATAGTTTCTTTTTTGTTTTCAAAATGCTTAGAGCATCTGTCGTTCGTTAGTTTTTTTGTTGTTGCAAGAAAACAGCTCTTCCTTTATTTTGTGTGTTGTCTGATGATATCTGCAAGAAGAAGAAATACAAATTATTATTGCAAACAAATCTAACATTTCATTGTCATATAATATGATTAGAAAAACCATCTATTTCGAAAATGAATACCACAAAAATGTTGACCACAACTAACAGTAAACAAATAATAAAAATAATTCAGTTCAAACTCTCTCTTGGGTGTTCTTTGTTTTCTTTCTTCTTTGAAATGCAGATTTCACTTCGAGAGCAATAAATGGGAAAATTTTTTTAAAGCAAAAACCACAAAATGCAAGAAAAGTAGAGAAAATATTTTCCATGTTATTATTAAAGTGGGGACACATCGGCAGAAGCAGCAGCCCAAAAACTGTCATTAAACCATGTCGTCTTTGCCATAAAGAATAACTGTCAGATCGATGGATGAGTCAAACCAGATAATACAAAATGACAAACAAAGGCAGTTGTAGTAGTGCATTTCAGATTAATAATTAATATGAAATATAGATAAATTAGCATTCCGGAGATCTATGAGGCAAAAATCGTGGGTTTTAAATGATATTTCATTTAAAACATTTAAAGGATATTTCTTTATAAATTTGAAGAAGCGAGAATTTTTAAATGATTGACTTGCCATTTGATTGATTTTTGAGACTTGAAGGGTATATTAAAAATATTTCATGTCTATAACCAGTGTTTAAAAAAATATTAAATTTATGTCGCCGCTCCGATTGTAAAAAAAAAAATATTTTTAATATTAACCAGTGGGGACAGCAGTATAGTCAGACGGGGCCGACCATACGATACCCTACACAACTACCACGGAACTTTAACATTCTGCGTATGTTTTTCCAAGCCTGTGCAATATTTCGTGATAGTTGCAGACTATTGTCCGATTAGAGGTCAACAGCACCTCTGCTTTACACTGACATATTTTCCGAATATTACTAATATTCCGTATAGCCCATCTAATTAATAGTCCACATTCCCTTCACCGTGGATTGTGTTGTGATGTGTTCGGCTTATTATTGTGGCCCAAAAAAGTAAGTTTTCGGTCCACTTCATCCCAAAATTATAATACGCCATAGAATACAAAATTTGTAATTTTTCACACAAAAGTCAGGGTCAATTTGACCGGCTAAATATTGACCGATCTTTATTAAAACAGACATGCTTATTCTTTGACTCCATGTAAAAATTTGAGATGTTTGGGCCATAATTGCGACCTGTGGAGCGACCAGAAAAACCTACAAAAACTAAGTATTTGGTCCATTTCATCCAATAAATATTAACCGATTTTTCATTGGCCAGATCCGGTGCTACATGCAAAATTTCGTGAAGATTGGTCCATAACTGTGGCCTGTATCGTTTTACAAAATATAATGGACAGACGAACGGACACACATGTCTAAATCGACTCAGCTAGTAAAGATATGACGATCAGTATACTTAAACGTGGGTCTAGGACCAATATTTCACGGCGTTACAAACACTTGGGACTGCACAAAGCTATAATACCCTGACAACATAGTTGTGTAGGTTATAAAAATAAACAACTACGGCAATTACGGTTCGAAGGACCCTCCTCAAGAAATTGTTTTTTAATATTCCGAAATATTAAACTTTTCCAGAGGTAGTTTCCAGTCCCTCCACACTATTCTTCTTAAGCCCACATAACTTCAATTTTAAAATTCCGTATAAATTTTAGCACCTAACAACAACAACAAAACAAAAGAAGAAATTGAAATAAAAAACATTTGGGTGAAAGAAAAGAAACCAGAAAATGGCCTTGCTACCGAATAAGTAACAACACAGCACAAGGAAAATAACAGCAGATCACTACTCGGTGGATATAAAACAAACTGCCATAATTGAACATAACTTTGTACTGCAAAAACAACAACGAGAAACCACCAACAATAACAACATCATCTAACCGGAGTTAACAATAACTTCGACAAGGTAGCAATGACACATGCAACGCAACAAGAATTTGTTTGGCAGACGAAGACGCAACGTCGCATCACAACTAAATCCTGGTGACCAAAGTAACACACACACAAACAGCCACCAGTCGGTCGTCAGTTCACAGTTGTGGTCTTCCGACATATTTGGCATTTCAAGAAGTAAGGCTACAAATGACCTGAAGTTGTTTACCTCAAACAAACCATATTTGTCAGGAAGGTGAAATATGGATGGATGCGAAGAAAAGAAGGGGAGGAGCATGAAAGCAAGAAGATGGAAAGAAATTATAAGAAGACAAAGAAAAAATAATTCGAATTGGATAAGGCCATGGAATGCGGTATCATGCCATAATTAGATGAACTAGGAACTGTGCAAGCCAAGAACAAAAGAAGAAGAAACAACAAATATATATTTATGATTGACACTAACATCCAGGCAGGCATCCATTAATGTCCATCCAATCCATTTATCCAGTTATTGAATGTCGTTGTTGTTGCTGTGGCTGGTTTCAGAAGTGTGTTATAAACACGCGCTTCAGAGGAACAGCAACGACCTGCTAGACAAAGTGGCGATTTAATGTTGGCCAGCAGCTGTTATTGATATGGCTGGCAAAAGAAGGATTTCATAAGAAGCTACTTGGACAAGTGGACACACTTGAAGAGTTGGAAGAGATAGTTTACAGATAGAAATAGAGGCAAGGTCTTCTCAGGACCAATGGTGGGCAAAATTTCTCTTAAAAAATGTTTAAGAGAAAATAAAAACATGAATTATTCTTCGGAATTTATTAAATTTAATATATTGAAAGCATAAATAATATCCAAGGAAGTTCAAAAATATAAGGAAGTTCAAAAATATATAAATAAATTCATTAAAAAAAATTCGGAAAAAATTTCAATGTTTATTTTTGTTTTAACATCAAAAATGTTAAGAGAACGTATCAACGCTGGTGTGCACGTCTGCCCAACTATGCTCAGGACATAAGAGTACTTCAGGGGAGAAAATGGGGTCTTCTGTGGGCAGAAGGGCTATTATGTGAACAGAAGAGGTCTTCTCCCGACAGAGGAGATATTCCTTAGACAGGGGAAATCTTCCTTCGACAGAAGAGATAGAAGAGGTCTTCGACAAAAAAGGTCATCTGTGGACAGAAGAGGACAAAATAGGTCTTCTGTGGACGGAAGAGGTCTTCTGTTGACAGAAGTGGTCTTCTTGGGACATAAGAAGTCTTCTGGGGGTATAAGAAGCCTTGCCTGTTGACCGAAAAAGTCTCTTGGGGATAGAAGAGGTCTTTTGGGTACAGAAAAAGTCTTTTGGGGATAGAAGAGGTCATCTGTGGACAGAAGAGACCTTCTGGGGACAGAAGAGGTCTTTTGGGGAAAGAAGATGTCTTCTGTGGACATAAAAGGTCTTCTGAAAACAGAAGTTGTCTTTTGGGGACATAAAAGGCCTTTTAGGGACAGAAAAGGTCTTTTGGGGACAGAAGAGGTCTTCTTTTGGGGGCAGAAGTGGTCTTTTGGTGACAAAAGAGGTTATCTATGGACAGAAGAGGTCTTTTGGGGACAGAAGGGGTATTTTTGGGGACAGAAGAGGTCATCTGTGGACAGACAGAAGAGGCCTTCTGTGGACCGAAGAGTCTCTTTTGGATAGAAGAGGTCTTTTGGCGACATAAAATGTCTTTTGGGGACAGAAGAGGTCTTCATGGGACAGAAGAGGTCATCTGTGGACAGAAAAGACCTTCTGTGGACCGAAGAGTCTCTTTTGGATAGAAAAGGTCTTTTGGGGGCAGAAAAAGTCTTTTGGGACATAAAATGTCTTCTGGGGACAGAACAAGCTTTTGTGGACAGAAGAGGTCTTTTGGGGACAGAAGAGGTATTTTTGGGGACAGAAGAGGTCATCTGTGAATGGAAGAGGGCTTCTGTGGACAGAAGAAATCATCTGAGGACCGAAAACGTCATCTGGGGCTTCTGTGGACAGAAAGAATTGTTCTGAGGACATAAGAGGTCCTCTTTGGGCAGAATAGGCCCAAGGAGTATTTTTTATAAATGTTATTTTTTATAACTTGTCTGCAAATTTGTTCCAATTTTTATTTTCAATTAATAATTTCAAAATTTCATTCAAATTTATGATCAAAAACAAACAAAACATAACAAGTAATGCCACAATAAAAACATTGCCAATTTCTGTCATGGCCTCAAATTCTGCAAAGATTAGCAGACAGTGAACGTGCAGGGGGATGACTTCTTCGTATTTTATTTTAATCTCACCTTCACCTCATAGCATCGTTGAAAAAGACGACGACGACAGCAGATGGATATGCTCTGTTTTATGATTATTATTCGCATTTAATGGTGATCTTGCTGAACGAATCGCTCGTCGACATTTAAATGATAAGCTGGGACAGGAGGAGGAAGTGTAGTGGGATACACACATAAAGAAAATCAAAACAGCTTGCCTCCAATTTGGCAATCAAAACAGCGAAAACCATTTTCAGCAACGCGTTGCGTATCGTCATCATTCGGATGAATCACAAAGTCATTTTTAGAAAATCAATTTTTTTTCTTCTTTTGCGGATGATAATGAAAGAAGAGGTAGTAGTGTGGTGGTGACGAGGATGATGATGCCGCCCAATGATCACACAAAAAGCGAATAACAACACAAAAAAAGAAACACAAAGCCCCCCAACGGATGTGTGTGGCAGCCGCAGGGTGGGTGAGTTGTTTCAGATCTTAGTGAATGAATAATCATCGGCAGAAGCAACAGCAACAGCAGACGATCACCGCAAAAGGCTGCCAAGTTTTAATTTCAGCAAACACTCATATGTAGATATATCGATATGTATTTATGTACGAATATGTATTGTGGGTAAGTAGGGCCAGATTTTATTTTTTGAAGTTATGTGCATTTTTTACCCAAATAAGTTTCGTGCTCTACATTTAGCCACTGCTTCTGTATGTAAATCATGAATGGCACACTTCAGCCAACAAAAATCTAATTATAAATGCTTGTTTACATTAGGAAATTTCTAATTGAATCTTAATAAGTATCTAGGTTTCGATTTTGAAAAAAAAAATTTTTTTTGAATTTTGTAAAACCAATCACGTACGAAATTGAATTGCTAATCTGATTTAAAAAAGGAAAGTCGAATATATATGTAAATAGTGGCAATTTTCTATAGCAAAAATCGCAATAACTGGAGATGTTTTCTTCAGATAAAGCCTTTTGTGGACAGAAGAGGTCATCTGTGGATAGCAGAGGTCTTCTGTGGATCGAAATAGTCCCTTGGGAATAGAAGAGGACTTTTGGGGACAGAAGAGGTCTTCTGGGGACAGAAGAAGTTATCTGTGGACATTAGAGGCCTTCTGGGGACAGAAGTGGTCTTTTGGGAACAGAAGAGGTCTTCTGTGGACAGAAGAGGTCTTTTGGGAACAGAAGAGGCTATCTGGGGACAGAATACGTCTTCTGTGAACCGAAAAAGTTTTATGGGGATAGAAGAGGGCTTCTCTGGGCAAAAGAGTCGTTCTGTGGGCAATAGAAGAATGTTTCTTATAGAAAAATCCCAATAATTGGTGATAAATATTTTTCTATTAAAAAATGCCGATAATTGGGAATAAATTTTTTCTCTATTAAAAATTCCCCAACAAATGGGGATGATTTTTTTTCTCTTAAAAAATTGGGAATATGAAAAAAAATCCGCGATAACTGGAGATGAATTTTTTTCTACAGAAAAAAATTCCCAATAAGAGGGGACACATTATTTCTATGGAAAAGAAAATTCCCAATAAAAAATCCCAATAATTGATGAAGAATATTTTTTTCTATTGAAAAAATCCCAATTATTGGGTATTAATTTTTTATTAAAAAAATCCTTATAACTGGAAATTTTTTTATAGAAAAAAAAATAATAGATCCCCAATAAATGTTGATGAATAGTTTTTCTATTAAAAAATCCCTATTTATTAGGCGATTACTTTTTTATTAAAAAAATCCCCAATAACGATTGGGTATGAATTTGTTTCTAAAAAAATCCCCGTTAGCTGGGGGGGGGATGCATTTTTTTCTGTAAAAAACCCCAATAACTGGAATTGCAATTATTCCATTGAAAATAATTTCTGTTGATTTTTTGTATACAGAACAAATTATTCCCAAAAACGGACAGATTTTTCTATAAAGTTTTTAGGCATTTTTTTCTATAAAAAATCAACTTCAGTTATTGCTGATAATTTTTTTCTATAGAAAAAATTCCCTAAAAGCTTGTATTATTTTTTTTTTTCTATCCCTAGTTAATGGGGATGATTCTTTTTCTATATTTAAAAAACTGGGAATTTTTTCACAGAACAAAAATCCCCATCAACGAGGATGTTTTTTAATGGGAAAAATCCCCAATTAGGGTAAATTTTTTTCGCTTTTTAATAAATTACATATTTGCAACTGACTAATATATACTTTTTTTTAACTTTTAAATCTTGAAATTCAAGGAAATCCATAAAATATTTTGGCTTTCTATTTTTTTTACATTTCTGAAGAATTTTATTAAAAAAGAGGAAGAGAAACAATAAACATTTACATAGCATCGCTCACCTAGATGATGACAACATTGCTAGAAATCTTTTGAATGGGAAAAAACATCCTGGCGACATTTATATCCTTCCGCTTTTATTTACCCACAAGAGCAAACAATTTTTATTGGTACCCCCCCTCTCTCGATCTCCTCCTTCGAATGAGATGAGAAAATTGACAATAATTTTTACAGAATTTCTTACATAGCATTTGCTTTTTTTGTCATTGAAGAAAATAATATTGTCCGCCCCGGGTTTATCCTTTTCCAGGCCTCAATGTTCGTTGTCATCGTCATCCAATAGCTTTGCGTGTTTTCTTGCCATTTCAATGATTTTGCTCTGAGGATTTTCATTTATGGCTGGCTTCTCGATGTTCAGAAATGTTGTTGACAAGTGTTTAAGTTTGGTTGGTGTTGTTATTGAGGATTTTTTTCTTACGCAAACAAATCATTTTTTATAGGGATTTTTTTCTAAAAAAAAAAATAAAATATAGAAATTTGTTATCCCATTTCTCGGGGATATTTTTCGTAAAAAAACTCATTCCCATAGAAAAATGTCATACCCACTTTTTGGGGCGTATTTTTCTGTAGTAAAAATATTCATCCCCAGTTTTTGGTATGTTTTCTATAGAAAAAAAATTAATATGCAGTTCTTGGGATAGAAAAATCATTCCCAATTATTGTTAATTTTTATCCCGAATTAATGGGGAATTATAGGGGACATCTTTATAAAATAACCAGTAAGGAATGTAGTAAAGTCGGACGGGGCCGACTATATGATACCCTTCACCACTTTGGGTACATTCAACAGATGAATCCTAACCTAAATCCTAATCCTAAATACGAAAATGGATCCATAAACATGTCATTCTGCAACCTATACAAAATTTTTCATTTGGCCAGATATAGAGTTGCTATAGATATAGTATATATATATATACGTAATGTAAACCGATTTCAATAAGACTTGACAGAGATTAACTTATATTAACTACAGTTCATTATACAAAATTGTGTGACAATCGGACAAACTTTGGGTCTCTAGTGCACAATTTATATAAAATCGGAAGAAAAGATATATAGGAGCTATATCTAAATCTAAATCATTACGCTATGCCAAATTTCGTGCAAATCGAAATATATACAGGGACTTTGATACACCATTTACATTAAATCGGACGAAAATATATATGTGAGCTATATCTAAATCAGGACCGATTTTCAGAAAACTTAACACACATCATTCTAGAACAAATTCAGTACGTTTTACCAAATTTCGTTCAAATCGAAAGATATATAGGGACTTTGGGTCACCATTTACATTAAATCGGACGAAAATATATATTGGAGCTATATCTTAATCTGGACCGATATTCAGGTTTCTCAACACAACATTCTAGACCTAATTCATTACGCTATGCCAAATTGCGTGCAAATCAAAAGACATATATTGACTTTGGTGCACCATTTACATTAAGTCGGAGGAAAATATATATGTGAACTATATCTAAATCTGGACCGATTTTCAGGAAACTTGACACACACCATTCTAGACTCAATTCAGATCGCTGTGCCAGATTTCGTGCAAATCGAATAAAATATAGGGACTTTGGTACACCATTTACATTATATCGGACGAAAATATATATGGGAGCTATATCTAAATGTGAACTGATTTTTCACAATTTCAAAAGGGTTTGTCCTTGGGCCAAATCCAATTTGGATCATAAATGCGACCTGTAATTTGTTTACAATTTAACATGGACAGACAGACGGACATGCGTAAATCGACTCAGGAAGTGATTCTATGCATATTCTCAAAAGTAAGCATGTTTCTATCTCGTTTCCTTTTGCCTGTTACAAACATATGCACAAAGACATAATACCCTGTACCACAGTGTGGTGAAGGGTATAAAAATGCATCCCAGTCTATAGGGATATTTTTTTATAAGAAAAAATCAACCAGTTCTTGGGGATATTTTTAATGGGGAAATTTTCTATAAAAAAATCATCTCTAGTTCTCTTAGGTACATTTCATTACATTTCAATAGCAAAAAATGTATACCCCGTCATTGGTAATATTTTCTTCAGTAGAGAAAAATCCAGTTATCTCCAGTTATTTGGAATATTTTTTTAAGAAAGTAAATTTCATGTTTCCCTACTCAGTAATAGGGCTTTTGTTCCTAGAGAAAAAAGTTTTGGAGATTTTTTTTTCATTTTTTTTTTCTTACAATAACATTAATTGGGATCTAAAAAATTTATAAAATAAAATGTTCATAAGTAAAGGGTATTTTTTACTACTAAATTAAGCATTTTTTCTAGATTTTTTTTCTTTAAAAATACATTTACCACTTCCATTTTATTTATGTGTTTCATTTAATTTATTTTATTTTTTATTTCATTATATTTTATTTTTTATTTAAAAAAAAATAAACTAATTTTTGTGCTGTTTCCAATTTCTTGGTATTTTTTTCTTTAAAATTATTTTATTTTATTTATTTATTTTTTATTAAAAAAAATAAACTAATTTTTGTTCTGTTCCCAAATTGTTAGTATTTTTTTCTTTAAAAATTCATCCCTATTATTTGAGATTTTCTTCCATTTTCTCCCACTGTAAAATCCTTTCACCAAAAATCGCCCTTTTTTGTGACATACAAAAAATTACTTTCTAAATGACCGTTAAAATAACAACACAGTAATAAAAATGTAAACAAAACAAATTGAATGAAATCAATCAAATAAAAAACGCCCCAGCAATCATTCACTCAACACGATGTAACAACCCTCTCTCTTTAGGGATTTTTTTGTTCAATTAAGTAGCACAATTATGTGCATTTTGTTAGGTGGATATGGGTAATTTTGTTCCCTCCCTTAACAAAAAAAAAAACAAATGGCAACAACAATGACATCCATTAGCTTTGACGAACTCGGTTTTCCACCCCCTCCTCCCTTCTGCCAGACACTGACATTAAAAGCATTGTTACCACTTTGCGGTCGTTAAGTTAATCTGTTCTCTTCGTTTGTGAAATGTATATTTGTAAGATATATAGATATTTGGATGTTTTTAACACTCATCTCCGTTTGTCATTGTCCCGTCACGCCAACGATGATGGCTTTTCATCACTTTTAAGGGTTATCACCACGCAGAATAAAAATAGCCGAGAAAAATAAACATTAAATTAAACGAAGAGTGAGGAGTGAGTGTGTAGGTAGGCGTTGTTCTTGTTCTATTTATCATTTGATCTCTCCCATCACAACCACACCCCCACCACCCATCCATCCATATTCTTCTTAATTTGTTTTTATTGTATAAATATGTTGCATTGTTGTAAGTTTCCTTCTTTTTTATAATTGAAATCTCATATAACACATATGGACGCACGTAGGCATGCATGCACACACACACACACACACACCCATTCATTGAACGGTATCTTCTGCTCTTGTAATGCACTTGTTTCTTCGCAGACGATGTATTGTTTTCGGGCTTTATCGGAAAAAACAAAAACAACAAAATCTTGTCTGGGCAAAAAATTTGTTTATTTTTCTTACTCAAATTACTTATCAAATATTATTGAAACAACAATAGCAACTAATGTAGAGCGGCAAAGGCAATGTGGGAGAGAAGAGGGCTTTCATTATTAAGCCATACCACTCGTCATCATCGACACCATTGTACTTCGTCGTCATCGTCGTCTTTTAGTTCGTAAATCAAACGGAACAAAACAAAAATAAATCTAAAAGGAGACGGCGGTGGCCTGGCCTACAACATGTGAGAGAGCGAGCTCCACTGTAAGAGCTTACACTTTGTTTTGTTTTTGTTTGCGCCTTTGTATGTGTGTGTGCATTATTTTATCTTTATCAATATTTATTGTTTACATTTGATATCACAGTCAGTCAATCAGTCAGCCACCCAGTTGACGGTGGGGTTATCCTCTTATCACATTATTACAAATGGAGTCATGTTTGTGCGTGTGTGTTCATTACTAATTAAAGGTATTTATTGTGGTCATTAGCAAACAAAAAGAGACTGCCATAAAAAGGGAGAGAGAGAGATCTACATACATATCTCTTTGGGGAATAGCAAACAACAATCCCACGTTACTTAAAACTCTATGTTATTGATAAAATATCAATGAGAAATTAAAAAAACGGAAATAATGAGAATTGGGGGAAACTAAAAGAGTGTGAGTTTTGTAATATCAATGAGAAATTGAAACAAAAACAAACAATATGTGTTATAAATGAGAGTTCTTTACACACATCTCCCCCATTGAAAGAGAAGTCTTGTAATAATAAACACTGCCTTATATTTTTTCTGTACGAATTCCATGGAAACCATATAATTTGTAAATGAATTTTTTCATTGGAATTAAAAGTTCAATTGTTATATTGACATAAAATAATGGTTGTGATAACTACAACTTTAAATTACACATATTACAATTCTTAGAAGACAACAATTAATGATATTATTCAGCAAAAATAAATTGAAAAACTTTTTTTAAACTGAGAGATCATCAGAACAGGCCCACACTTTTGAAGACAAATTAACACTAAAAAATAAATTAAATACCTCATGAGAAATCGACATATAATCATTTATTTCGAATAATTTGAAAAACAAATCGGTCGTGAATTTTTTCAAGAATATTTTTATACCCTTCACCACACTGTGGTACAGGGTATTATATCTTTGTGCATATGTTTGTAACAGGCAAAAGGAAACGAGATAGACCCATAGTTCCTTTTGAGAATATGCATAGAATCACTTTTTGAGTCGATTTATGCATATCCGCCCGTCTGTCCGTCTTTTGGTGTTAAATTGTAAACAAAGTACAGGTCGCATTTAGGAGCTGAATTGGATGAAATTTGGAATTGTGGCAAGGATTTGATTTGCACGAAATTTGGCATAGCGTAATGAATTTGAAGAAAATCGGTTCAGATTTAGATATAGCTCCCATATATATTTTCATCCGAATGGTGCACCAAAGTCCCTACGTACGTAACGTACTTAAGGATTTGTTTACATACAAAAATACTGAGTGAGATTTTTTTCCTATAGAAAAAAGTGATGCATAAAAAATTGTTATTTCGATTTTTTTGTAAAAAAAAAATGATATTTTTTCTATTATTAGATATTAAATATTTTTTCTATAAAAAGTAGACTTAAATAATTGAGTATTTTTTTGTATTGGCCTTCTGTACTTGATGAAAAAGAAAAATTTTTGTTGTCTAGAAGAAAATTTGGTCATCAACGTATGATGATGATTTATTTATTTTTTTATATATATTTTTTTTTGCTTTATTTTCAAGTTATTTTTTCTCTAAAAAAATTTTTTTAGTATTTGCATCTCCCTACATTTGGATTTTTTATAATTTTTTTTTTCTGATATAAAAATATTTTTGTTAGTTGTTTAGGTTCAAAATGAAATGTCCCAATAATAAAATTGCAACAATTCCAACACTCTTATTCACGTTTAAAGTATTTTCAAAATTCATTCCAAGAATAAAACACAAATATTGCATATGTACATATTTAAAATAAATAAAAACAACAACAACATAAACATGATAATACGCCCCAAATCAAATGAACTGCAATGAGATAAGACATAAAATAAAATATCAAACCCAAACAACGATAAAGCCACAGAGAAACAAATGATTTCATTCAATAATAATAAATCTATCAATATTTGCCAAAGATGAGTTCATTTTTTATGTTGGGCAAGCAAAATAAAAAAATAAATAATAATAAGAAGAAGAAAAAACAAAAACAAAATTCCCCCCTTTATGAGAGTAAATATGCAAAGAACTCTTATTAACAAATAACCAAAAATCATCAAATAGAGCCAGGAACTCTTTATGTGTTCTCTTCACATGCAAGAGAAGTTAGGCTCCATAACAAATTAAGTATTTGATTATAACTGTACATATGCATGCATTTCACGTCATAATTCCCCTCTTCACCCATTTGGGAGAGTGATGATGTCAGCACCTCTCATTGTCATTATCATTATTTCTCCTTCATGTTATTTGTTTGTGTATTAATGCAAAACACAATGAGAAAGACTTATTGATATTAATTGAGTAAACAGACCAAGTCCTCCATTTCTGTACACATTTCATTATTTATTTTTGCATATTCTCTGTCTTTTTTGTTGTTGTTGCTGAATGTCATCACCATCACTTGCACGAACAAGTGACCATTCTCCATTTACATGGAATGAAACAATATTTACTGGCATTTATTTTCTATAATGGAATTCAAAAATACAAGTGTTTGTTAAATAAACGAAGAAGAGAAGTGGAAAACGAGCCGAACGAAAAAGATGACAACAATGACGATGACCGCGCTACCGATGCCGATCGGGATGATACAATGAATGCCATATCAATTGAAGTTAATTTTCGGGCTTGTTTGTGTTTGTTTGTCGAGAGGTGAAGACGACGACATCCTCCTTATGGGTAATTTATCATATCGGCTGCTGTAGTGTTGCAGTTGTTGTTAGTGTGAAAGAGGCAGTCAAGTGCAGTGGTGTGAAGAGTTTAAGTGAGAAATGCACGCATAATAGCAGAGATGGGAATGCTGAATTATGCATTACGGGTAAAAAATGAAACAAAAAGTAGTTAATTGTTACGGAATAAAAACAAATTTATAGAATAATGAAATATTTTATGAAAAATAAAACGATTTTCAACCATTTATTTATGGAAATGTGAAATGAAAAATTGAAAGAAAAAACAACAAATTTTAAATTTTATTCTTAGAAATACCATCAACACAATAGGCGTGGATTTTTAAAATAATGTACATATTTTCCCAGATTATGGTGAAGACATTGGTGTTGTTTTGAAATATTATTCTTCTAAAGATCAGCCCATCGATTGGTTTGGATTTGTTACCAAAATATTTTTTCACATTCCATCCCAGCAATTGTGCGTGGATTTTCCCCCCTATAAAAAGATTGATCATCAACAAAAAATGGAAATTGATGATATAACCTGATGAAAGACCTGAATAAAAAGATGATTCTTTATTTAAGCAAAAAAAAAACCCCGAAATATTTGATTAATTTTCTATAGGCAATTGGTTCTCAGTAATTGAGAATTTATCTGCAGTATCTAAAGGTTTTTACATATAATTATCAGGCTTTAGAAATTTATTTTCTTAAGAATAAAATCGACCCTCCTAAAGTGAGAATTATTTCAACAGAAAAAAATAATATGAGATCGGATATTATTTTTAAAAAATTTTTAGATTTTTTTCTATAAAAAAATGACTGAGGGTATTTATACCCTACATAACTATGTTGTCAGGGTAGTATAGCTTTGTGCAGCCCCAAGAGTTTGTAACGCCGCGAAATATTGGTCCTAGACCAACCTTTACGTATACCGATCGTCATATCTCGACTAGCTGAGTCGATCTAGATATGTGTGTCCGTCCGTCTGTCCATTATAATTTGTAAACACGATATAGGCCGCAGTTATGGACCAATCTTCACGAATTTTTGCATATAGGATGGGTCTGGACAATGAAGACCCCTAATGTGTTTGGTAAAGATCGGTTAATATTTAGGGGATGAAATGGACAAATACTTAATTTTTGACCGTCTGGTCGCTCCAGATGCCGCAGTTATGGTCCGAACATTGTCAAATTTTACATGGAGAAGGTGATCGGGCCAAAGAACAAGCATGCCTGTTTTAATAAAGATCGGTCAATATTTAGCGGGTCGAATGGACCCTGACTTTTGTGTGAAAAATTAAAATTTTTTATTCTGGGGCGTATATACTTGCTCCTGAAGGACATCTTCCCGAGAAGTTAATAGTATATCCCAGAGGAGTATTTGACCTTTTAATTGATACCAATTATATGACTGTATATACTCTGATATGGGAGTTATATGTAATTAGGTAAAGGTGACTATGTGCATAGTGTTACTATTCCTCCATTAGAGGACGGAAATTTCGCGCTGATCCTTTGAAATTGTACAGGAAGTTCCGATTATGGTCAAGGACGACGCATATAGTTTTAGGTGAAGTTGAGATTTCATTCAGGGGCTGCAATGAACCGAAAAATTTAATTTTTAAATTTTCTAGTCGCTCTAGAGACAATTATTATATGCAGAACATAACATATTTTAAAAGGTGAAGGAGATGTGACCAAATACTTAGAGCGGCTGTTTAGATGATGATCGGTCAATATTCCGAGGGTCAAATCAACCAAAACCTAAAGTGATCAGTTTTTTTATTTTATGGCGTAAAAATTCACCAGTGTTAGAGAATGTTGATCTATAATCGGTAAAAAGGGTGAAAATATCACGAAATATTGCTCAGAATATAGAACCGCAGAAAGTTTGTTTTTCGTGGTAGTTGTGTAGGGTATCATATGGTCGGCCCCGTCCGACTATACTGCTCCGCTCACTGATTTTTCCTATGCACATGATTTTTTTCAGGAATACTTTTTCCAAATGTGATGCTTTTTATAGGCGAGAATTTTTTCCAAACACCTCTTCATAAAGTGGTGCTTCGTCTGAAATTTCGTCTCATTTATTAGCGAAGTTTTTTTTTTTTAATTTTTCCCCCAAACAAAATCTCATTTACTGCTCTTATTTTTTCAAGAATATTTTTTTCAAAACTCCAATTAACTATTTTTATATATTATTTTTTTAATCCATTTTCTGATCAAATATGTGTAATACTCTAATCCCAGCTCTGACTGTTTTAATTAATCGACATTTTCAACAAATTATCTCCAATCAATTACAACTACAACACACTCTCTTAAATTAACCCAGTCAAGGCAGGCATATGAGAACTGCATGCAAAAGATGAAAGAAATGAGAAGAGTTCAATGGGAGTGAAGTGTTAAAGAGAGAGAGTGACCGAAAGAGAATAACAGAATATTTATCAATGCATAATTTATCTTCACATAAATCGTTGTATGTAAATTTGGTGGAATTGCCAATTTTAGTAAAATTGTAGCTGTCATATTTTTTCCATTGAACTGTCAGTCAATTGACGGGCATGGGCATAACCATTTTATAAACAAATATAATAAATAAGAAAAAAACAGGAGTAGCTAGCCAGTAAAGCTTTATTTATAAATTTCTGTTTTTTAATGGAACAGATGTTGATTGCCGTGATGATTGAAATCATTTTCAGTTACCTACCCAATACCTACATATTCGATGCAAATAAATTGTGTGATCTCTTTTATTTTTCAAATTTATTTGGCCTGATAAAAAAAATTATCGAACGCCCACAATTATTTTACAAAATAAAAAAAGTGAACCAATATGTTTTTGTTATTGTTTTTGGTACTCTCATTAGAGTGATATTGTTGTTGGTGGTGTGTGCGAATAACAAATAAATTCTCTCTATTTTTCGAATTTTTATTTGCATTTTGTTGTTGTGTGTTGGCTGCTGCTGTGTCTATGTTTGCTTGTGTTGTTTGCATGGTTTGAAGGTAATAGAAATGTCGATTTGATTTTGACCGAAACTGAAAATAGATCTCAGAAAAATGACGTCATAATTGCCAATATTTTGGACTTTTATAAAAGGAAAAAAACATTTGTGAATTGTTGTTGGTTGGAAATTATTTCTATTTGGAAGAAGAAGTGGCAAAAATATATAAATATTACAAAATAAATTCCTTATTGGTATGAAATCTCTTGTCTAGTATATTAAGCAATTAGAAGGTCAAATTTGCCATAGAACAAGTTTTTGAGTTATGATTTTTTTTGCTGGTATATGTAAAGTTCAGGTCAGCAGTTAAAGTAGGAAAGGACCTCTCGAGGCCTTTCAATGCCGAACGAGGATTTAGATAAGGTGACAGTTTGTCGTGTGACCTGTTCATGGTCTGAGTAAGCAACTCAAAAGCAAGGCAAACTCTCGACAGACCAAACTCACACTCTACAAGACTCTGATATTACTTGCGCAAGTAGATGGGGCAGCTCTTGGAGTGTTTGACATGGTGAATATCGCCGTCGAATGAACCATGAGCTATACCATCTATTCTCGGACATCGACATAGTCAGACGGATCGAGCTGCAGCGACTACGTTGGCTAGGCCATCTTGTGAGAATGGATGAAGATGCCCCAGCTCAAAGGGCATATAAACACGAGCCAAGTGATGGGCTTCACGCAGCAGAGGAAGAATCTGATGGAAAGATCAAGTAGAAGACAACATCTCGGAAAATGGTCTTTCAAATTGGATGAGATGCACACAAGACCGACGCGCCTTGAAATCTTTTTTAAGGTCGGCTTATGGAACAACCGTTCTGTCATAAGCCAGCTAAGTAAGTAAGTATCTAAAGTACATAAAGAAAAAGCTTTAAAAATCCGAATTGCCTGAAACGGATTCAAACAAAGACATTTGAGGTCGAAATCCGATATTTTTAAAGGGCTAATTATAATCTATTTATTTTTAATCAATTTTTAGCAACTACTATTATTTATTATATATATATATATATATATTTATTTTTAATGTACATAAGTTTAAAGTTTGGTGTAATTTGTGTTTTTTTTTTTTTTGCAACACAAAACCGTAATGTGCTTTTGTAGACACACTGACCATCAAATGACCACCTTCGTTTCTTGTTTTTATTTTCAAATCTAATAGAAATTCTTGACACCTCATAATCATAAATCCATAATTTGTTTACCATATAAACACCTTCGAATTACGAAAAAGCCTACAACAATGCCAACAAACACTTGCAACACAAAACCATAAAACTTAGCTAAATATGGAGTAAATTAGACGCCTACACACTAGCAGCAACAACTTCATTCAGTGGAAAAAATACAACAACATTCCAAACTCACTCTGAGCAATTCTTGAATGTGTCCGTCGGTGAATTGGAATAGACTTTGGATATTAAACAGACAAATACATGACATAAATTTCAAATATTATATTGTGCATATACACACATACATTACCGACATATGGACAATAAATATTTTATTCATCGAGGAGTTGGAGAAGGGTGAAATTTTATTTAGTATTGGAAATTAAAATGGAAGTGCATTGAACGTTTTATTTCTTTACTTTAATGTCATGCCATTTAATGGATTTTATAATAAGAGAATATAATTCTCATTGTATTTGCAAGCATTAAATGATGAAACTATTAGAAGTTTAACTGATCGAATCTTTGTGGCGAGAAATTAAAATAAATTTTCGAATGCAATTTGCGAAAGATCAACATTTTTTAAATTAATGATCCCTACATTTTTATACTACACCCTTTTCTAAAGATAGCCATAAATACCTGCCCGGTATAAAAATAAATAAAAAATATTTTTATTTTTAATACCAAATTTGTACATAATACGCATAGGAGGAGGAAAACTGAATATGTAGATATGAGATAATTTATCTTAAAGAAGTAGTAGAAAACAATAACAAACAAAATATATCTATTTATAGATTAAATTCCATTATCAAGAATGAAAAAAGAAACGCAAAGAAAATAATGTATAAAAATATATAGATATCGTTGGTGTAAATTCCAATTATAAAACGGTATTAAAAGGATTCAAATGGGAAGGGGAAACGTATACACTTTAACTTTGTGGTATTAACAATTATTAAATAATTTAACACATCAAATTATATAACAAAAAGCTATGAATCACAATATATTATCAAAATACAATTGATTTTCTTGTAGGCTAGGAATTTAAATACAAGACGAAGATATTACTCACTAACTCTTAAAATGCCACAACAACAACAACAAAAGCACTCCATACATCAATAAATAAATAAATCTCAACAACAAAAAACTATTAATATAAATAAATAAAATGAATGAATAATACAATAATTTCTGGAATCCACGAATGACTCATCGCCCCCATCGCCCGTATTGGAATATTATCTCTTATAACTATTTTATACCGAACAAATGAATTATTTATTAATAAATAAAGAAATTGTTGTTGTTGTTATATATATATATATATATATATATATGCCAACTATAGAAGAATAAGTCTCCTTCCCATCGCATAAAAAGTGCTATCCAGCGTGCTGTGTGAACGACTGAAGCCAATGGTCAATGGCATTATTTTACCATACCAATGCGGCTTCAGACCTGCAAATCCATCATTGACCAGATTTTCACACTGCGTCAGATCCTGGAAAAAATCCACAAAAACACATCGACACATTCCACCTATTCGTCGACTATAAAGCCGCATTCGACAGCCCTATCCGTTCAGATGTGTATAAAGCCATGCGTTTGGCATTTCTGCAATATTAATTCGGCTATGCAATATAACTTTAACTGGCACAAGATCAGCAGTTATGGTCGGAAAGGACCTATCGGAGCCCTTCAATACCGAGCGAAGAATCAGACAACTTGATAGTTTGTCGTGTGACCTTTTTAACATCCTGCTGGAAAAGGTCATACGAGAGGCAAAGGTGAACAGAAATGGCACTGTCAAAGTCATTCTATAGTTTTCGAATAGAATGATGTGTGTACATTTTCTTGAAAATCGGTTTAGATTTAGATATAGCTCCCATATATATTTTCGTCCGATTTTATGTAAATGGTGAACAAAAGCCCCTATTTTTCTTTCGATTTGCACGAAATTTGGCATAACGTATTTACATGAGTCTAGAATGATGTGCGCAAAGTTTCGTGAAATTCGGTTCAGATTTAGGTATAGCTCCCATATATAACTTCGTCCGATTTTATGTAAATGGTGCACCAAAGTCCCTGTATTTCTTTCGATTTGCACCTAATTTTGTATAGCGTGCTGACTAAGGACTACAATGAAGTGTGCTTAGTTTCGTCAAAATCGATTCAGATTTAGGTATACCTCCCATATAGATTTTTGTCCGATTTTATATAAATGGTGCACCAAAGTCCCTATATTCCTTTAGATTTTCTATTAATTTTGTATAGCGTACTGAAATAGGACTAGAATGAAGTGTGCTTAGTTTCGTGAAAATCGGTTCAGAGTTAGATATAGCTCCCGTATAGATTTTCGTAGGACTAGAAGAAAGTGGGCTTAGTTTCGTGAAAATCGGTTCAGATTTACATATAGCTCCCACATATGTTTTTGTCCGATTTTAAGTAAGTGGTGCACCAAAATTGGGCGATTGATACACAGTGCAGAATATCGAATAGCGTGTGTAAAATCGTTTTAAAAAATGTGTCCCATTATACGCTAACGAATATAAATCTTCCCCAAAGAAATGAAATTTAGCATAGGTTGCAGAATGGCATGTGTATGGATTGATGTTAGTCAGATCACATGTAGATATATATAACACATTTATGTTCTTTCAATCTAATGTCAATGTTCCTTCGAAAGGCGACGTCTGTAGGGACACATATTTGGAATATACCAAAAATGGTGAAGAGCCCAGTCCGTTTTTACTACTTTCCTTACTGGTTTACTAATGAAATAATTCGAGAGACTCAACATTACTATTTTTTAATAAAAATCTGTAAGCAAACGTTCAAAATGACTCATATACAACCTGTTTAGAAAAACACAAAATTTCAAAATACAAGAGAAATTTGTATTAAAAAAAAACATATGATTTTTTTTTTAAACGCAAATTGTAGAGATGGATACAATCCCCAATGTCATGTTCATTTAATTTTTGTGAATAAATAAATCACTATGAGAGATACAGTCATCATACAGCATTGAAACATTTCCAAGAAAATAAACAAACAAAAATTACATACAATAAATAAAAAAAAAATTCTTCAAAAAATATATATAGTTGTTCACAGCTAAAAAAAATAAATAATAATACTTGTGTGTTGAAAAAATATATATATTTGTGTTCTTTTTTTCTTTCGTTTTTTTTTTCAATTTCAGCTAATGTTTGATTTTTTATGTTTGTAAAAAAAAACATAAGCTTGAAACAACAAAATAAACAACAAAAAACTTTTACCTGTATTTAATACAGGTATTGTAGTTTTTTGTTGTTTATTTTGTTGTTTCGCTTATTTTGTTTTTTGGGAAATTAAATACAAACATAAAAAATCACGAAATCGTATATCGTACCGACAAACTTGAAATTGAAAAAAAAAAACGAAAGAAAAAAAGAACACAAATTTTTAGATTTAAAGTAAAATCAACACACAATGTATTTAAAAATTAAAAATCAGCATATGTTGTATTTTATGGTCGTTTAACATTTTTTATTCTTTTATTTTTAATAGAATAACACATAAAGCAAAATACGAGAGAAGAAAAAAAAACAAGATATTGTATAAAGACACCGATGAAACGACGCATACGCCGCCACACAAAAAAGATGAGGTAATTTCTGTTGTTTTTAGCAAAATTTATGATTTTTTTGGAGGGGTTTTGTTTTGATGGCAATATTTTGTATATGGAAATTACACAAGTATACAAAAGTTTAGCAAACTCTTATAACTCAGGGTTTTATAAAAAAAGGTGGAATTTTCGGTACTTTGGAAGGTATTTTCGAAACTTTGGAATTCCGCAGAAATAGATATTTCTCCCGAAAACATAATGTCATTGGAATCTGGTACCCCCGGAAAGTATATTTTGTTAATTCGTGTCAGCATAATTGGTTCTAGTCCATTTTTTTTCCATTTTTATACCCTCCACCATAGTATGGAGGGTATATTAATTTTGCCATTCCTTTTGTAACTCATCGTAATATTCATTTCCGACCTTATAAAGAATATATATTCTTGATCAAGGAAAAATTCGAAAACGATCTAGCTATCTTCTAAATAAATTGAGATAGGGTGCTAAAATTTTGCATAGGTTTGTCTTTTGTCTGCAGGCAGCGAAGATGGGATATTTTGGTCCACGTTTGGGCATAGCTCCCATATAACATTACCCCCAATTTTCGGTACTTTGGGGTTCTTGAGCGCGTTTTTCAACCGAATATGCTGAAGTTTGGAACATTTAGTGTATATTGGGTACTAAATGTCTCCACAAAAAAATTATAAAAATTATTTAGGTGCATTTTTTCTGGTAACCCTCATATAACGATACCTCCTAATTTTCATTTTTTCTTTTCATTCTTTGAGTTCTTAATAAGTACCAAATCTCTCCACAAAAAATTATAAATATTGGTCCATTTTTTCCGATAGTCCCATATAAGGGTACCCCCCAATTTTCGGTATTTTGGGGTTCTTGAGCGCGTTTTTCAACCGAATTCGCTGCAGTTTGGTATATTGTAGTCGTATGTGGTAACAAATCTCCCCACCAAAATTGTATAATATAATTTTTGGGGTCGTCCCCATATAACCACATTTTTTATATTAAAATAGTTATATCATTTGTTCGTGTTTGGGTTTGGTTCTAAGAATCTGTTGTAATCATTTAATCTGCGGAAGATACGAAAAAACTAGAACATAAGGTTCGATAATTAACCCTATATATACATATATATATGAACTGTAACCCGCATTTAGGCCTAGCCCCTGTGTGGGAGGTAGCAGAAGGAGTGGACCGATAATCCCCATGTTCAACCTTGAACTAAATTTAGAAGAAATAATAAGATGGGCAAAGTTTGAATGAAATCAACTTTTTTTGAAAGAAATTTGGTCCAAAGAAACATGGGGTGTAGGACCAATATTTAGAACCATAATCGGTTTGTAGAAATGTCGGTATAGGTACACTTTTTGGTATGTTCCCTATATTTTCATTTCAAGTACCTGTCAGTATATCTATGGTGGAGGGTATCCAAAGTTCGGGCCTGCCGAACTTAACGCTTTTTCACTTGTTAATCCTTCAGTCTTTTTTGGGTCACCCTGTAGTCCATTTTTGTATTGTTTTTTTTTTAATAATTATTAAATTTTTGTAGACTTGTGTAATTTCTTCAAAACTGATGCCAATTGAAATATTTCATTAATTATAATTTTTTTGCTATGAGTAATTTGAATATTTGATTTTTGTTGCTTTCGATTTTTTATTAGTTGAATTTTAGTTTTATTTATTTGTTTATTTTTTTCTATGAAATTTTTTAGATATTTTTTTTATTTTATTGATATTTTTCTTAATTATATAACCCAAACATATACAGGTTTTTTGCAAAAATTTGGTCTACACTTGTTTTATTTGTTGTTGTTGTTGGCCTTTTAATTTCAAAATTATTGATATGGTGGTGTTTTTTTATTATTATTTTCAAATTCCACTCAATCAACCGAACCAGACCATTTGCGTAGGGGTATGAAGTTGGCAGCAGCAGCAAAAAATGGTCATGGAACTAGTTTGCTACAATAGAATATCTATGTAGGCATTTTTAAATTTTCTAATAAATTTCAAAAAAAATAATCGTTTAACACTTGAGACACGGTGCAGGCACAGTATTTGGTGGTAGAGGGGGCGGGCAGCACACAGCATTACATTTCAAGTGGCAAGGAGTTACACATTGATCTTAAACAACAACCAAAAAATGTGGCAAACACAACACCCACTACAAAAGTTGCCAAGTCTAATATTTTTTCGTTTTTTTTTTTTCAATTGAATTTCATTATTATTTTTTTTTTTTTTTAATTTTTTTTCCTTGTGTTCTTGGCCAGACACAAAATAACGTAACGCAGCAAGCACCGTACACATCACATCATCATCATCGCACTAAAAACAAAACGAAGCAACAACAATAATAACAACAACAAACATTGAACGTCGTAATCGAAAATCCATATGTTGCTTCGTAATAATTAACACCGGAGGCAGCAACAGCAACCAAAACTAAACAAAGGCGCGCACGTTCACATACGAAAACACTCGGACGCGTTAAAACACGGTTAATTTTTGTTGTTTCTTGTTTTTGTTTGACGTGGAGGTAATAGCCAAAATACACCGGCTAAATGTGTGATGTTCTTTTGTTGGGAAGGGGGTTGGGGATGAGTGCAAGGAGGGAGGTAGGTAAGAAAGTCCAAAAAGATTTTTTTTCAGTTTGCCTTAAAGTAAATACAGAAGTTGAAATGCGTAACATAAACATATCAAACGCCCTTCCGTTCGGTGTGAGTAAGCAGCAGCAGCAACAGTCGCCACAATTACCCCCCACCACTACCAAATCATCAGCCCCCACACAAACACACACGTTATGGCTATTTTTGTTTTGTTATATGGCAATTTTTTTTTTTTTATTTTCAAATAACAATAACAACACTGTTGCTTATTCATTTTCACTTCATCATCACCCCGCCGACGACGACCCGATGTTAATATTAATTTTTTCCGCTAATTTTTACTTACGAGTGCCTTAAGTAGCAGACTACACAAAACTAACTGAATCAACAGTGTGCTGTGTTTTTTGAAATGGGAAGAGTATTCTCCCTATAGAATGGAGAGCTGAACAAATAAATGGAGAATTAAAAAGGAAATAAACCAGTGTTGAACAGAACTAAATTTAGAGTATGTGCGTGAGAGCGTTACTGAGAGATAATCAACAAAAATGGCCCCACCAAAACATAACAGAACAACTGGGTTTCCCTCTCTGTATAATATTTGTTTCCCCACATTCGTTCAAACTCTCAGAGTAACAGCTCTCAAATTATGATCTCTGTAAACAAGGAGAAAAAACACGAGCGAACAAACAACCATAACAACAACGACAGCATCAAATCATTTGAAAGATCATTTGTGGAGCTCAACAATTGGAGCATTAAATAAGAACCAAACAAAAAAAAACAACAACAATTGTACACACACATACATTATGAGAACCATGACATGAGCGCATCAACAAAATATGAGATAATATCGCAAAATTGAACATAGAAAAAATAAGTTTGGGAAAGGAAAGGAAATAAGTAAATAGAAATAAATGATTTATTTAAATTTAATAGATTTCTCTTTTGCATAGATCACGAGACACTGTGACCTGTTGGCAATTGATGGAATAAAAATTGGAAAGAATAAATTGACAAATTTAATATTTTCTTGTATAGAAATATATAGAAGCGAAAAGTGACAATGCAAGTGGGCAATTGTTTTATTCAGGTAACAACCCAAGGCCAGCGACTAAGAAACAAGTTGAATTTATTAGACAATTCCTTAACAATGATTGTCACTATCAGGCTTTTAAAGCATTTATACAGGCAGTATCGAAACATAGAGTTTATTAAGACAATGGTCGGCCTTAAACCAAGTAAAATCGAGTACAGACGAACTTAAATAGATTACATCCCTTCAGGGGTGTCCGCATCACCTTGAAGGGATGGCAATAATAAAAAAATAAAAAGTCCATGTCATCCACATTACCTACATAAAAATACATGCCACCCTTGTATCTACAAATAGAATAGAGTAATTATTTTATAGGTGTGTAGCACACTTCGAGTGTCTAATAATGTGTTAATCAAGACTTTTACACTTTTTAATGATTCACCGGCACGAAAATGTGCCCGACACTACAAGGTCATAAAATATTTCAAAAAGGAGGGTGGAAAAATATTACTTCCCCATCCTTATATATAGCGCGACAATAAGAGAAGATCTCTACAAGGGGTCATCTACTTTGCTTTGAGAAATATTAGAGTTAAGAGGGGGATATTTTTCAGTGAATCTTGTTCGATGTGTGTTGATCTGAAAGGATTTTTATTTTTATAGAGGATTATGAAGGAATTGTTACCCTGGATTTTGTAAGAAAAATTATTTCCAGGTATTTTTATACCCTCAGCCTTATGGCTAATTTGCACATATACACTGCTATGGCGTAAATGTACCTCATCGACCCCATGTTTCTTTGGACCAAATCCGTTTCACACAATTTGGAGTCGATTTACAAATGTCCTCCCTTTCCTTCGTCGCCTGTCTAGGTCAAAACTATTAATTTTATAATATCATGCATGCGAAAGGACTATACGATTTCAACCAAACTTTGCAAAACCTATTATATTTACAAAAACTAGATCATGTCCGAAAATTTGACCTATCAGTTTCTTACTTTTGGCCCATTTTGATAAAAATTCGGTACCAATCCAAACTTTACACATAGTAATACTTTTACTAAACCTAGATCATATCCGAAAATAGGACCTATCAGGTTACTCCTTCTGGTACCTCCCACACAAAATGTCATCATTTTAAAAATTTTTTAATTAAATATCACACGAATGGAATGTTCGATTTGATCCAAACTTTTGAACATCATAATATTTCTATCTTTGCTATATCAAAGATGGAACCCATTGGTCCACTCCTTTTGGTACCTCCGCCACAAAGTGTCATAATTTTGAAATTTTGTTAATTCCGATTCGAATGTCCAATCCACTCGTTCTGGTACCTCCCTCACAAAGATTTAAACATATATAGTTTCTAAGTATTTGCCTGTAAGGGTGATGATCTTTTATTTTTCACAGCTGTATTTCCGAAGAGCAACCTCTTCTGGCAAACATGGATAACATTGCTGAGCACATCATGTAGGTAGCTTCAGGACATGTAAACTTGAGATTTTGTATAATTTTACATTATTGGATCTCAGAATACTTCCAGACTTCAATGAGGTGGGTATTTATACATTCAAATATGTATACCCTCAAGGAAAGGAGACCACCTGTGGTGATTTCTTTTCCTCACATATATTCATAATAAAATTCCACCTTATATGCTCTTATTTGTCACATTTCTTGGGCGCATGGTTATTTTGCAATTAAAATTTTGTGATTAACCTTCTTCCACATTAACACCACTGGCAAATTGCCAGCAATAATAAAAGTTGAGCCGATCGTATATTGTTTTTTACATTTACTATCGCTTTTCATCACCATAAATGCAACAAATGTGCATTGTTGCAATTTGATTGCACATATTCGCATGACCATAAATATGGATATGGGCCTGCCGCCTAAAGAAATTAATACCATCGACATGCTAATAGAAAGTGACTGGGTGGCCTGGCCGGTCACTAGAGTGAAAAACTTCCATTTAGAATATAAAATTTTGAATTTGTTGCAACAACAAATTATCATATGGGCTTTCTTGTTCTCCCTGCCCTGCCCAGCTTATCAATTAACGTGTCATACACCCCAAAAGCCAATAAACCTGTACACAGGCAATGATGATGAAAAAAGACACTTCGCGTAATGTGATTTGCATGAAAATAATGAAAAGCGATTCCTCCCGCGCCTTAATTGCCATAGCCATAGTGGGGGAGAGATGTAGTATGGTGTTGCCTTTGTTGTCACTTGATGATATTCCGCCAACGACGCCACCGCCGCCACTACTGTTGTTGTTGTAGTTATTGGCGTATCTGTTTTGTAGTTGATTTCCTTTTTTACTTTTGTTTTGTTCATTCTTTTTTGCATATAATGAGTGTAAATTATGGATATTGTCGCCATTAGGTGGCGTCAACGGTGACTCCCTACTATGTGATGTGTCCGTTCGCTTTTGTTGTTGTTATGCCACGCTTATTCGATTTAGCTAGAGAACGTCACTATCGCCACCTCAATTAAATAAAACAGCAACAGCAAGGAATATCAGCAAATACGCCCTTAAGAACAGACACAAGGGGCAAGCGGAGGCAGCCACACCAGCAGTCTTCTTCATCTGTACACTCATCATATATATTTTTTGTTCTTCAATTATTTTTGCCATATTTTGCTTAATTTCGTCATGACCAGAAATTTACCAATGTGGTGGTTGATAATTATTTTGTTAGGTGTAAACTGAGTTGCTGTTTCTGGGATATTTGCAAAATGCCTGCCTGTTTGGGTCGGTCAATCACAGCACACCTCACCCTTATTTGATGGCTGCAAATTTCTGCATGCTTGTTTGCCTGCATGCATCGTACTTAAACCTTTGTCATTCTCTTTGTGTGTTGCTGGTGCCTGCATCTGTTGTGCCCGTTATTTGTGCCAAATTCACTTATAAAACCAAATTTTATCACTTTTAAATATTTCTTAATATATTTTTTCCAATTTGCGATAAAGAATATCTTATTATTTTCTTCTATTTCTTATTTGCCTCTTTATTTTGTTGTTGTTGTATTTCATGCGGGCGGGGAACTCAATTCTTGTCACTTATATTTCACACACACACGCAGAGAGAGAAGAGGGCAAAAGCAACAACTAAACAACACATATTCATCCGCCTTGCTTGCCTGCTGCCTTTGGTTTTATGCAGGTGAAAATGTTTCTTTTAATTTCTTGTTTATTTCCGTATTTTAACATTCGAATTTCTTGCATTTGTTATTGCTCATGGCTTGAAGTATTTGAAACTCACTTTTTTATTTAATTAACACACAATTTAGTTACTTAATTATTTTGTTGAAACATAAACACTTATTAAAGAACTTCGTCATTTGTGGGTAACTAAAGCAAAAAACACTCAGCAGTCAGTCATTGAATATGGTTACTCTATTAAGTGTGCTCTCTCGCGCGCTCTCTCCGGTTACTCAAGTAGTCTGTTATGGTTTGGTCGGCAAATAACAGGGTGGTCATTTTACATTTTTAGTTAATTAAAATTGAGGTAATTTAAAGTTTTTTTTTTGTAAATTATTTTTAATAAAATATGTATTAATAATAAAAGAAGAATACTTGTGTCTGTTAAATAAGAAGAAAAGAAAAAAGAAAATTTATAAAAATAACACAATATATAGAATGCATTTAACATTTGTAAAAGTATGGTGGCTTTTCAAAAATATTTTACTGCACAGTGGGTTGATTATTCTGCATGAGAGATGTGACATAATTATATTTGCCTTAATACTTGTATAAAAATAGTGTGCATCGCACTTTAAGAATTATTTTAGAGAAAAAAAAATATGACAAAAAATTGCAAATATAAAATATTAAAAAAAATCCTTAAAAATAGGAATAATATATTTTGAAAACTTAACGTACGTAAATCAATTTATAAATTGATTAATAAATGGTATATTCCAGAACCTGCAAGATTGCACAATTCTTCACTACGATAACACCATTTCTTTAATGATATCGAAGAAATTAGTAAAAATTAGTAGAATATTACAGGACAAAGAATATAAAATATTAATTTTAATTAATATTAAACAATCAATATTTTTGGGGTACTCAATATTGCAAAATGCTACTCTGTTGCAGCTCTCAGATCAGCTGGCAGCATATTTGGAGAAAGTGATTTTATTTGTGAATTATCAGAACTAAAATTATTTTTTTTAAATATTTTTTAAAATGATTATCTAAGCTAAGAATATGGATATTTTTAAAGGATATTTTTAAGGACTTTTAGAGGTAAAAGCGTTTATTTTTGTAGCATATTTTTAGGTGACCTGCCTGTTGAGTTCCTAAATAGTATGTACTTTAGTATTAAAAACGTAAAACTTTTTTTTCGAATTTTAAGTATTTTGTAGCATACATTTAGGAGAAGTCATTATTTTCTTTTCAAATGTAGGGTTGTGTTTTAAATATGTGCCGGTCGGAAAGTTCTTAGTCTAGCAAAAAATCGCGGTGTAAACAGAAAAAAGTAATAAAATGATATAAAGTCTGTTTGAACACATGTTCAATTTTGTTTACGTATACAACCCCAAATTAAAAGCAGGTTTTTTAATTTCTATGGCAATTTTTCGCAATTTTTTACCGTTGGAAAAATTAGGAATTGCTTTCATTGTTTGTTTCTATAAAAAGATATGTTTCTTTTTCAATAATAGTAAAATTCATTATAAATTTAAAAAAATCAAACTTCATGACTTTTTGTGCTTATACCGCGCTTTCTGTGTTAGGCTAAGAACTTTCCGAACTGCCCTCGTATGTCAAATAAATCCTCATGAAGTAGGTTAGCCCGGTAAAAAGTTATAATGTACATGCCGTTTAAATCGAAATATTGACTGGAATCAAGCTTAGTTCAAGCTTGATTTAATTATAAAATGGAGATATTGCACTTTATAACGATAAAATATGTAGTCTAAACGCACCTTTATATCCGAGTTGAATGTAATAATTAAAACATTGCCAAATAAAACTATTCCTAATCTGAAATTAAATATTTGGAATTGACATTTCACATCAATACTACGCAGCGAATTTACATATGTTTTTTGACAGCAAATCTGATGATCAGCTGTTCTTGTTGAAAAATTGCTGTGGGAATGTATTTTGCACTGAGAAAATCGGACATGGGGTATATTAGGTATTTTCGAGATAATACATTTTACACTTTGAGAGCCCGAAATAACACAGCTCAAAAAGTACGATATGTCTAAATTTCTGCTAATAGACATTTTATGCTATGACAAGTTGAAATATAAAAATACACCTCGGTTGGAAAAAATACCTTAAGGATATGCTACATCCTCTTCTATGGATAGACTCCGGCAATCTTCAATATTCCCAAGCATTCTTCAAAATTACTTATCTTATTAGAAGATCTTACCCTCAAGGGTTCTTCGATGGATAAACCCATGACACAATAAATTTAACGCAGCTGATGACTCGGTTAAATGTCAAAGTGCGTAATTTCTTCTTGAATTCGAGGTGCAATGTTGCCAACCATGTTAAATATTACAAGGAAAAATTTGACAAATAGTCGAGACAAAAATAAAGGTTTTTGTTTCGATACATAAAGGTTTGCATCATGATTGCAGAATATATTGGAGGTTTGGAAACACAGCTAATTATTTACAATAATAATTATTTCAAATCAAGTCAGCTGTTCAGTGCATACTAAACACCTGATTTCAGATAGGGATCCCTAGGTAAATTGGTGAATAGTTTGATATCTTCTGTTTCCAAATGTCCAATTACCGTTCACAATCTTCTTCCTCATATTCTTCTTCCACTAGTAAAATATGTTCATAAGATATTAAAGATTGATTTATTGTATTTTAAAATTACATCTCGGTACATGAGGTCTTATGTACCGAGATGTAATTTTAAAAGGGATCTTGTATGGATAAATTCAAACTGTAGAATATATTTCTTATCGTGTTTGCGAAACATTCATGATTTTTTATTTTAGATGTTTGAAGGCAAAATTTGATCAATTAACTATCAAAGTGCGTAATAAATGTTAAATATTACAAAGAAAAATTTGACAGATGGTGGAGACAAAAAAAATGTTATTTTTTTGATACATCACAGCTAATTATTTACAATAATAATTATTTCAAATCAAATCAGCTGTTCAGTGCATACTAAATAGCTGATTTCAGTTAGGGATCCCTAGGTGAATAATTTGATATTTTTTATTCCTGAAAATCCAATTGCCGATCACAAACCCCTTCCTCATATTCTTCTTCCAATAGTTAAATATGTCCATAATATATTAAAATATTGATTTATTGACAAAACTAAACAATTCCAACTAAACTTTAATTCTGTTCGGAAAGATTTAATAACAAGATACGCAATGCAATCTCCCACACACCCTCGTCCATTTTCTCCCACATACTAATGTCCTCCAACTTAATGTGAATATTTATGTTTTTTTTTTTGTTTTGATATTTCATTTTTATTGTATGATTAATAGTTGGCGATAAAAATCCCAACAAACTTGACAGTACGTTCACT
Organism: Musca vetustissima; assembly: GCF_032173495.1. Lineage (NCBI taxonomy): Eukaryota > Metazoa > Arthropoda > Insecta > Diptera > Muscidae > Musca > Musca vetustissima. The sequence continues at coordinate 334,552 of NW_026887089.1, read as the reverse complement.
GTTGTTGTTGTTATTCTAAAAGGGAAACAAATATGCTGAATAATACAGCAACCCCTCTAAGGGCTGACTTTTGTTTTGGTGTTACACCCTCGCGCTTCAATACAAATTTTCAACGGATTTGACAAATTTATAACTGTTTTCCTTCCCAGTAATACTAGCACCCCTTCTTTAAATGTTCGAACTTCTTAAGGCGGCCAGCATCGAAAAGAAATAGCGAATTTTTCGCAAACGATCATCATTTCCGTTAAAAGTTTTTTTTCTTTTTTTGTGGAAAATCCAGCAAAGGAACAATGATGCTCCCCCCAAAAAAGCATATTTGTCTTGATACGCAACAACAACAACAATGCCAAGTGATGACAATTTATGGCAAGTTTGTATATATGGAAGATAAAAAATAAAATAAATGAAAATAAAAATAATGACTGTAGAATATATGTTTTCCAGCTGAAAGGATGTGATGACGCCAAGGCAACGAACAAGAACAAACACGACATCAGCATAAATAAAGTTCAAAGAAACAAATTATAAACACACACACATACAAACTTATCTTGATTCGATAATCTCGATTACAATTAAAGTTTTCGAAGACGTCAGAACTTCTCAAAGAATTTCTCTTTTCTGCAGTTGTTCCTTTTTCATGGACAGAAATACTGTCCATGTGGTCAAGTCTTGTGAAATTTTGTAGTCCCCATCCATTTCTACAATAAATTTTTGACAGTCATTGGACGAGTATTTCTCAAAATAGTTCGATGGGGGGAAGTGGTACGGGGGGATTTCTTTGTTGATAGAATTATCCCGAAAATCAATAGCTTATTTAAGTAATCGTATCTTTGTTTTGAATTTTATGTTCTGTTTTGGCAAACAACAAAACAAAATGGCAAAGTCATGGTCGGCATTCAAAAACGGAGGTCTAAGAAGGCAGGAAGTCTTGCTGCGTAGTGAAACACAATAATAAAAATAATATTATGGACAGTGTTTAAATGCTGACAAAGTTCGATTTGAAGCCATTTGAAAAGTTTTTAAAATGTTCTTGGAGAAGTTTTCTATTCATCGAATACACTTTAAGCCCATTGAAGCGTCTGAAAGTGACCTTCGATCCATTGACGCTCTTTGATAGGTCTTTGAGAGATTCCCTTTCCATTGAAACCCCTTTCAAAGATATTATATCATAGCAAATTTCTTATCCATAAAATTTTTGGGAGGCATTCTAACCATTGAAGGCCCTCGCAGAAAATCTCCTTAGAGTAGGTCACTTTTAAAAGTATTCCATCCGTATAAGACCCTATGCAAAATCCGTTATTCATATAAAGTCTATTGAGAAGTCATACTCATTGTTTGAGATATTGAATCCGGCTCGAAGTACCAAATGTTTGAGATATTAAATACGGTTACGGAAATGTTGAGTTATTAAACCGTATAATTTTATTGTTATTTCAATACTGATTTTATTATAAAATATTTTTCCTTAGGAACTATTTAAACTAATCTAGCTTAGCCTAATCATAGACACCCAATCGCTATCAGTCCATGCAGTGGACCTCATAATTTGTTTTCTCTTGATTGCATAACTTTTGCCTCGCATAGCTTGCCCTTCGATTTGATGCAGTTGCCCAAAGATGCTACTTTGCAGTTCTGTGTGGAATAGAGTAGAGATCCGGTAAAAATGCTGGTTGTTTCAACACTTATAGAGGATCCCCTTGAGATATGTTCCATACATAGAAGATCTCTTGAGAGGTATCTTTGGAAGTGTTCGATCTGTGTAATATCCAAAGCAAAATCGTAGATACATTTAAAACGTATTGAGAAGTCATCCATTCGAAGAAGACTCTTGGAGAGGTTGTCTGCATTTAAAAGATCGTTTGAACGGCCTTCCACCTCTAGAAGACCATTTGCAGTTTCTTTTGTTTAAAAAGGACATTTTGAGATATCTTCTATATAGAAGAATCTTGTAATGGAAGAACCCTTGAAGAACTGTTTTACAAGCCTCTTGAGAGATATTCTATACGTAGACGAGACTTCAAAAGGTCGTCGATGAGTGGAAGACTGCTTACATGGTTTTTCTATCTATAAAATGACCCTTTGGAGGGATATATCCATAGAAGTCCCCTCAATGGACCTTGTATTGATAAATGTCTCTTTAAAGAAGATCTTTTAAAAGGTATTTTATATTACAGAATGGACTCAAAATGATTATTTTCATATTTTGTGCCCCACGTTGGACGCCAATTTTGTAATTACGCTCTTAATAGATTATCATTATTTATTGAAATATCCGAACTTTATCCACAGGAGGACCCCTAGGATAGAAGATGTTTCATGGGTTCATCTAAGGATAAGCGATGGGTCCTTCTGTAGAATATTTCCCAAAAGGTATTTTCCTCTAAGGACGCTTCTATGTCCACCAATACACAAGGACTATATATTATATAAACTATAGGACTTTATTTAGCATGCTTCGAAATGTTCCATTTAGGCCAAATATGCACCGTTTTTTGGTATGATTTGTTGTCATTTTAAAGGTAGCTTCATAATGCCTCTATCATGGAAGTCCTGCTCTTTATTTGTAAAAAAACTGTAGTAGTCGATTTTCAAAATCCTCCACATATACCAATTTTTTATCATTAAAGAAATTTTGCATGGAAGAAAAAGAGGATAATCGCTGGTGCCAAGTCCGGACTGTATGGCGGATGCATTAAAACGTCCCAACCAAGCTCCCGAAGTTTCTGGCGAGTCACTGTAGATGTGTGTGGCCTAGCATTGTCCTGATGAAACACGACACCTCTCCTGTTGGCACAATTCTAGCCTTTTTTGGTCAATTGCTAAACGGTACAGTTCTTGACAGTAGAGATCAGAATTTAGCATTTGGCCATATGGAAGCAACTCATAATAAGCAACTCCCCTTCCAGTCCCACCAAATGCATAGCAGAACCTTCCTAGCCGTTAGTGATCCATTTCTCACCTTCAGTCACCATCCGTTTAAGAAATAGGTATATCTAATTACGTTTGGCCAGGGCTTCGCAGATGGAAATACGATCCATACTATTTTTTTCTGTTAATTGGTGTGACACCCAAACATCGATCTTCTTTTTGAATCCAGCTTTATGTAAACGGTTTAAAGCAGTTTCATAGTCGATTTTTAGCTCCTGGGCGATGTTACGACTGCTAACATGCAGGTCAACTTCGATCATTTTTCGAAGTTTATTATCGACTATCGGCCAAATGGATTTCTTTTTCCCCAACCTAATATTATAATAATATAATATTATGAACGAAATTCAAATTGGCGCCCAACGTGGGGTACAATAATTGAATAAGTGGTGGTTAAAATGGCAACTCATTTTATTTACTTTGGTACATTGCACATATGGCGCCCAACTTGGAGCACAATAATTATATACATATTGAATAGGTGGTCTAGTGGTGTCCAATTTCAAATTTGTTGACGGCATTTTGGTTTGCTTATACTTAGGGCACCGCAACCATAACAGCAATTAATTTTGGAAAATTTTATAGTTTTGAGGCATATAATCTCCTGTTTATAACAAGTATTTCGAAGTTCTTGTATCTGATTTATTTCAATATTCTATATTTCGAGTTAAATCCCGGGTAAGAGATTGCTTAGCAAATTCTCTACCTTTTTTCTAGCTTCTGCGGATAGGCGCCTTCTATACGTTGATAGGAGAAGTACAGGAATTAGAGGATAGAAGAAGTACAGGAAATAGAAATTCCTTTGGAATGGGGCCTTCTATGTATGGGAGACCTATTGAAGGGATTTATTTCTATTCATTGGGAGTCTATCAACAGAAAATATCTTTAAGTTATATCTAGGTAGTCTATTCCTCTCAAATGTCTTTCATTTTTAGAAGAGCTTTACCATTTTTGCAAGTACTTCTATCTTTTGAAAATCTCTTGAAATAAATTAACATAAAATATTCTGTATTTCGAAAACACTGTCTCCAACTTCTTAGACATGCCAATAAAAAAAAAAATAAATCAACAAGCAATACAAATATGAGGAAAAACAATGACGAATCACAATGCCTGGATAAACATCGACACACAACAAAACAACAACAAAAAAGATGACACTAAAAGAAGACATAAAATAAAATTGAATTAATATCAATCGGACGCCTGTCGTTAACTTCCGCTAAACAACAACCGACTGGATAATGCATTCAAGCGAAAGTTTCGGCCATATCCTTTCACATGACACTGGCGGAAGTGATGAATATCGAAATATAACAACAACTACAACAACATGTGAAATGATGCATCACTCCAAGTTCGGCAAAAAGAAAAAAAGTCATTTCACTGACTTCTTTTTTTGCCCTTCTGGCCCACCCGCCTGTCTGTCTGTGTGGGAATTGTTAATGAATATGAAGTGATGGGAATCAATGACTAAATCTCAACAACAATGCATACAAATCGACAAATCGACTACAACAGAAACATATCAATTTCTAAGCGTTACCAAATTACTTTAACAAATAAGCGTGGCGAAAGGACGTTTGTCTTGCGTTATGCTTGAGTGTAATGTTTTGGAAACAGCAGCGGAGCGGACAAACAACAAAATCGTCATCATTATGGGAAACGTTGAGATTCAAGTGTTGTTGTGACTTTGCCTTTTCGACAGCCCTTTGTGGCCATAACCATAAATCTATGTTTTCGCACAACATTAGGGGGTTGTCTTGTCTTCGGTACGCATCGGCTTCGTCTCATCTCGAATGTTGTGATATTTTACAAAAAAAAACATATCACAGCATTCATACATACGAGCATGCACACATCTCCGCATCTCAGCATGATGCTATGTCATGTGACTTTTCCATTTTTCCACATTTCCACTCGGCATGTATCACCAGTGTGTATGTTCGCTACGATTTTTTTAGTTCCGGTACTTTAAGATTTGTTTTGCCATGGTCAAAGATTTATGGTTGTAAATGGGAACTCAATTCTCACACACACACACTCGCACACACGATGACTCAAATTGCATTGAATACTCCCCTGGGATGGGGTATTGTGCAGCTAAGTGACCAACCAGTCGGTGGCGACCAACGTTCTAATTATTTCGTTCTTCCGTTTTCACTGTCCCCTTTCAAATTTTCCATCAACATCCTTGAGAGCTGAGATAATTGTGGCCTTTTCCTCTAATTTAATGGACGCAAATTTGATTTATTTTTCTATTTTTTGGAAAACTAACAAAAAGGACATTTTGTTATTTTCCCTAGGAAAATCCTGGCTAATTTCAATAGGGCGTAAACCCTTTTTTCTGTCAGCATTAGTTTTTCATTAAAAATATTTATTTGCGAACATGAGCGGTAGTGGACATAAAGGATAGAATTCGAGGCAGATTATTGTTATTTTATTAACATTAATTACATATTAAAACTGCGAAAAACAAGAAGATTTATAGAGGTCTTCTATGTATGGAAGACTTCGATAGTGATAGACTGGGTTTTCCCTCAATATCTAATATTTAAATAACAACAAAATAAACAACAACTAATAATAAAATGCTTTATAAAAAATCTTACTTACTTAGCTGGCTTATGACAGAACGACTGTTCTATAAGCCGAGCTTAAAAAAGTTTTCCAGGCGCGTCGGTCTTATGCACATCTCATCCATTTTAAAAGACCATTTTTCGAGATGTTGACTTCTACTTGATCTTTCCAACGGATTCATGGCCTTCCCCTTCTGTGTGAACCATCACTTGGCTCGTTTTTATATGCCTTTTGAGCTGGGGCATCTTCATCCATTTTCACAAGATTGCCTAGCCAACGTAGTCGCTGCAGCTCGATCCGTCTGACTATGTCGATGTCCGAGAATAGATGGCGGTATTCACCTTCGACACAGATCGGCACATAGATATTTTGGAGAATTTTTCTCTTAAACACTCCAAGAGCTGCCTCATCTGCTTGCGTAAGTACCCATGCTTCAGATCCATACAACAGCACGGGTAATATCAGCGTCTTGTAGAGTGTGAGTTTGGTCTGGCGAGAAGTGGCCTTGCTTTTGAGTTGCTCAGGCCATCGTAGCATCTGTTGGCCAACACTATTCTCCTCCGGATTTCAAATCTGATGTTATTAGTTTTTTTTTTATGGCGGTACCGAGGTATATAAAATCGTTCACTACCTCGCAGCTGTAGTTTTCAATTTCCACAGTTGGCCGAGTCTACTGGACGTCTTGCGCGTTGATACCATCAGCTTGATTTTTTCTCCATTTACTGTTAGTCCCACATTGGCAGACTCCTTCTCAATTCGTTCAAAGGTGGCTGTTATCGCTCGCAATGTACAGAATGCTATTTCAGTTCATATTTGCATCTCGTATGACCATTTCAAGTAGGATGTTAAACAGGTCACAAGACAAACTGTCACCTTATCGGAATCGTCGTTCGGTATTGAAGGGCTCCGAGAGGTCCTTTCCTACTTTAACTGCTGACATTATACGATCTAATGTCATCCTACATAGCCGTGTTCATTTTGCAGGAATGCCGAACGCTGACATGGCTTCAAACACCTCTGAATGGATAGGGATGTCGAATGCGGATTTATAGTCAACGAATAAGTGTGTTCTTTGTATAGCTAGAATTGAATTTTTATTTCGGTGATTTTGTAAGGAGTCAGTATGAAGTCCGGAAATTTTACCAACTAGTAAAACATCAAACCACCTAGCCAATATCGGCTGAAGAACAATAAAACAGCAGGTGGCGATGGATTACCGACCGAACTATTCAAGACCGGTGGTCAGATGCTGGTCAGGAGCATGTACCAGCGGATTAGAACAATTTGGCTAGAGGAATGCATGTTCAATGATTGGAACCCCAGCATCCTGTGTCCCGTGCACAAAAAAAAAACAAGACGATATGTGCCAACTATGGAGGAATAAGTCTCCTTCCCATCGCTTATAAAGTGCTATCCAGCGTGCTGTGTATACGACTGAAGACAATTGTCAATGACATTATTTGAAAATACCAATGCGGCTTCAGACCTGACAAATCCACCATTGACCAGATTTTCACTCTGCGTCTGATCTTGGACCCAGGAAAAACATATCGACACATTCTACTTATTTGTCGACTATAAAGCCGCATTCGACAGCCCTATCCGTTCAGAGGTATTCAAAACCATGTAATACGGCTTTGCAGGATAACATTAAGTGGTACGGGGCACAGCAGTTAAAGTCGGAAAGGAACTCTCGGAGCCCTTCAATACCGAACGAGGATTCAGACATAGTGAGAGTTCTTTGATCTTTTTAACATCCTTCTGGAAAAGATCATACGAGATGCAAATGTAAACAGAAAGGGGACTCTGTATACAGTACATATTACTCGCCTATGCCGACGAGATCGACATAATGGGTCGAACATTGCGAGCGGTAACAGCAATCTTAAAACGAATTGAGAAGGAGTCTGCCAAAGTGAGACTGGCATTAAATGGCAAAAAGACCAAGCTGATGGTATCAACGCGCAAAACGTCCAGTAGACTCGGACCAACGTCCAGTAGACTCGGACCAACTGATTTATGCCTCGGTACCGCCATAAATCGAACTCATAACATCAGCTTTGAAACCCCGAAAAGAATTGTGTTGGCCAACAGATGTTACTATGATCTGAGTAAGCTATTCAATAGCAAGGCCACCTCTCGCTAAACCAAATTCCCACTCTACAGGACGCTGATATTACCTGTGTTGTTGTATGAATCTGAAGCATAGGTACTTGCGCAAGCAGATGAGGCAGCTCTTGGAGTGTTTGAGAGGCAAATTCTTCAAAAGATCTATGGGCTGTTCTGTGTCGACGGTTAATATCGCCGTCGAATGAACCATGAGCTGTAAGACGTATCGAGCGTATCAGCGACTAAGTTGGCTTGGTCATGTTGTGAGAATGGATAAAGATGCCCCAGCTCAAAAGTTATATAAAACGGAGCCAAGTGATGGTTCATGCAGAAGGGGAAGGCCACGAATCCGATGGAAAGATCAAGAGGAAGACAACATCTCGGAAAATGGTCTTTAAAATGGAATGAGATGCGCACAAGACCGACGCGCTTGGAAATCTTTTTGAAGCTCGGCTTATGGAACAACTCGGAAAAAGGTCTTTAAATTGGATGAGATGCGCACAAAACCGACGCGCTTTTAAATATTTTTTAAGCTCGGCTTATGGAACAACCGTTCTGTCACAGGTCAACAAAGAAAGTATTATGAAACCAGGAAATGTGTTTGTATACGTAAACAAACAACAGCTGATAAATCCACTTCATTTAATTTTAATACTAGTCTAAACCGTTAGGGCTTGGTAACTCGATTAACAAACCGGGTCGAAACGTACCTTATGTTTTGAAATAGCCTCCACATAACGCTCCGGACCGAATTCTCGATCATGATGGAGAGTATGAGAACTTCGCCTCATGTTACTAGAAAGGTAACCGGATAAAAATACTATTTACATCTGTTAGGCTAAAATATGTCATGTCAAACATTGCGTCCTATTGATAGGAGCCATTTTTCGCAATCATAAACGTCATATCGAACTGTAGTCTTTAACTAACTTTAACTACATAAAAATTTAAGTAAATAAATATAATTTACTAAAATTAGTCATAAAATCATTCACTTAAATCTTGTAAATAAAAATCGATTTAATAAAATTAAAGAGAGAAGAGCACTGCCTTCATTTGGTCATGTCAGCCCAAAATGTGACGTGGTGTTGGCGGGAAAAGTCATTAAACAATTAACAATGTCATAAATTTCGTTTTGCAATTCACAGCAATAATTAATGTGCAGATGAATTAAGGAATGAAGTTGTACTTCTTCAAAATCCAAAAAAAAAATTTAATAGTCCGTTTTGCAAATAGAGAGTTGGGAGCAAAGAAATCATAAAACAGTCATTAACCCAGCCTCAGCGTTTGTGAGGCAAAGCCATTAACGCATCTGTCCGCCTAAGCGTTTAAATATATTTCCATCCATAACTCCAGCTTTGCCATACATTTTGCAGGACCTTCTGCTGCTTCTAGTTCTTCGTCGTCGCATTATTATGGTCACATTTACACATGTCATGTTTTCAAATCTCCAAATTCTTTAAAATTCCCCATACCTAGTCCCATAGACAAGGATTTGTTGAAAATTTATTTCCAAATTTTACGATCGAATCATGAGCATTCACAAATGTTTACGCTTTTCCTGCGGCAGTTAATATTTTGTAATGGCTGGATGGATGGATGGTCGGACAGACAGACAGACAGACAGATGTTGTGTTTTAATGAAATTGTCATCAATTAAAATTTTCGCACCATTCCCATTTCAGAGCGTTGCGTTGTGACGCTTCGCCTCGCTTTGTTATGAATTCTAATTTCTTTAAATTGTTAAGCGTGCCGAAGAGGGTTGCTAGGCAGGCAATGGCCAGCAATAATACAATGCAGGATGACGATGATTATTATGATATCCTTGCAGTTTTCATTTTTTTCGTTTCGCGGATGAATTCATAAAAATTATGACAACTGAATAAAGACAGAGAGAGAGAGAGTGGAAGAAGCAACTGACTCCATTCACCCCGTTGTTACACAGTTGAAAAATGACACGAGGTCCTTCTATGCCGCAAAACATTCTTGAAAGGATAATGTGCGTAGTTGAGTGCCCATAAAAATAATTTGTGGCTTTTTTGGGGTGATGCAAAAGCATTGTCAACTCTACAGAAGAAAAATAAAAAACAAAATAGTTCAGGCTTTAAAAAGCCAGCCAGCCATCATCTGAAGGAGTTTACTTAACAAGGCAATGTCCTTGTTCTATTCCAGAGGGTTGATTGTCTTTCCACTTAACTAAATAGATAGAGGATTCCCCTCGAAAAAAAGAAAAACAAAAATAAAAACTATATGGAAAATTTGAAATGTTTCGTTATTTTGCCTTTGTCATAAAAATGAAATGAAAGATAATATCTCTTTGGTCGTCATTTTCTTCTTCTTCCTCCTCGCTGTTGTCTGTCATGTGCATAAATTATGTAGAAAGTGTCTCCCAATTCTTTATTGTTCTCTTGTTTATTTATTCTCATTTGTTATTTTTGTTTCACAACAATTTTATGATAATTTACTTCAATATGAGAAACAACAACAATAACAACGACAAAAAGCTTTAATTGAGGGAGTTGTTACAACAATAGAATTGTGATACAACAATTGAGATAAGGATATCCATATGGATTTTTCGAGAAGAGAATAAAAATCCTTCTGAAATCAGTCAGTATTGTCGAATGATATATACCCTTAACGTTTGAACGTATGTAGACCAAATTTATATACCGATTTTTAATATCATACGCAACTATGTTATTATAAGTTTGTGTGGCTCGAAGAGGTTGTAAAGCCTAGAAATATGTTAGTATACCTATTGTCATACATCTACTAGCTGAATCGATCTATCTATGCGTGTCATTCGACAGATCAGCCCATAGATCTTCCGGAGAATTTTTCTCTCAAACATTGCTTCAATCCATACAGCAGCACGGGCAAAATCAGGGTCTTATAGAGTGTGAGATTTGTCTGGCGAGAGGTGGTGTTGCTTCTGGCGAGAGGTGGTGTTGCTTTTGCTTTTGAGGCCAATATTTTTCTCCTTCGGATTTCAAAGCTGATGTTATTATTAGTTTTGTTTATGGCGGTATCGAGGTATATAAAATCGTTCACTACCACGAAGCTACAATTTTCAAATTCCGCAGTCCGAGTCTACTGGACGTCTTGCGCGTTGATACCATTAGCTTGGTCTTCTCGCCATATACAGCCAGTCTCACTTTGGCAGACTCCCTCTCATTTCGTTCAAAGATGGCTGTTAACGCTCGCAATGTTCGACCCATTATGTCGATGTCATCGGCATAGGCGAATAACATATGCTGTTTGGTGTATGGAGTGTAATTTCTGTTCACATTTGCATCTCGTATGACCTTTTCCAGCAGGATGTTAAACAGCCCCTCACGACAAACTGTCACCTTGTCTGAATCCTCGTTCGGCATTGAAGGGCTCCGAGAGTTCCTTTCCGATTTAAACTGCTGACCTTGTGCCAGTTAAAGTTATTCTTCATAGCCGTATTAATTTTGCCGAAAGCAGACATGGCTTTAAACACCTCTGAACGGATAGGATTGTCGAATGCAGCTTTATAGTCGACGAATAGGTGAATGCGTCGATGTGTTTTTCGTTTTCCAGGATCTGGCGCAGAGTGAAAATTTGGTCAATGGTAGAATTACCAGGCCTGAAGCCGCATTGGTATGGTCCAATAATGTTATTGACCACTGGCTTCAGTCATTCACACGGCACGCTTGATAGCACTTTATATGCGATGGGAGACTTATTCCGCTATAGTTGTCACATATCGTATTATCTCCTTTTTTGTGCACGGGACACAGGATGTAGAGGTTCCAATTAATGGGCATGCATACCTCTTGCAAAATTGTACTAATCAGCTGCTCCTGACCAGCATCTGACCACCTTTCTGGAATGGTTCGGCTGGTAAGCCATCGGCACTTGCTGCCTTATTGTTCTTCTGCAGATTAATTGCTATTCTGACCTCATGTTGGCTAGGTGGTATACAATATATACCGTCATCTCTTATTGGTTCGGGGTATATTCTTCTCCGGCACTATTTGATACCAGAAGCTTTTCAAAATGCCCCTTCCAGATCCCCAACACGCTGTCTGTATCTGTCACCAGTTTTCCTTTTTTATCTCTAAATGAGGATGTGCCTACACCAAAGCATTCGGTTTGGTTTTGTACCCGTTGGTTTCTTTTTCGGACTTCATTCTGACTCCTGTACATCTCGATTTGCTCACGCTCACGTTTTTCTCGTTCTTTCTTCTTTTTTTCTGAAAATACGTTTCTCCTCTTTAATTTTCTCCTGATAATTCTCCATCGTAATACGTGTTGCTACAGTCGGCAGGATTGCAATATTCGCTGCGTTTTTCACTCAGGATCGTACAATGGGTTTCTTGATGGTGGTATATGGTACCCAGGTGTCGTTTTTGCTGCAGTTTGTAGGGAGTGGGCAATTCTTTGCCATTGTGCTTCTATATTATTATTGGGACAAGGAGTGATTTCGTCAAGCAAGTGGGGAAGTTGAGCGGAGTATCTCATTATCTATCTGTTGTGTTTGCAGCTTTTCGACATTACGCCGCACCTTTACTGCTACTTTAAGACGGGTGCAAACCTTGGCTGCCACAAGGTAATGATTCGAATCGATATTCGTTCCTCGTATCGATATTCGCTCCTCGTATCGACCGAACGTCTTCTTGAGTCAGCTTGAGTCTGGTACTGCTAACTACCGTGTTTGTTGCTGCCGCGAAGTTAGTCAACATTTTTCTTCACCAACGGTGGGACCAAAAATGTTTTCCCTTCCGATTTTTGCATTAAAATCTCCTAACAGAATTTTAATGCCATGGCCAGGGCAGCCCTCTTTGGTCTTTTCATTTTTGTCTTCCGTCGGAGCATGGGCGCAAATAAGACTGATGTAGAAGAACTTCGTTTTTATACGGATCTAGCAATTCGCTCATCTGCTGTAGTGAATCTGTAGACGAGGTCTTTTATTCTCCTACTAACAATAAATCCGCAGCCAAATGTATGTCTCGTTTCTTGGCAGCTATTTTTGTATAGTTCACTATTTCATGGGATGATGATGATGATGATAGCTGGCTAGAGGGGAGGTATGTGTCCACACTTGAGATGAAAGAGGGACCAAGATAAGATTGGGCTTTGTCATATTAAAATCAATCAGAGCCGTTGCTTGGTATTTATCGTCCCCTACGTCACCCTAGTGTAAGAGTATGGGTAATATATTCAGTATAATGCAGGGCTTCAGAGTCAATGATTTGGACACTTTGACAAGGAGTCTGGGCTGAATTTGAGATATACAAATTTTAAAAATCCTTTGTGGGGTAGGTGCCAGAAGGAGTCGTACGATAAGTTCTATCTTTCAACATTATACAGGCATGGTTATAATATTAGGTTGTGCAAAATTTGATACAAATCGGATAATCCGTTTGCTTGATATTATAAAACAAACTTTCAGGAACATTTTCTGGTACTTCCCAGATGGAGTGGCCGATATCCTCCATCATCGAAAGTTTGGAATAAAAATTACTTTGTGCAAAGTTCAAATGAAATCGGTTACTCCCTTCAAGAGTTATTGTGGGCACCAGCCGGCTAGACAGACTGACGGACATTTGTAATCGACTTCAAATTTTCTGAAACGGATTTGGTCCAAAGAAACATTGGGTATAAACCAATATTTCGATGTGATACTGTCTTGCCGCAGCATTAACCATAAGGCTAAGGGTATAAAATGGGTTTTACTCTAGTTGGATCATCGGAGTACTTCGAAAAAGAAAACGAATTATTGTGCACCGTGACGATACAAGCTCTCAGACGTTGACTTTTTGGCATTTTTAATTCCAATTTTCATTGGATATTATATATATATATATATATTAAAATTCATCTTCTAAACTAGCAAATAGTTTTGTTAAATCGTTCGTCAGCAACTGAGATCAAAATCTAGCATGACATTTAAAAACATTTTCAAAAACCGTTACATTTTATAAATATACATAACCTCACACACAAACAGACTCTAGATGTTGACATGTGGTAATTATGTCCTCCATGCAGTAGTGACACCATTTACTGTTAAATGTCTGTCAATTGTTCCACTACAACCTTTTTTTTCAGATCTCCAACCCACAGATAAAACGTTTAAGATACAGTGTATCTATTTAAAACTCATTTAAGCATTTATCAAAAACCAACGGACAGGAAGGGGAAGGAGGATGGGGTGCGTTGTAAACAAGTTCCATTGCCGCTGAATGCAGCGCTGAAGTACCCTCCGTCACAAGCTCAATTGAGTTTTAAATTAATGCCAAGCCATCCATTATCAGTTAATGTGCATCGACAAAGTGTCTTCTTTTGGTAGGCGACCACCATTCATCAAAATGCGAGTCCATGCCACACACACACAACTTTGCAACATTATCAAGCAACACTTGACTCATTACACTTTGCTGTGCCACCACCAAACCGAACACCAACAAATGGCAAGGACATTTTTAATACACTTAACATGTTCCCTGCCCTGGTTTGGGTCACTCTTCGTGGAATACAAACATGTGGTATTTCTAACTGTCACTCACTACCAGATTTCTGTGATCTATGGAGGTGACATCCCCCAGCCCCGTTTATCCCATACCCCATTACAGCCTCATTTATTTGCGTTGCATTTAAAGCCAAATGCTGAGGATGAACAGATAAATCGGCAACAAAGCAATTAAAAGCCATAAGTCAATAAAATAACAAAATGGATAAACACGTTTAGAAGGTATTGGACCTCATATAGGAATTACAGTAGGATATTTTGGGAGAATTAAGGATATGTAAGAAAGCTTATATTTTTTTGGATTAAGATAAGATATTCTTTAAGAAAATCCACGCCTATGGCAGTCCTGGAAAAATATTCTTTAAGAAAATCCACGCCTGTGGTAGTCCTGGAAAAATATTCTTTAAGAAAATCCACGCCTATGGTAGTCCTGGAAAAATATTCTTTAAGAAAATCCACGCCTATGGTAGTCCTGGAAAAATGTTCTTTAAGAAAATCCACGCCTATGGTAGTCCTGGAAGAATATTCTTTAAGAAAATCCACGCCTATGGTAGTCCTAGAAAAATATTCATTAAGAAAATCCACGCCTGTGGTAGTCCTGGAAAAATATTCTTTAAGAAAATCCACGCCTATGGTAGTCCTGGGAAAATACTATTTAAGAAATCCACGCCTTTGGTAGTCCTCGGAAAATACTATTTAAGAAATCCACGCCTATGGTAGTCCTGGGAAAATACTATTTAAGAAATCCACGCCTATAGTAGTCCTGGGAAAATACTACTTAAGAAATCCACGCCTATGGTAGTCCTGGGAAAATACTATTTAAGAAATCCACGCCTATGGTAGTCCTGGGAAAATACTATTTAAGAAATCCACGCCTATGGTAGTCCTGGGAAAATACTATTTAAGAAATCCACGCCTATGGTAGTCCTGGAAATCTGAATCGATTTCAACGAGTTCATTGTAAAAAATTGTGTGTCAATCGGACAAACTTTGGGTCTTTAGAGCACAATTTACCTAAAATCAGAAGAAAATATATATGGGAGCTATATCTAAATCTGAATCGATTTTCACGAAATTTAACACACATCGTTCTAGGCATTTTTCAGTACGCTGTGCCAAATGTCGTGCAAATCGGAGGATATATAGGGACTTTGGTGCACCATTTACCTAAAATCGGACGAAAATATATATGGGAGCTATATCTAAATCTGAACCGATTTTCATGAAATTTAGCACACATCTTTCTAGACTTAATGCAGTACGCTATTCCAAATTTCGTGCAAATCGAAGGATATATTGGGAATTTGTTGCACCATTTACATAAAATCTGACGAAAATATATAAGGTAGATATATCATTCTAGGCATACGCTGGGCCAAAATTCGTGCAAATCAATAGATTTCCAGAGACTTTAGTGGACTATTTACCTAAAATCGGGCGAAGCTATATATGGGAGCTATATCTATATCTCAACCGATTTTTACGAAAATTTGCACACATCATTCTAGACTTAATTCATTATGTTATGCCAAATTTTGTGCAAATCAAAATATATATAGGGACTTTGGTAGACCATTTACCTTAAATCGGACGAAGATGTATATATGGGAGCTATATCGAAATCTGAAGCGATTTTTCCCAATTTCAATAGGGTTCGTCCTTGGTCCAAACAAATGAGATGTGCTAAATTTCATCCAATTCGGATCATAAATGCGACCTGTACATTGTTTACAATTTAACATGGACAGACGGACGGACATACATGCATAAATCGATTTAAAAAGTGATGCTATGCATATTCTCAAAAGGAACCATGGGTCTATCACGCTTCCTTTTGCCTGTTACAAACATATGCACAAAGACATAATACTCTGTACCACAGTGTGGTGAAGGGTATAAAAATCCAAGCCTATGGTAGTCCTAAAAAAATATTTTAAAAAAATCCACGTCTATGGTCCGGATAGACCTTTAAAAAATCAAAGGATTTTTTCCATAGAAAAATATCCTTTCAAACCCCTTTTTTCTTCCACTGTCTCATCCAAGGGAATGCCTGCGGCAATGCAAAGTGCCAAAATGGCAACAACACCAAACTGAACAGATTTCCAAAAAAAAAACTACTCCATAGTCAACAAACATTATTCCACATTGTCCACAACAACACCACTAATGTTGGTGTTTAACAAGAAAATGCGTCATTTCGCTATTCCAAATCCTTGGATGAGAGGATGCGAGGATTTAGCCAAACGCTCAGAATACGCTCTGTCAAATGAATTAAGTGCTCATAAATAAAAGTAGTATCGCCAGCCAAGGGGATGGGAGGGGGAACAGAGACACCACCGCCATTATCCTTGCTGGCTATGCAAGGCAGGGATCACCCTTATCATCATGTCAAATCGGTCTTGTAAAGTTTGTAAACACAACAAATACTTGACATGGGTGTTGATAAAATGTTTTCTTTTCTGTTATTTTTTTTTTCTTCATCAACTTCTGCCAGAATTTTTATTGAATTCAAACTGCCGGCATACACGCTCGATTGCACATTTATTATGTCACAGAGGATGTGTTCATATATATGTGTGTGTGTCTGTTATCCTTTTGTGGCATATTTGAGCCATATGCAATTCTCATCGAAAACTATTAGCTGTGCAAAAAGACACAAAACAAAAATGAGCAACGCTTCGTCCATAAACCCAAAAATTCGTTACACTTGCAATAAACTAATAGAGGCAACCAACTAAGTCGTTATTCCATGGTTCATCCATTTAACTGTTAGGATTGTAATCCACTTCTTTTGGTTAAACAACACCGATTACATTTATTGTGGCAGGAGGGAGGGTGGTTTGTTCGTTTTTGTTCGGCAATGCCATTGACAGGATATCGTTTGACTTTGTATTGATTTTTATCACTTATTAAGGATTTACGGGACAGCCATTAGCATTTCGCAATGAATGAATATTACGCCTTATGTTTAATATGGCAAAATAGAGAGATGACTTTGCCAAAAAATTATCCTGCTATATCCTGCATATGCACAGATCGCATTCCGTTTCCATTGCAACTTAGAATGCATGGTCTATTAATACTGACTGCAAAAAAAGGGCGAGTGGGGGTAATCGAGATTTATTACAATTGTTGTAAATTCATATTCATTCGCATAACTAATAATCCATAATTTGCTTGTACTCTCTTATTCCTCTTCTTCAGCTTCCCTTAATCATAATCGGCTGACTATGATGATTTTGGTTCAAAATTGTTTGGTTTTCGCTTCACACACACAAACACATGACAACATTTTCTGTATTTGTATTGAACATGTTGAACGAATTCAATCGATTCGTTTTGGGAATGGTTGGAGGAAGATTCGATTCAAATTTTGCCAAAAATGGCACAGCCAGAAGTCCTTTTCTTTTTGTTTCGTTACTGCAGTCATAAATTTTGTGGTTTGTTGGGAAAGGGAAAGGGGGGAGGGAAAACGAAATCACTTAAATTTATTAAAATGTCAAAATTGTCTTTTTGGCAACACATACACATAAATAATGCGATAATATTGCAAATTGTAATTTTTTTTGGAAAATGGTTGGAGGGAAAGGGAGTTTGTAATACAACCATAAATGGGGTATATAACAAGTGAACAATGGAGGGGAGAATATTTTTCTGGAATTTTTGCATGGAGAAGGGGATCGGACCAAAAAATAAGCATGCCTGTTTTGATAAAGAACGGTCAATATTTAGCGGGTCAAATGGACCTATACTTTTGCGTGAAAATTGACAAAATTTGTATTCTATGGCATATATATTTACTCCTGAAGCACAAAGACCCGAGAAATTGAGAGTATATCCAAGGGGAGTTGTTGGCCTTTAAATTGATACCAATTATATTGGCGTATGTACTCGGATGTGGGAGTTAAATTTAGATATTTACAGGTGCTTACGTATTCAAATATTATTTAGTAACACATTACCACAATAGAGGGCGGAAATATAGCCTCGAGGATATCGAGGATCCAGGTATGGTCAAGGACAACCTATAATTTTCAGTGATGATCAGATTAAATTTTTGGGATGAAGTGGACCGAAAACTAAATTTTTTGTGTGTTTTTTTAGAGCCAATATATAGGCCACAAGCCGAAAATCACAATACAACCCACGGTAAAGGAAATCTGGATAAGTAATTAGAAGAGCAGTACTGAATATTGGGATATTCGGAAAATATATCAGTGTAAGGAAGTTGTGCTGTTGATCTCTAATCGGTCAAGAAGGTGCAAATATCGCGAAAAATTGCCCAGGCTCAGAATATAGAACCGAAGAAAGTTGGAGTTCGTTGGTAGTTGTGTAGGGTATCATATGGTCGGCCCGTCCGACTATACTGCTTCGCTCACTGGTTTATGAATATCTCCGAGGACTTGTATGCTATTGGCGTGAATTAATTTTAGACCAAAGGTGCAGATTAAAATATATATATTCGACAAAAACACTGAAAGGGTTAAACACTACTTTTTCAAGGACTATCCTACACATATGTGTAGATTTTTTTAAACAATTTTTCCTAGGACTATTCTCTCATTAGGCGTGTATTTTTTAAAAAATATGTTTCCAGGGCTATCGTGCCCATATGCATAGATTTTATTTAACACATTTTTCAAGGGCTGTTTTAAACAAATTTTTCCCAGGTCTTTCGTAGATTTTTAAACAATATTTTTCCAGGACCACTCTGCCCATTGACGTGGATTTTTAAAGAATATTTTTCCAGGACTACCATAGGCGTGGATTTTTAAAGAATATTTTTCCAGGACTACCATAGGCGTGGATTTTTAAAGAATATTTTTCCAGGAGTACCATAGGCGTGGGTTTTTAAAGAATATTTTTCCAGAACTACCATAGGCGTGGATTTTTAAAGAATATTTTTCCAGGATTTTCCAGTATTCAGATTTAGATATAGCTCCCATATATATTTTCGTCCGATTTAAGGTAAATGGTGCACCAAAGTACCTATATATCTTTCGATTTACACGAAATTTGGCACAGCGTACTGAATTAAGTCTATAGTGATGTGTGTTAAGTTTCGTGAAAATCAGTTCGGATTTAGATATAGCTCCCATATATTCGTCCGTTTTAGGTAAATAGTGCATCAAAGACCCTATATATCCTTCGATTTGCACGAAAGCGTACTGAATTGAGTCTAAAATGACGTTTGGAAAGTTTCGGCAAAATCGGTTCAGATTTCGATATAGCTCACACATATACATATATATTCGTCCGATTTTACACAAATGGTGTACCAAGCTCTTAATGTTCGGCCGACAAGGTATCAAATTGAGACTTGAAGAACGTTATTCCCTTATGCTTCCATATGTACGCAGCTATAGCTTCCATATATATATTTCGAATGAGTGTCTGCTTGATATTAAATTTTTAACAGTGCAGCGTACCGAATAGCGTGTATCAATTTTGCTATAAATCGTTTTCTATAAATTTTTCCCATGGTACGCAGACGAATCGAAATCTGCCTTCGAGGAAACATTGACATGCAATTGTAAGGATACATATCAGTCATATAGTCGGTCCAGTCCGACTTTACTACTTTCCTTAGTTTTCCTACTCCATTGACGTGGATTTTTAAAAAACATTTTTCCTATCCATAGGCGTGGATTTTTAAAGAATACTTGTCCTGTCCATAGACGGAAATTTTAAAATCAAGTTATCTGAAACGGATTTGGCTCAAGAACACTTGGGGACTTAAACCAATAGCGTACAATTTTGAAAATTTGTGAACCCAAATCTCAAATTATTAATTTATTTTTTCAACAAAATCCCACCAGCAAGACATGGAAAAGAAAGTGAATGTAAATTGATGAATGAATGTGAAATGGATTTGTTTCAAGAGGTCTTGAACTTTTGAAATTGTTTTAGTATAGGTTTGAAATAAATATTAAAAATTGTACGTTTTTTAAATCGAGAATGGGGTTCCCACAAATGAATTTTTAAAAAATTGTTAAGAAATAGAATTTAAATGACCATTTCACTGGCTTTTAATTTTTAAAGTTGCAAATAAAATATTCAATGAAAATTGTATTAATAAACGCCAATAAGTTGTCTTACATTTCTCTGAATTACTGTTTCTTACATGTATTTATTTATAATATTTTTTGACTCCAATGTTATTAAAAATAAATATTTGTATCTATTTATTTAATTAAAAAAACTTCAAACTCACCTCAAATTAATTTTTTTAAAATTATTTCACTATTTTAAAATGTTTAATTGTTAAAAAAAAAAATTAACAATTTTTTTATTGTTTAGAATAAATTCGTATACTATAGAATAATTGCAATTTACTATTCGTCAACATGGTAAGCGATAAAAATCGAGTCAATTCTCCAAATAAAAATCACTCAAAAGCGTTGAACAAAAATTGCTGCTCGCTGATTGGTTGATGGTTGGTTGGTTGGACAACAATTCCGGGGATGAATTTTTGATTTCACTCAAAGCTAAAATATATTTGCAGATGTGGCAAAAAGAAAAACCTGCGCATTTGAAAATATCATGTCGCTGCCGTTCATTGGCTATTCGATGGAAAGGTTTATATAACTGGAAAAGTAACTAGATGAGGTGATGAGGATAGGGTTTTGGGTAGAAATATGCCACTTTTGAATGGCTCCATTTTGTCCAATAAATTTGCCTGGTTGGCACAAAATTTATATACCAGTCATACGCACACACACAAACACATATTCTGATATATTTGGCTACCACAATTTATTTTTTTATTTATTTCAGAGGGAGTCGTATAAATATATGTATACGCGAGTATATAAATACAAATGTATGTGCATAAATTTATATGAATTGACGTTCAATATAACGAACTACACAATAAATATACAAACATAAAGTAAAAATAATTTTTATGGCATTTAAATTAAATATTTAAAAAAATATATATTGGAAATCTTAAAGAATATTTTCATGCAAATAATTGCCTTAAGTGTTAATCAGCGTTATTCTGAACATCAATTTACCGTGATTTTTTCGCTATTCTGAACCAGAACTCGCAGCGATTTTTTTTCGCATTTTCATTTTTCCCTTATTCTGAATTATGTTCGAAAGCGAAAAATCGGAAAGTTCTTAGCCTAGCACAAAAAGCGCGGTATAAACAGAAAAAGGTAAGTATTTTTGATACTTCCATCTCTGTTATGAACTCACGTTAAAATTTGATTCGATCTGGCAACCTCTTAATATATAGAAACAGTTGTTCAAAAAAGACGCATCCTCAATTTTTTTCAATGGAACATGGCACAATAAATAGGTAGTCCATTTAGCGCAGCTGATGTTTCGATTAACTGTCAAAGTGGATAATTTCTACTTGTATTCGATGTGCAATGTTACCAACCATGTTAAATATTATATGGAACAATTTGACAGATAATCGAGACAAAAACAAATGTTTTTGTTTTGATACATCACCTTATTATTGCATCATGCAATGGAAAAATTAGAAATGCGTGCTTTCATTGTAAAAAATGAGAATGCGTCGTTGCCAGATCGAAACAAAATTTAACATGTCTTCATAACAGAGATGGAAGTTTCCAAAAAAACTTAACTTTTTTCTGTTTATACCACCCTTTTTGTGCTAGGCTAAGAACTTTCCGAACTGCCATCGTAATAAACTGCGAATTAATTTAATTTAATCGCAGATTTCTTCCCATTATTCGTTGTGTCTTTGACATCGTTCAATGTGATTTTTGCCATTATAAAAAATCTGATTTTATTTGTAATATGTTGTAGTTGCTGCGCCAAATTGCATCAAAACAATAGACAACGGTCTCACATACCGTTGTATGTTGCCATATTTTCAAACTTTAATTTATTTTCTTTTAATTACAAAGCCGTTTTACAGCGGATTTTTGATATTTCATATTTATATTGTTATAACAATAAAAAGTAATACATTTTTTAAATCAATAAATAATTAAATTACAATAGGGCAACACACTTTACAACTTACATTACAATATGGCAACACGAATCTTTTTCAACAACAATTTTCAAAAATTCTCAATTCGCATTTTTGCTTTATTTCCTTCTCCCGTTTCATTCAGAATAAATCGAGCATGTGAAAGCGATTTTAACAAGCAAGATCTCTACCTAACGAATGCCCAACATAAGCCTGTATATTTTTCTGAGACATAAGCGGGGATTTTTTTAAGAATGTATAGCTTCAACTATCTCATCTATTGTTATTGATTTTAAAGAATATTTTCTTTCAATTATCTGGCCATTTTTTACAAAGATAACTTTCGGCTGATGTTTGTAAAACTATTATCCTCAACTATTCGAATTTTTAAGAATACATATGTAGATTTTTAAACAATATTTTCCTTCATCTGATCTGGGTGGAGGAAAATGTCAGACCCATAGTTGGAATTTTACAAACAATACTTTCTTCTACTGTCTGACCTATTTCTTTCTTAAGCAACATTTATCTCTATATTTGTGGTCTATATGAGTGGATTTTTTTAAAAATAATGTTTATATTTCCCCCTAAATATCTGATCTATAGGCCAGACTTTTTTAGGGAATATATCTCTATGACCTACATAAGTAAATTATAACGATTTTTTCTCCTATTCCAGAGTCACTGACGTGGATTTTTAAAATAAATATTTTCCTTCAATTATCTGGCCCAAATGTGCCTTATCGAAATATCAGTTTTAGACATAACGTTTCTTTGGACAAAATCTGATTTAGAAACGTTCAATCGTCTCTCGAAGCGAGTAACCGCTTTCATTGAAAACTTTGAACATCGTAATATTTTTTCCAAATTTAAATCATGTTAATAGATTAGAAATAAGGGAATACTTTTCAAGGATTATACTAGACGTGAAATTTCTAAAGAATATTTCTTTTTAAGAATCTTTTTGAACTATTTTTACCATGTCTAGCTGAAGTCTGAAAATGGCACCCTTAATATTTGTACTAAACTTAGATTTAATACAACTCTCATCTATACAGGGCAGGCATCTCTGGTAACGCCTCCACAAACTGTCAATTTAAATTAAAAATAATAGACAACGATTCCATATACCTCCGCAAACCAAAATAGTAAACAATAGTCAACATAAATGTATACTACATATCGTTCATTTGCTAAAAGACCTACACAATAAAAAAATCGATTTTCCAAAAAAAAAAAAAAAAAAAAAAAAATTTTTTTTGTTTTCAATTTACTCAAATCTTACAAGGAACAGAGAAACTTCTACAGCTTCTCAATCAGAGTACGATAGAGATGATATTAACCAGATTTTTTACACCACATGAAGTCTGATAAAACAAAACAATGAAAATTTTTTGTTGTAAACCGTAATGTATACCAAATACAAATTTCAACAACCTACTGATGGTTCAATATGAAAATGTTGGCATCACAATACATTCCTTCACGCTAAATATTAAAAATACCGAAAATGGGTAGGTATCACAATATGGGGAATTGGCCTAACTGCGGCCTAAATTTTATATTTCATTCTCGAACCTGGTCGTTCTAGTTTTTTACTTCGATACCCCCGAAGGTATAATGATTAAAACATATAGCAAAATCGTCTTAGAATCGCCTTATACGGGGGCTATACAAAAAAATTGGCATATATCATAATTTTTTGTTGAGAGTTTTGGTACCTATTAAGAACTCAAAATACTAAATTACAGCCAAGTCGGTAGAAAAATATGATAAAAACCTTCAAAATATTGAAAATTAGGGGTACCGTAATATGGGGGCTACCAGAAAAAAGTTGACCATATTTATAATTTTTTGTTGAGAAATTTGGTACCCAATACGAACCCAATGTATCAAATTTCAGCGAATTCGGTTAAAAAACGTACTCAAGAACCCCAAAATGAAACCTATCTCAATTCCTTCAGAATATGGCGAGGGACATGGCTAGATCGTATTTGAATTTCGCCCTGACATGGTAGGAAATTAATATTTCGATGAGTTACAAACGGAATGACAAAATTAATATACCCTCCATAAAAATCATGATTTATGCCTGTCTTGCAGTCAATAGGCGATATGCCATAGACTGAAGGTATTAGGGGTTTAAATAGTATTTTCCTTCAATTATGCGTTGATTTTTCAAGAAATATTTTCTTCCAATTATCTGAAATTAGTGGATTTTTAAGGAATATTTCCTCCAATTACGAGGACTAAAAAAATATTTTTCTCCAACTATTCGACCTATGTGGCGTTGATTTTTTACAGTTTTTTTTTCTATTTGACCTCAATGCCAAATTCGAATTTAAAATGTATTTAATAATTATTTACGTTTTATTTGAAATAACAATTATGATACATTTAACTTACATGTAATGATACAACCTTTTTTGATGTCTCAATGAAGATATTACTTAGAGAAAATTGGCAAGGAGAGAAAGGAGAGCGCTTAATAAATTATAACTTGTTTATCTAATTCGTATACACTTCCATAGGTTTTTAATATACAATTTTATAAATTGACATATTATTAACAAATCACAAACATTTAATTTATTAAAAAAATATCACACATGATCCTCACTTCGTATTTCTTTCACACGCTGTTCGCTTTTGTTTACATTTCTGCCTCTTGCAATAGTAGTGTTGCCAACTTTGAAATAAATTATTTGAGATAGGTGGCCGGTTGGCCTAGCAAATTAAGTGGGGGGAATGCAACGTAGTGGTCAGTGAAAAATATTTCGTGATGTACGAAATACTTTGAAATAATTTCTTTGACATAGGTGGCCGGTTGGCCCAGCAAATTAAGTGGCGGAATGCAACGTAGAGGTCAGTGAAAAATATTTCGTGATGTACGAAATACGTACGTAAATGTACTTGCAATGAAGATTCCAACCAACTTGTACTATACTGCAGCAAATAATTTTAAATGGTGATATATTTGACTTCAAAGATGGCGTCTATAGGGCAACTTTATTTTAAAACGTATGTGTAGAAATTTTCCAATATCTAAAAGGTTAATCGATCTATAAAGGAAATTATTATTGATTATATCTCCCATGAATATTTCAATTTGTAACAAATGGAATAATGAATTTAATTTAACCTGCACCTTTTGTTGAAGGATATATAAAAATATAAAAAAAATACAAATACTAAATTTGTGTTACTTAATCATGGCGAAACGCCTTATCATCGTTGGTTTATTGAACTTTAACCCTATCCGAAAATAAAACACACATTCTAATTATATTTTAAAATATTTTTTTGTTTCATTTTATTATCATTGTAAAAAAGTCAGAAATTACAAATCTTAGAAATTGGAAAATTTAAAAAAAATATATAAATTTAAAATTTTTTTAGAAAAAAAAAATTGTTATTAAAATATTAAAAAAAAGATTTTTAAGACTGGAATGTGGTCACAACATTGTTTGGAAAACACAATTTTCATATTAATTAATATCAATTAGAAGAGAGAGAGAAAGGGACAGAGGGGCGAGATAGATGCTACTTAGCTTATAAACAAATAAAAAAATACAAAATAAAAAATATATATAATCAATTGCAACAACTCCAGTCTAGAACTGAGGGAACAAGGCTAGGGGAGGGATTCAATTAAAAACTAAAAAAGGGGATCTACTAAAATTAAAATTATAAAAATAGTATAAAACAACAATAAATGTGGTTGGTCGTGGTGGTGGTAGGGGTGTGGATGTTCATTGGTTCTACATAGATATAAAAATTAAAACACATAAGTTTGTTTTTTGTTGGCAAATATGTAAATACGTGTTTTTGTTAACGGATATTTTCTTGAATTCTTTCGTTTTGTTGTTTTTAATAGAAAACATATAAAGACTAATCAGTCTATTTTGTTTGTCGATTGGTATACAAAAATAGAAGAATAAAACAAACTAAAAAACAGAATGATATGAACGTTATGGACTCTTTTGTATTCTTTCTTTCTGTTGAGCAATATTTTGTTTCTTTTTTTATATTAAAAACGAAGACATCATTTATGAGAGAGAGAAAAAATCTAATGGAAAACAATCATCTTATAAAACAATATTTGTTATACATTAACGTTAGCCAATTGTTTTGTTTACGTTTTAATCATTAATATAACATATTGTTATTAAGTTTCTTCTCTTTTTTAGCAACATTTATTATTATTTTATAGTAGTCCTAATAGAATTTTTTAGCTTGGGCTTCACTTCTACTCCTGTAATATAAAAGAGAAAATAATTTTGAAATAAGTTTAAATGTTCTTGAAAATTATGATTTGTGTTTACTTACTTGAAAATAGTATAAAGGAAGACTAAAAGTAGCTGTA
Source organism: Musca vetustissima (assembly GCF_032173495.1). Lineage (NCBI taxonomy): Eukaryota > Metazoa > Arthropoda > Insecta > Diptera > Muscidae > Musca > Musca vetustissima. The sequence continues at coordinate 308,110 of NW_026887089.1, read as the reverse complement.
CAGCCGTAACACCAAGGAACAATGTAACACCTACACAGTTGCCTGTTGGACAGGCTGTTTGAGCCTGAGGTGAGGCACCCAATCTGCAATTAAAAAGGAGGGAAATTCATGTTGTTGGTAAATAGTAAGCATGGATCAAAACAAGTGAAAACACAATCGTTTAAATTTATTATTTATGGCACAATGAATAGGTAGTCCATTTAGAGCATCTGATGTTTTGATTAACTGTCAAAGTGCGTAATTTCTATACCATGTGAAATATTATAAGGAAACATTTGACCGAATGAGAAACCCAATATATACATAAACATGGACTGATATATTCCATTTTCAATATTAAAAATCCTTATCTTAAATATTGTTATTTCTTGATTTGGACCGACCTGGCTTAATCGACATTTGAATAACCCCTTCTCATTCAAACATAGATCATTGTACTTAAATTGTTGTTCCTCTATTGTTTCTAATTTCTATTTTTGTATGATAGTGTGTTTCTTATCTTCGTTTGGCTTTCTTTACTCAAACACACGCAAAAACGCGACGAGAATATTCATGAAATTCCACTTGAGAAATGATGAATTATCACTAAAAATATCTTTCAAATTTCCAAACGAAATTTTCAAACTTTAAGAAATGAAAATCAGTTTCTTTACGCAAACTTCTGGACGATTTGTTAATGGAAAAATATGAATCGATATTTTACGAAAAATATCAAATAATCATTAAAATGGAAAATCGTATCATTAAATGCATAACATAAATAAATATGTAATGTACTTACTTTTGTCCCACATGTGTTATACCCTGCTTAACTTGATTCATGCCATCGCGCATTTCATTGATAATTGCCTGAACATCATAACCGGCCGATTGAACTTGTCCACTGGGAGCACGTTGTTGCTGTTGCAGAATTGAATCGGTTCTGGCGTGAATATCACCAATTAGAGAACGTAATTCACGAGCGGTGGCCAAGAGGTTATTTTGATTGGCCACCAATAGATCGACTTCAGCCCGAGAAATGCTACCACCAACATTAACAACAGGTGGTTGTTGTGCCGTACCACCGACAGCTGGTTGTTGTACAGCAGCCGCTCCAGCGGCAGCACCCAAACCCCGTGATACCAAGGATAATGTATTCTCTTGCCTGCCAATAACTTCATCCATTTTACGTGATAATTCACGTATGTGTTCGAAAATTTGACTTTGTCCTTGCCAAATTTGTCGTAATTCACGTTGATTTTCCGATTCATAGAATTCATCCCATTCTTCTTCTTCTTTCTGGAAAATAAATTGGGAACAAAGAAAGTGTGAATATAAAATAAATTAAAAGATTAATTGGATACAAATGAAACAAAAATTTTTATTAAATTTTTAAAAATAAAAAATGAAAAAATGCTGTTATTTTTAGCCTCTGAAGGTTTAGTTTAGAAGATAAAACTGCATACCCTTAACCACCAAAGGACTGTGATTTAAAAAAAAAAAACTCTTGACTGTTACATGGCAATTTTAAAATTAGCCAACTTTAGCCCCTCTTGACAATATTATTATGTATTTTTCAAGAAATGAATACTAGATCGACACACCCTTGGTCAGTCAAGCACTGTGGGCGAAAAACGAAAGTCAATTTTTTTACCATTATATCCAAATTTAAATCATTTTGAATATTGAAATATTTGTTCAAGATGCTTATTAAATGTATACAAGATCCACGCAGTCTTAACCAAGGCAGATAATTTTGTGGGCCAAAATAAAATTCAATATTTTGGACAGTGCATGGCCATAATTAAAACCGAAAATTTTTCGGCTGTTTGCTATATGCATCATGAATATACCAAAAATAGTCCTTACCTCATCGGGATGTTCCTTTTTGTATTCCTGTTTTTGTTTCTCCAATTTCTCTTGATATTCCTTATATTCCTGCGATAACTTCTCATTATCTTGTGGTACTTTATTCTCAACAATTTGACCGGCTGGATGCAGCGATGTTGTCAAAAAATGGTAGACATCATGATCATCCGCCAAACCACCAGTTGCCGCCGACAAACCAAAGTAACCATTCTTTGGCAATTGAACACCATCGGCACGCAAACACATTTCATAATCATCATTATTATTGGTCATGCCATTGTGGAAGAGTACAGTCAAGACATTATTGTAGTACTCGATGCGGGCACGTGTCGGGAATGGTTTGTTACGGAAATCACGTAAACAGCCGGACAACAGTTGGGTGGTACCATCGTTGGCATGATCAAATTGTTTAGTACCATCGTTTAGTACGGCCATAATATAGGGATTATTGTGTTTATTGTCATTGTCGAAGGAATCGAAGAAGATACCCAGACCATTCCAACGATCTGAGGAACCAAATACAGGACCTATAACATCACAAAAACAATAATATCATCAATCAAACAGATGTAATTTACATTCCCACACTACTTACCATTGTAGTCGCCTTTTTGTGTGGTATACCAAAAGGCCAAACCATCAGCTCCAATACGGCCACGTCCATTTACACGGAAAACAATTTCAACTTCCCACCAATCGAAATTGAGTTGGTTTTTGGTCCAGATGGCACCCTTCTGTGAGCGCAAAGATGGGGCCACACGGACCATCTCCGAACTGGCAATGGCATCTTAGAAGAAAAGCAAATAAAAAATAAATAAAATTTCCACATTTTTTCCATTCATTCATTCATTTGTGGTAACAGCAGCCAAACAACAATGGTCAACAGAGGAAGCATTTGTTTGCGTGGCCATCTAGATGGGTTACCGGATAACTGGCTGTGCTCACTTTTGCCACTCTGTCAACATTTCGTCTAGAAGTTGTCTTCCATCTCTTTCCCACACATCGCAGCCATATGCAACCATTGATGTGAGACGGCACTTGTTTTTCTTTTTTTCACTGACGTGTCTGCGTATGTCAAATGCTAACTCTTTGCCTGTGCTTGGCTACTCACTGCCACTGTATACGACGACGTTGTCGTCGTTGTCGTTGCTGTAGTACTACTTACTTCCACCATATTCCCAGAATGGTACTGTTCCATCTTTTTGTGCCAAATATGGAGGTTTAAAGGAATACTTATATTCAAACCTCCGATGAACACCAACCTGTCCAGGATTCACTTGTGGATTTGCCTGACCATTGGCATTTATTACCAATAATGGTAAAATTAAGAGAAAAGACCGGAGAAACAACATCATTCTTCTTGACAACAGATCCATTTTTCTGTTTGACAACTAGTGATGGTCGTCCACAAAGTGGTTGTAAATCGATTGAGAATTTGATTGCGCCGGAGAGAGAGCGATAAGTGAGTTATCGATTAGTGTGTTAATCGTTGTGTGGTATATGTCAATGATGACTTTTAACGCGCGTTACAGACAAAAGCGATGCATTTCATTTTATAACCTCGTTTAGAAACGTCCATCAAAATCAATTTTATTTATGTTTAGCCATCTTCCTAAACAACAGGATATTTAAATGAGATCTATGTAATTTTCTGCAAAGATACTTTTCGCCCTTCAAGAACACAGAATGCCGAATTACAGCCATATTCGGTTGGAAAACGCGGAGAAAAAATGGTCTGTTCCGTACTACAAGAATCTACTATTTTTTACAAGGCATATAAATAAGTTCGTCCGTTTATGTTTAGTCTCTTCCTAAACAACAGGATATTTAAATGAGATCTATGTATTTTCTATTCAAGAACACAGAATATTTTTTACAATTGTTATCAAGGCATATAAATAAGTTGGTCCAGGGAGACAAGCTTGATATCAGCTGCCTCTCAAGTTTGCTATCAAGATCCATTATTGTGAATTGACTTTCATTATGAAAACGTAATCAAAGAAAAAAATATAATAGTGGTCCTGTATTAAAAATTGTCTGCGAAGAAATGGCAAATAACCTTAAAAAGCCTAAAATTGTACAGTAGCTTAATATGGGACAATACCAAAATGTGGACCGACATCATTTATTTTCAATATCATACTTCTTAATTGTGATCTCTATCGTGATTTCAACAGACAGACGGATATGTATATTAATTTTGGGGTATCTGATAATTGTTTCCAGTAGTAGAATTTTGGAACTATTTTTTCTGTTACCGACAATTTTAGGTAGGGCTTAACGATTAAGCGAATGCAAATTTGTAGTTATAGGCAATCACGTTTAATTCTGTCGCTGTGCAGTTACAAAATCGTACTACAGGTATTATGGTGAATACAATATAATACTGTCATAACCCTCAAGGCCATACTTTATATCTTTTTGGTTCTCCTTTTCGTTCCATGATTCCAGGACGAACACAATTGGCCTTATTCTGGACATCAATTCACAGTGAATTTTTTCGCATTTCCCTTTAAAGTCATTCTGTACTAAAACTCGCAGCGAATTTTTTCCCATTTTCACTTTCCCCTTATTTTGAAGTTCGAAAGCGAAAAAATCCGCTTTGGGGGAAAAATTTGTTATTCCGAAGTGCGAAAGTTTCCGCTAATCAATTTAAAGGGTAATCAGCCCAAAAATATATAAGTATTAAATATTTGTATGAAAAATATCTCCACAATAGTTATTCCATCACTATTTTGATTATTATAAATGGTTGTATGCATATTTTTAACTCAAAAACAAATGCCATTTAAAATCCCATTGATAACTTGCATGCTCAACGAAATATTGCCACGGAATGTATAAAGGCAATAAGGAATATTTAAGCAGAGTTCGATGCAATTTGGAGGTTGAATGAAGACATGTTGGGGGAGGATCAGTCCCTTGCGGTTTTTTCCATTAAAAAATGTTCTTTTTTTGTAATCTGTTTTAGTTGTTGCACCATATTGCATCAAACAATTTACAGCTGTTTCACATGGCGTTGTATGTTGCCATATTTTCAAGCATGAATTTATTTTCTTCTAATTACAAAGCTGTTTTACAGCCGATGCTTGATATTTCACATTTATATTGATATAAAATTTAAATAACAATAAAAAGTAACAATTGAAAACAAAACAATAAAAAATATTATATTTCTAAATAAAATTAAAATGGGGCAACACACATTACAACTTAAATGACAATATGGCAACACGAATCTTTTTTCAGCCACCATTTTCGAAAACTCGAATATTCGCATCTCTAATTTTTTAGCTTCTCCCTATTCATAATAAGAATAAGGCGAGAATGTGAAAGGGGAAATTTTTCACAAACGAAATCTCTCTCAAGCGAATATCCAGAATAAGACTGAATGAAGCAAAAGTCTACGAGTGAAGAGGCTGCTAAATTTATTTCAACAGAATCAAAATCCAAAAACAAAAAACACCTTTTTCTTCAGTTTATTTATGGATATATTTTTTGTCATTAAAAAAAATACGCAAATCACTTAAAGTGTCGTTTATGTATGTAAATAAAAAAGAGAGAAAATTACGACAAAAGTTTATTATTTTTGTTTGTTCCTTCATTAATATATATTTTTTAAATTGTTATGCATTTTTTTCTTTAAATATTACTATTTATAATGCGTTTTGTTTATTTTGCATCTACTGTTGTTGTTGTTTAATGTGTTTTTAATAACTTAAGTATAGTTAACATAATAATCGACTTATTGCTAGCATTGTTTTTGTTGTTGTTGTTTAAGTAGAAAAAAAACGAATGTAAAAAATATTTTAGAGAAAAATTAAGATAAACAAAATAACAATTGTAATTAACTTAAATAATTATTATTATAATAATAAAAAACAAACTTTTTAGAGGAAGTGAAATTGTTGTTTGGTTCATACGTACGTATATCTATATATATTATTATATGTATATATGATTTTTTTATATAACATATTATATCATTCCAATTGCTGTAGTAATATCAAAATCTCCATATTTTTTTATTTTATTTATTTTCCACAATTTCATCAGTCCTTTTTTTGTTGTTTAAAAATACGTGTATAAGTAAGTATGTGTGTGTGTGTAAAGGAGGGATGGTGTGAGTGTGTGTGCATAAATGCCTTTATCTAGAAGTAAAGCAATGAATGTTTATGTCGCAAAAATAAATTTAAATTATAAATTAGAAAGATATTAGTGAAAAAAGGGTGTTGAAAGATAATTTGTGTGTGTGTGTTTTTTTTAATTACTTCTAATTTAGAAAAATTGCATTGCTTAAAGTTGTGAAAATAAAAAACGAGTGTGGTTGAGTAGTTTGATGAAAATACAAGTGTTTGTGTTACAGTTTTTTTATTTTACTTGCAGCATAGAGGAAGAAAAAAATATTGAATTAATTGGAAATTTGTGTCTCTAATACAAATTCATATGAGAAATAGATTCGGTTGCAAGTTGTTTACACATTCGTCCATTAACAAATAATTTAGAAAGATATACAGCCTTATTCTGAATATTCGCTAGGGAGAGATATCGCTTGTGAAAATTTGTTCGCATTCACATTCCCGCCTTATTCTGAATGAAGTCATCTCCCTTTAAATTTATTGGCGAAAAATTTCGCACAAAATGTCATTATATTCTCCCATTCCCTGTAAACCAGTATAATTAGTTATTCCCTAAAACGGATTTTTTCCCTTTCGAACTTTATTTAGAATAAGAGGAAAGTGAAAAAAGTGAATAAATTTAAAGGGAAAATCGAACATATTCACGGTGACTTGATGTTCAGAATAAGACCGATATTTTAAATTTAACCCAAGGCCTATAAATAAGGTCATCCAGGGAGACAAGCTGTCTCTTAAGTTTGCTGTCAAACTCCATTTTTGTGAATTAACTTCCATTATAAAAACATCAGACTTGAGAGAAAGCAGCTGACTTTTGCTAGCTGGGTGAGCTGACTAATAGATATTGTTTTAACCGTTCCTCTTGTTATCGCATAGACCATATCCACTCCAATAAGATGATCTAGATGTTAGACAACTTTTAGATGGCTTCACAGACAAAAAAAAATCATAAAGATGTTCTCTAAATTTAAACGATCTTCTAGGGATATAAAAACATTTAAGTGACATGTAAAGGACTTCTGAAGTTTTCAATAGACCGAAAACCTTTTGGAAAACTCAGAAGATGAATAACCTCCTAAATCGCATAAACTGGCAAAAGACCTTTATCAGCTGAACTCTTATCTATTTATAGAATACAGTCAACAGATAACCTAAAGTTCTCTATAAAGTCTCTCATCCTCTTTGATGATTGAACCAAAATTGCAGCCATTTAAAATTAGCAAACAACTTTTTTTATTTTTATTCCTCTATAGCAAAAAATGATATTCTTTGTTTTCCATTCAAAGTATGTACTGTTGTAACTGTGTACGAATGTGTATAATCTAGTTATATAATTATCAAAGGTAATTTTGGACAAAAGAAATAAAGGAAGGAAGGTAGGGAGAGAGTTTTGAATAGTGTATGAGTTAACATTTGAGCTTAATATATACTTGGTATAAATACACTTAATTGGTTGTGTTTGTGGTTTTTTGTTTTATCACTAAAAACGAAGGTTTGTTTTAAACAACGGGATTTCGGTTTTGTATAATTATTTTTTGTGAGATTTTCACTTTTGAAAATTAAACATAAAATGGCTGTGTTTTATTTCGTTTCTGTTCTCGTAATATTAATAGTAGCAATTAGAGATATAGGTAGGAGGCGCGTGTGTGTGTGTTGGTTGGGGGATTGGTATAGTTTCTTAATTCGATTTGTTGTTGTTTTTTTGTTATTGTAAGTTTTATTAGAATTCGACATTAGATTATATAAATAGTTTTAATTTTTTAAATAGGGTTTGTTTTGTTTATACTTAACTATTACAGTATTCATTATTTTTCAGTTTGCTTATTGTTTTAGGAATCCATATTAATGTACATGAAGTTGTTAGTGTTATTGTATAGGTTCTTCTGGTTGTTGTTTTGTGTTTGCCGTCATTTTTGACTATTTGCTATTTGTCGTTTGTCGGCTTAGCTGCCTGTTTAATTAGTTTGTTGAGAAAAGATTCATTAAGTCGCCCTCGTAAATGGCTATTAAAAGCATAAGTAATACGCCGCTTGACATGCCCAAGATTTGTAATGCAAATTGTTGCACTGATTTATGTGCAGCTGATATTTCAGGCATCTAGAAGATATGGATGGAGGAGAATAAAATAAATACAAATTAGATAAAACAATCTATCATTGACATTATAATAAATTATTTTGTTTTAATACATATATTATTTGTAAGCAAGTGAGAATTGAATTGAATATTATACATTTTTATTTTTTACAGAAAAATATAATTATATTAAATAAAACTGATTTCTTCTATTTTGCACATTTATAGTAATTAAAAATGAAATTATGTAAATCAGGACTAACATTTGCGATAAAAAATTAATTATTATTAAAATAACAAAAAATAAAAAACCAGTTTACTTACCATATCAACCATAGCTATATAAATAAATAGACCTGCAGCTGCCGCAAACATCCATTGGGCTGTTTCGTGTGACTGACCAAATATAATACCCACAATCATGCCAATAAAACTTAACACACCCGTAAGTAGATTATAGTATACGGCTGATTTCACCGACATGCCAGCCTTTATTAGAATTGCAAAATCTCCCAGTTCATGCGGCAATTCATGACAAAATACAGCCAATGCTGTAGAGAAGCCGCCAGCAAGATTTTCGGCAAATGCAGCGCCTGAAAAAAAGTAAATAAAAAATTTAAATTTTTAAATTATTATATGCAACAAGCTAGACGAACCCAACAGAAAAACTTTTCTAATTCTTCCACAGATAAAAATTCAGGCAATTCCCACAGACAGAGGTACAATAGTGCATCTATAAACACATCCAAAGACATAAGACTTTCTGCTGCATTGAATACTGTGAAAGGAAGTCATTCTAAGATCCTTTTTATAAATAGAATGGACTTCTGGAAATTTTATACAGTGATATGAACTCTAGAGCCCTACAGAGAGATATGCTCTTTACAGAGATATCTTCCTAATTCCTTCTATCGGTGGACAGGAAAGCTTTTAGCATATAATTATTAAAGGTAAATCTCGATGTTTGAGGCTTTCTGGAAATTTTCCATAGACGGAAGACCTTTATAATATGTCATTCTATAAGCAAAAGACTTCAATAGAAAATATAGAAATTGTACACAAGTTAGTACCATTTAGTACCCATAAGTATGAATTTTCATAAATACATCCTACACTCCAACAGTAACCTTATTTCCAAATTTCAGTGTTCTAGCTCTATCGATTCGCCCATGTACACATTTGGTACTATTTAGTACACATTTCCAAAAAATCATATATATCTCAATTTTTAACCTTAACAGAGACCCTAAATCCAAATTTCAGGATCTTAGAACTATCGGTTCACCCAGAATTCATATTATACAATTTAGTATCCATAAGTATGAATTTCCAAAACTACATCTATACACCAATCCTACACTCCAACATTAACCTCCATACACCAATCCTACACTCCAACAGCAACCTTATTACAAAATTTCAGTTTCGGTTCACCCAAATACACATTTGGTACTATTTAGTACACATTAGTATACATTTTCAAAACTTGCTAAATATCCTAGTCCTACATCTTATCAGTAACCCTAACTCCAAATTTCAGGATTCCAGCTCTATCGATTCAAATTGTATCAAATATAGCACCATTTAGTACCCATATGTATAAATTTCCAAAACTACATCCATACACCAATCGTACACACCAACATTAAATTCATTCCCAAATTTTAGTGTTCTAGCTCTATCGGTGCACCCAAATACATATTTGTACTATTTAGTGTACACATTAGTTCTAGCGCCACCGGTTCGCCATATACAAATGTTACCATATTTAGTACTTTTCGTGCCGTTCTAATTCGAATTTCCAAAAACCCATTATTTGGGCCAAGATGACTGTCACAAAAAATGTCAAGATTCTAGCTTCAGCCGTTCCGACTGGTCGTTGATGAATGGTTAATTCAGTCAATCACTTTACTCTTTGGTTATGTTCTTTCAAAGTACTCTTCAATAAGACCAAATAGACTTCGTCTTATAAAAGTCCTGGATGGACATTCCCCCAAATAACAGAATTTATTCTTCTCATAAAATACCAAAACAATTTATTTTCATAAAATATCTGATAGTCTCTTATAGCCTCATAGAAGACTATAAAGACTCCTTTTTGTACCTTTCAATTAGGATATGGCCTATTTTATTGCAGACCAAAAAACTTTCCGTTTGTGAGATTTTTATATGATATACTCCTCTTATAAAGTATCCTTCTTATAGAATATCATAAAAAAAACATATAAATATTGCTTTAAGGGAACCCCCCCTTCTCGATTTTAATTTTTCAAGATTTTCAATGGGCAGGTAAACCAATACCAATGCTTGTTAAGGTTTGTAACTTTGCACATATATATTTGAAGATTTAAAAGAGAAGAAAAATAATTTAAAAAATTTTTTGTTATTGTTTTGTTGTTGTTTTTTGGAATTAAAGAAAAGTCCTTATTTTTGATGGCGGGCATGATAACTCCTCACTGGAACATCGGAATCCGAAAATTCCAACGGTGTTAGAAAGAGTACATGTCTGGCTCTCGTATGAACTATGATTATTGACCTCACTCTAAAATTAACAAAATAGTGGAACTTTTTTTTTTGGAAAATCGCCGATTTTTAACCAAAAACCAAGTTAAAAAATAAGGAAGATCTTCACCGATTGGCTTTGTCCTAGTTCATACGAGAGCTATACACTCCCACAGAAACGATGCAAAATTTGGAACCGATTGGATTATTAGTTTTTGAGTTATCGTTCCCGCCATTCGCAAAAAAATGTTTAGATAAAAACGTGTTTAAAGTTTGAGAAGCCCTTCAGCCGTCACTTGATGCTGACACAATAAATTGGATATATCTTCAAGAGTTCTTGAGATTTTCACTTGAAATTTTGTAGGGTCATTCTTTAATTAGTGTAGATTCGAATTATATCAACAAAAATTTGGACCCCGAGAATGGGGGGGGGGTCCCCTTAAAGCATTATTGTTTTCAACTTACCAATTGCCATGCCGTCAGTAAAATTATGTAAACCATCACCCATAATTATCATCCAGACAACAGCACTCAACGATTCCGGTGGCGAATGGACATGACCATGTTTATGTGAATGGCCATGATGTGAAGATTCATGTTCTCTTAGTATAACAGTTACCGTATCACTCATTAGATCTTTGCCATTGCTGTTGGCAGCCACAGTGTTAATGCCACCCGCCGTATCACCCACCACATTGCCATCTAAATCGGTGGCCAACGTACTGCTATCGGGTATATTGTGACTTTGACACGATGAGGTGCTATTCGCTTGTGATGATTGTTGCAGATCATTATGGTTATGATGATGCGAATGAGAATGATTGTGTCCTTGATGATGATGGTGGTGATTTCTATCCGTAAGCGGTGCATAATTATTTTGCGATGTTGATAGTAATGATTGTGTTGCATTCTCCCCGCCATCGATATCCAATTTGCCATTGCGTGTCGAAACATTTGCATTATCGCCGGTTTTATTATTCGGCAGATGTAACCAAACATCGTTTTTCGTGTCCATTGCAATTTCATCGTAGCAATAGGGATACGAACTATATTTGGATTTGCACACTTTGTCTCCGGCAACGGAATTGTTGTGCGATGAATCGGGATCTCTCATTACCTTGGCTCTGGTGGGTTTATTGGTCTCTTTTTTGGCAATGCTCTTGCGCCACTCGGATACCATGGTTAGACCATGTTCGGTTATGTAAAAGAAGACAATACCACCCATACAGGTAAGGCCTTTAAAGATCATATTACTTTCATTTTGACCGGCTAGAGACTGTGGAAACAATGAATATAAATTATTTTTTGGGAAAATTGAAATATGTTTTTCTTTCGTTAACTTACATGTGGTAATAAATGCAACAATGCATCACCGGTCATGGTGCCAACAGCCAATGCCACCAGAAATTGAATTATATGTTTGTAGAAACGTGAATTCATAAAGGGAATAATTGCCACACCAACCAAACCCAAAATACTGCAGGCAAATACCGCGGCAAATGAATATATCCAAACTGAAATGAAATAGCATTGTTACTCCCTCTCCGAAAAAATCGATTCGACTAGCCTACAAAAAATATTTTCAACTTACCATACATAATATCCTCTTTGGGTACGCTTGCATGTTGCGTTTGCTGCAGATCGATTTGTAGTAACACTTCACTTCCGATGCAACCTTTGTTATTCGTATCACTATTGGAAGTCAATTGATATAACAGTACCGGACAGACATGAACAATGTCATTGGCGGTGAGGGTGTAATTGTAATACTCTGCCGAATCACCGTGATGATTGTGTTCATCATCGTCGTGATCGTTTACTTGTGTGTGTGCCAATGCACAACCTTCTGATGCATCTGAACAATTTCTGTTTTCTTCATGATTATGCGAATGTTGGTGATGATGATGATTATGATCATCATGTTCCGAATCATCATCATCATCGTGATCATGATCATGTGCAGATTGAGATTTTACATAACTTATTAATTTTGAGTCTCTAATACACTGCAAGAATTAAGAAGGGAAAATATAAATTATATTTTATATTAATTTCATTAAATTTCAATTCAAAATAAGTCTACCGAGAATAGGGAAAAAAGAAAGTCTACTGTAAGTGTTCTTCTAAACATCTTCCAATATTTTAGTGGAAGACATTTTTAAAGATCGACGACCTTCCAGAGGTCTTCTCACAATATACTAAAGTATGTCATAGGTAGGTTTTTTCGAATTAAGACCCCCATTCCCACCCAGGACCTATAGTTTTTTATTAGAGTTTCAGAATTTCTAATGGAGAATTGCAAAATCAAAAGTCCTTGTTATTACAGAAGACTAGAAAAACATCATCTAGGAGGCCTCTCACTCAAAGATCTTCACAGTGGATCTTCTTCTCATTTTCATAAAATATTAGAAAATATTAATCTCATAGATGAAGGTCATATTCTTAATGTAAGAGAATACTTCACCTTTATTGAGAAGACTTTCTGACCAGAGTAAGAGTTTTAAAGTCTTCTATAAGAACCAGTCTGATTTTGTATGAGGAGAAGACTTTCGGATCGATTCTTAAGAGGAAATTTAATTTTCTTCCTTCTGGTCCTCAATGGGATAAGGTTCTGTTCTTCTCTGATAAGTTGTCCTACTGATATTTTATTAGAAGAGAACCATTTGGTATTCAATGAGAAAAAGTTATTCTGATCTTCATTGGGGAGAATTTTTCTTTCTAGTCTTCTATCGAAAATGTGATCAACGAATTCTGGTTCTGTCCTTCTCTGATAAGTTGTCCTACTGATCTTTTATTAGAAGAGAACCATTTGGTCTTCAATGAGAAAAAGTTATTCTGATGTTCATTGGGAAGAATTTTTTCTAGTCTTCTATCGAAAAAGTGATCAACAAATTCTGATCTTCTTTGTCAATAAGGGATTCTATGGTCTCCCTATGAAAACACTTTTTTTCCAACGAACAAAAGAAAACGTTGGAGTCTTCTATGAAAAATCTTTCATGGAAAGAAAATATTCTGCTCTTGTATTCTTTACTGAGAATACCTACTGAACTGAGGACAGAAGACCCTCTTATATGTAAGAAAAACTTTTTTGTCCTCTGAGATTTGAGATTTTTAAAATGTAGGAAACCTGTTACAGGGAATACTTTCTCTAAAAGTCTTCTATTTATTAAAGACCTGTTGAATGTCTTCAATCTGAAGGAGACCGTCTTTGTCATTTACCACATAAGACCTAAAGAAAGTCTTCTATATAAGAGACCTCTAAAAGAATTTCTATCTAAAGAAAAAATTACGAAAGACCAATTGAAGACAGATTAGTTTCGTATTTACTTCCTATTTACCTATCGCAAAGAAAATATATTGAAATTCTGTGTTTTGCTGATGTCCTCCTGAGGTTTTCTATGGTTGAAGACATTTACATAGATATATATCTTTCAACTTCATCTTCACTATATTATATCTATGGAAGATCACAGCTGGATATTCGTATAGGATCTACAAAAGGTCTTCTCAAATCCTTAATTTACAAAAGATTTCTAAACGACGAGATAGAAATCTTGAGAATACTTCAAGAAAGACTTCTGTAAAAAGTACATCTGAAAGGGTTTCTATCGAAAGAAGACCATAATAATTTTAATTTCTTTTTATAGTACAGCAATAAAAAAATAAAGAAATCATCGAAATTTTGAAGACCTTCTAAAAGATTTATGTACATGGTAGGTAGGTAGGTCAAATGATTTCTTATATATCTACAGCAAAGAAATGTATCAACAATCTTTTTTTTAATTCTAAAGACCTCCTGATGTCTTCGAGGGCAGTAGACATACAGCAGATTATTTAAAGCCCTTATATGCATATACAGTATTTTATAGATCTTCCTAGCTATAATGATTTCAATTTCAATTTTTTTCACCAACGCACAAATACATTTACTTACGGTTTCATTATCACTATCATCCTCCGAATTTTGCAGCAATTTTTGTGGCAACAACTGATGTAGACCCAATTTCTCTAACATACGCTGGAAGTCCTCAACATTGATGGTATCACCACCACTGCCATATTCATTAAATATTCTGCGGACAAATGTATCGGTGATTGCGGGCCGATGAATTTCATTCGAAGGATTATGACCATGATCGGCGTGGCGTTTTTTTCTTCTACGACTGCGATTATCACCTTGGTTATTCGTTGTGGCTGATGATAAGGATATAAAATTATCGGTGGTATGTTTCTGGTGTTGTTGTTGTGTTTTGGCAGAATAACTCGTTGCAGCGATGATATCTTTATTTTTATATACAACGGCATTCATTGGTGTTTGTTCCCAACCCGGATTGTGGATATGATGACCATTATTGTTATTATTATTGATTAGGGATGCGGCACTGCCAACATTTCCAGGAAATAATGTTTCAATGTGTTGTTGACACGGTAAGTGATCTGCACATAGAAGGCAGACCACACAAACAGCCATTATATGGCGAGCCATGGTACATAATCTTCACTGCTTGCAGGGATTTTTGGGTTCTGTATGATTTTTAGTTATGTTTTGGGGTTATTTTTCTTTCGCAATATTCCAAAATTTATTTAATTTCCTATAGCGAAAAATATATTTTTTGGTTTGTGGCTTGCTTCCAGTTGAGATGCTGATTGGTTACAGACAAACGCTATTCATAATCGTGTAGTTTTGTTATTCATAGAAAATCTGAATCTGAAAGAAGAGAAAAAAAAACAATAATAATTGAGAATCTGTTAGTAACGATCACATAGAAAAATAACAACAATCAAAATCTTATCGAAAACAATTAAAATTCAATTGTTACATCTGTTTTTGTTGTTGTGTTTTTTGTTTTGTTCTAAACAACATAACCATATTAAGAAAGAAAAAAATAATTATACAACAACAACATCGTCCCAACCCCACACACAGTAGAATATATCCGAATTCATTTATCAGTCGCACATGTAAAGCACGTTGTGATAGGTTTTAAACCCACGCTTTCTGATACTTAAATAAAAATATGTTTGAAAACAAAACAAACAAAAACAAATCAGATTTTTATTTTACGTAATATTTTAATAAAAGGATTGTATTTAATATATCTGGTTATTGGAATTAAATAGTACAAATGTTGTTGTAATTGTATTGTGAAAAAATTATTACATATCGACGAGATTTTAATAAAAAAAAAAAACTAAAAATGGAAATAAAAAATCGTTTTATAAATTTTTTAATAATGTTTGAATAAAAAAATATATATTTTTAATTTCAAGAACCAATTCGGTTGAGAACCGTACCCAAAAGTACTGATTTCTGATAGAAATCGCTCCAGTTGGAGACCTATGGTCTATTACAAAGGGAGAAAAATATATTCTCATAACTGGAGCCGCGAGGAGCACACCCCAATGTGCCCTGAACGCAATGATGAACTTAAGGCCTCCGGATCCCAGCAATAAGTGTCAGACAGGTTGAAAGAAAGGCTGCAGAAACAGAATTTTGGGCGAAATTGTGCTTATGGGCATGCATGTATCCAAAAATAAGGTATTAATGAACCAACGTCGAAAACTAAGCAACTATATATCACCATTCCTAAGATTTGACTGGAACCATTGTAACCCTCCTCTAGATGGACTTGCTTTTTATAAAGATAATTCCAAGATGGAAGAAGTAGCGGGAGCTGGTAACTAGTGTAAACGGCTAGGCCTTTAGTACACATACAAATTAGACAGCGACTATAGTGTATTCCAGGCTGAAATGTTCGCAATTTGCAAGGCAGCGGAGTTGATCGATCTGAAGTGCAGAACAGCATTGGGAACAATTCTACCGACTATGCTGGGTATCCTGAGATAGAATGGCACAACGAACCTAGTTGCAATGCGTCAGGATCCATCAGGTTAACTCTTTTAGCCAAACGAATTAATTCGCTAATAGACCTGAGCAAAGATGAAATAAGATTAATTACGGGAGTTATTAATGGCCATCACTTGGGACTATGATGTTACGGACTACTGAAGACTTTTCGACGACGAGAAGGAGACCAAGACGATCGAGCATAGGGATACGTAGTCGAGCACAAACGTCGATTTTTATACTTTTCGATTTTTGCCGCTGACCAAAAGACGATTTTTGCCGTTAACTAAAAAGTCGACTTTTCGATATTTCGATTTTTGCCGTTAACTAAAAAGTCTACTTTTCGAAATTTCGATTTTCAAACCTGTTCAACATTGTTTTTCGACTCTTAGATTTCTGCCGTTTCCAAAAAGTCGATTTTCGACTTTTAGATTTTTGCCGCTGACCAAAAAGTAGATTTTTAGACTTTTTTGATTTTTGGCGTCGACTTTTCGATCTTTCGATTTAGCCAAACCTGTTCAACATCGATTTTCGACTTTTGCCGACTAATGCATAATCGACCAAAAATTATTTTTTTCTTTAATTAAATGTTCTCAACAGATAAAATAAAATTCTAGAATGTATAATTTTTTGGCAAGTTGGGCTTTGAGACAATTAACAAATTATTTATGATGAAGATCAAAAGTCTATTTTGAAAATTCGAGTTTGCGATTTCCCAAAGATCAAAAGTCGACTTCGATTTTTAGACTTCGCGACAAAAAGTGTATTAATGATGTTACGGACTACAGCAGAACCTGTCAGTACGAGGAGGAGACGGAGATGATCGGTCATCTCCTACGTCATTTTCCGCCACGTCTAACCGTCTACTCTACTTTTAATATGGAGTCTGTCTTAATTTACAACATCATCAGAGATCGAATATGGACGGCACACCTAAACACGTCTACCTGTTTAATTTTACTTCTCTTTTATCAGCTCCCTTTCTTCCTTTTTATCTACAAAAACTTCCATAAATTTTCCTTGGATGGTCACAACGGCGTACCCATTATCGAAGGGGTTTCTTCCTATAGAAGACATTGTTGAAGAATTTCTTATCTGCAGAAGACACACTTGAAGGGTCTTCTATATACAGTAGATATGAAAAATTGTGTGCGGTACTTTTTATATAGAATGGCATTTTCTCTATAAAAGACCTAGTGAACGGTTTTTTAGTATTGAAGATTTTTTATAGAAATCTTTTTAGGATTTCTATTATAGAAAATACTCCAACCAGTGGGTCTTTCGTGACCTTCAAGAAATTTATATTTTATGTTTTATTTATTTATGTATGTTTATTGTTCCTGTAAACATAAAAACCTCAGCATAACCTTGAATTTGTGAACCACCAAGAGCATACAAATGTTACAATTGCCAAAAATACATACATATGTACACATTACATTTCATCAAAATTGAATGCCAATAAAAATTGAAAACATTTACTTTAAAATAAATATTTTCGTTAAAAGTAGGTTAATATTTACATATAATCAAACGCAATGAGCCACAGAGGTACTCTTAGACAAGCATACGTCAGTAATAAAGGTTGGACATCAATGACTTTCATGTGTCAACAGAGTTGTCAATCCAAACGAATGTCAATTTCAGTGTTGAACATATCAAATAATAAAAAATGGTGGGGAAATAAACGACCAACTTCAAAAGGAAAATATTAAAATAAATTATGATTAATTAAATCGAATTATTTTCGTGAGAGGAACAATAATTATTTAAAAAATGTAATTAAGTAATTCTATTGACAGGTAATAGAAATTCTATCGACTTCATTTTACTAATTTCTGACCAATCACTGAATAGTTAATCTACATGGCCTCAGAGAGAGCTCATTAATTTGCCGCAGTTACTCTTCTATGTGCATATCATCGAAGTTGTACATGTTTTGATCATATAATTACATGAATTACTTCATCACATATTATTTATATTTATATATATGTATATTATCTATTGTAATTTATTTTATTTTTTCGAATCATTTCAATTAATTTGCCATTTTTTTCTCAATTACCTTTTGTTCTAACACACTTAATGATTTCAAATAATAATAAAATTAAAAAAAAATTTCAGAAAATTATTTTAAAATAATCGGGTGGAAATAAAATTAATATTGTTGTGTGTGCTGGAACTGGTAGATTTTTTTTTTCAAGATCAACCAGAAAATGAATAGTACGCAATAGTAAGCAGTACATCCCATCTGCGGAATACGGTATAAAGGTACGGTGGATATGCGGTGCTAAAAATGCATACAATATACCGAGCAATTAACCACTTCTGCGGCGGCTTCTACTGATGGCAGGAAGCCTCAAATATTAGAAATGATTTAAAATGGATGAATATAAAATGAATAAAATATAAATAATTTAATTAAACATTTTGAAACAAAACAGAAGCTTTTTCTATGACATATAAGGTAAGGTACCCGGTCATGGAACTCCAAAAAAGAGGAACAGCAGCACTTTAAAGTAAAAAAAAAGTATCCGTGTACCTGGTTATGGATCGATTAATGAATGAATGTCCAGTCGTGATTTTAAGAGAATAGTTTTCAATGTTTTTCTTAACCTGTTTTTTAATAATTTTTTGAGAATATGCATAAAGAATATGAGTCGATTTAGGCATGTCCGTCCATGTATTTTTGTGAATATTGGTCCGATTGCGAAAAAAATTAGCACAGCGAACTAAATTAGGTCTGGATTGATACATGCGAAGTTTTGTTGAAATCCGATAAGATTTAGATATAACTCCCATATATAGTTTCGTTCGATTTTATTTAAATGGAGCATCATATTGGCAATATGGGTCCGATAGGAAAAAAATTTTGCACAGAGTGCAGCATTAGATCTAGATTGATGTATATCAAGTTTTGTTGAAATCGGTTCAGATTTAGATATAGCTCCCATATATAGTTTGGTCCGATTTTATGTTAATGGAGCACCGTACTGCCCATATTGGTCCGATTGAGACAACATTATGCACAGCATGCTGAATTAGGCTCAGATTGATGTATGCGAAGTTTTATTTGAATCGGTTCAGATTTAGATATTGCTCCCATTTATAGTTTCCTGCCATATGTAGTCCGATTTTGTGTAAATGGAGCACAATACTGCCAATATTGTTCCGATTGAGAACAAATTTTGCACAGCGTACGGAATTAGGTCTGGATTGATGTATGCAAAGTGTTGTTGAAATCGGTTCAGATTTAGAGATATAGTTCCCATATATAGTTTCCTGCCGTATGTAGTCCGATTTTGTGTAAATGGAACGCCATTCTGCCAATAATTGTTCGATTAAGACAAAATTTTGCACAACTTACTGAATTAGGTCCAGATTGATGTATGTTTAATTATATTGGAATTGGTTCAGATTTAAATATAGCTCCTATTTATAGTCTCGTCCGATTTTGTGTAAAAGAAGCACCATATTGCCAATATTGGTCCGATTGAGAAAAAAAAAAATTTTGCACAGAGTACTGAATTAAGCCCAGATTGGTGTATGCGAAGTTTAGAATAATGTGTATTGGATTTTGTGTCGAGATAAATTTCTATATTGCACATATGAGCATCTCTTGTATGTATCCAAAGTGGTGAAGCGTAACATATAGTCGGTTTAAACATATTTTTAAAGTCTATTTTTTAAGACTACCGGGACCTGAATTTGTAAAAACTGAATTTAAGTACATATTTAAAGACTATGACTGGATTTTTTTCATGAGCCATAAATTCTTAATAAAATACATCAGAACATGGATTTAAATTCCTTTTGAGTTTCTATCTACAAAACGAATCTCTGCAAGGAACCTCTAAATCTAAAATACCATTAACGGAACACCTTTACGTAATCTAATTTCAATTCTGATTCACTGATTAAAAAAGAATATTCTGCAATATGAGAAATTCAAATCCATTTATTTTTTGGAGTTCAACAACATTCGGCATGGGAAAGAAAGCAATTGAAACTTACATTCTTCAAAAATATGATTCCAAATTGTCCACTTTATATTTATTTTTTATTGGCATGTGCACATTTTTATTCTGTTTCAAATTTCCCAAACTATTTCACTTTTTTTATTATAATTCAATACCGAAAAAATTGGAATATTTATTTTTTCTTTTTTTTTTTTTTTTTGTAGTTCTGATAATGCGTTTTGAATTTCACCTTGTGTTTGGTTTGTAAGACAAAACTAAACTTAAAGGTTGGATTGTTATTTTTTGGGTTTAGGAAGGCAAAAAAAACACTGCCGCCGAACACTTTGAATGTGAAGGATTATACGACGATACTGGAACCAGCAGCAAAGCAGCAATATTAACAACAACAACAATACAAACAAAAAATAAACAAAAAAGTATTGATAAAACTTTTGCAAGAGAATTCGCAGTTTTGAAAACAGCAACAACAACGACAATAAAACTTTGATGTTTTGAAGGTAATTTTCGGTTTTTTGTTTTTCTTTTTGTATATAGGAAAAGTTTTAGCAAGCGTTCGCACATTCACACGCACACATGCACATGGCATCTATTAATGGAGATATTTCCAGACACACACACATTCACTACAATATAAGTTTGCGATAATGAAAAATCGGTGGTTACACGCGATGCTATTTTTGCCCGTTATTGCAATAATATTTTACTGTTATTATTAGTTGTTGTTGTTGTATTGAAATTACGCAGAGCCAGGATATACCCACATTGTGAAAAAACTACCGCACAAACGAACGAACAAACGAATGAATGAAGGAATGATGAGAGCCACCAAAAAAAGAGCACTCCTCCCAACCAACAGTAAACACCCACCGGTCGGTACTAACTAACTAAACAACGACAGACTGTCAGACTGATAACTACTGCTGGCAAACCACTGGGGCAATGAACAAAACAATTTACTACCCGGCCCATAAGTTTTAAGCCGTTATTTGATTTCTGTTCTGCTGTATTCAAATACAAAACGTCAAAGCATTTGCAGCTCCGCTCATCATGTAAGACTCACAGACACACACATTTGAACGCACGCACACACTCACATGCCCTGCATTAAATGCCTCCACAACAGTAGATAAAATGAACCCAATGTGACAAGTACTGAATTCCGCTACTAACTCTGACTACTAAACACAATTGTGGCGGGTAAATTCATTGCTTCGATTTGGGGTCTGGTCTATAGGTAGGTAGGTTGCTGGCTGGTTGTTTGGCCTGCCTGATTGTGTTCAATGGTTGGTTAGTAGTTAGTGTATTTGAAAGTTTTCAAGGTTACATTTAATTTTGGTATGCATGGAACGATTTTTTCGGTTACGTTAAATTGGCATGGAATGGCATGGTGGAGCTGGCTCGAATGAAGCCAACAAGTTGCGGTAATTGTGGCGGCAGAACACAAAAAAAAACAAAACAAAACGAGGGTATAACCCCAAACATTTATGGATGGGTAAGGGTCAAAAACTATGATGTACATTCTAAGTGCTTACCAATTTTGCCAAATACCTCCATCGGGATGGGGAGGTGGGGGGATGGGGTTTTTAAAATTATTTATGGTAATTATTGAACATTTAAATATTCTATTGTACAATTAGGGGATTTCATTGATGGACATTGAAGATTGAATGACTATGATTTATTGACATTTGTGTTTAAGGAAACGAAGAAGTCATTGATTTGTTATTATCGATCGGGATTTTGATAATAATAACTGGGCAATGACTTTGTAAAATAAAAAATCATATTTAAACCAGCAAGGAAAGTAGTAAAGTCGGACGGAGCCGAATATATTATACCCTTCACCACATTGTGTATATTATACAAATGTATTCTTACAATTGCATGTCAATGTTCCCTCGAAGGAACATATTCATGTCTTCCTGCAATCCTAGGGACTTTGTTGCACAATTTACATTAAATCGGACGAAAATATATGTGGGAGCTATATCTAAATCTAAACAGATTTTCAGGAAATTTGACACACATCATTGTAGGCTTCTTTCAGTACCCTATGCCAAATTTCGTGCAAATCGAAAGATATATATAGGGACTTTGGAACACCATTTATCATAAATCGGACGAAATTTTATATGGGAGCTATATCTAAATCTGAACAGATTTTCACTAAACTTTGCACACATCATATATATATATATATATATATATATAGGGACTTTGTTGCACCAGTTACCTTAAAACGGACGAAAATATATATGGGAGCTATATCTAAATCTGAACCAATTTTCACGAAACTTAGCACACATCATTGTAGGCTTATTTAAGTACGCTATGCCAAATTTCGTGCAAATCGAAAGATATATAGGGACTTTGGTACACCATTTACCTTAAATCGGACGAAAATATATATGGGAGCTATATCCAAATCTGAACCGATTTTTCTAAAACTGAACCGATTTTCACGAAATATAACACACACCATTCTAGACCTAATTCATTACGCTGTGCCAAATTTCGCGCAAATCAAAATAGATATAGCGACTTTGGTACATCATTTAAATTAAATCGGTCGAAAATATATATGGGAACTATTTATAAATCTGCACCGATTCTAAAGAAACTTAGCACACATCATTGTAGGCTTATTTAAGTACGCTATGCAAAATTTCGTGAAAATCGAAAGATATTTAGGGACTTTGGTACACCATTTACCTTCAATCGGACAAAAATATATAAGTGACATATGACAATTTTCATCCAAAATTTACAATTTAACATGGACAGACGGGCGGACAGACATGTATAAATCGACTTGGAAAGTGATTCTATGCATATTCTCAAAAGGAAGCTTGTGTCTATCTCGATTCCTTTTGCCTGTTACAAACATATGCACAAAGACATAATACCCTGTACCACAATGTGGTGAAGGGTAATAAAATCCACGCATGGATAGCTTTCTTCAGAAAAATATTTTTTGCAAAAGAATACTCGCCTTGATATCTTTAACTAGGTCAATTATGCGCAAAATCTGTCCTATTTTTATTGTATTACCCAATTCGGACAACAATAAATTCGAAATATAAAGTTCAATAAAAATAGATTTTTATTAAATTAACAGAAGCATAAAAAAATGTTTGCGTTTTCGCATCTGTTAAAACAAATAAATAAACCGAAATAGGAAACAGTCGGGTCTGCTTTCATGCAGTGGAAAATGAATGCATAGTTTATAATCGCATTTTTTGGAAAGTTTAGTCTGATTTCATAAAATGCTATTCATATGCAATTCATGACCAATTCAGAATATTTGAAGTTGTTGTAATTTTCAGATTACAACCTGTTGTCACCTTTGATTTTCTTCTATATCGAATGTGAAATCTTCAAAAGTTGCTGAAATTTAGAATCGTCTGTAATTTGCTTATTGACGGCAAAATATAAAAAAAAAACAAAAATGGAAACGTGGAAATTTTGTCAACCAAACATTCAACACGTGTTTTTCACAGAGCAAAGGAAAAACGCCAGTTATAATGAAAAATTAAAGACATTAAGTGTTCTTAAAATATTATTAAAAATCCAAAAATAAATTTCGACGTATAATTTATTAAAAGAATAAATCAATTAAGGAAACGTATACGTCCATGTGTTCGGCGTATTAATAATACTCATACATCGCCATGGCACAAAGAAACGCATTTTGCAGATTTAGATATAGCTCCCATAGAATATCAAAAAAAAAAATTTTTTAAACTTCCTTATAGAAGAATTATTTTTTATAAAAATGTTTTTATTCAATAAATTTAAAAAGTAATAACATTTGTTGTTTTTTATTCTATGTGCATTTAACATCAAACTGTGTCACATGCTTTTCTGAAGAACGCCCAAAATGAAAATTTGTCAAGTTGCCATAAATAAATAGAAAAAAAAAAATAAAAAAAATGCCGTTCAGCATAAATGTTTGTTGACATTAATGGCTCAAGAATGTGTGGAATATGTTCTAGTTTTTTTTTAGTTTGCAAAAAAATCCACAATTCGAATCTATTAATTATAATCATTTCATATTGTCGATAGGGCGTATTAATAACATAACGACGATGATGATAATGATGAGGAATACGTATACGCCTATTGGGTATGATAATATTAAAAATACTTATACGCCTACATGATTTTCGTGGGATTTATTAATTTCTTATTTTTTAAGAATTCAAAAAGAATATAATTTTATGCAATATTTAGAATATGCAGGGTGAAGCATTAAGTAACACACTGCAGAAAATGTTTTCTCTAACAGAGACATTTTGTAATCATCCTTCGGCACGCTTTAAAGTTCAATTATAACAACTTAACATCAAATTGAATAAATATCTTCCCTGATTTTATTATTAATTAATATTCTTTTTGGACTTCACATTGAAGGAAATGAAATTTGATTTGATTTCAATATTCAATTATTTGCAAAAGTTTTGCAAAGTTAAACAATTGATGGGAATTAGGTTGGAGGCAATGAATCGGCGACAAGCATATCTCTCGCCTTAAATATTTTTCTGTTCATTTTATTTTTGTCAAATAAATTACATACCTAAAGGCTTGGTCTTCGGGTACGACCGGCAGTATTTTTGTTTATTAAATAATGACAGAAAAAAAAAACAACAATAATAAAAAAGTTAAACAATGTCTTCTTTGATTTATTTGTTTTAATTGAGGTAAATTAAAAATAATTCAATAAAAAAAAATGTTACGTTAAACGATTGCCAATGAGCGTGAAAGGGAGAGTGACAAATGTAATCTGTTATCAGGCAACAATAATAAAAAAACAAACAAACTAAAAATATACAAATGAGAAAGTTTTATGAAAAAAAATATAAAAATAAAAACATTTTGTAAATTCTGGACAGATGTAAAATATCCAGGCGTGGATTTTTTAAATAATAATTTTTTAACACTAACCAGGCGTGGATTTTTTAAAGAATAATGCTAAAAGGCGTGGATTTTTTTAAATAATAATTTTTTAAAACTAACCAGGGGTGGATTTTTTAAATAATCATTTTTTAAAACTAACCAGGGGTGGATTTTTTAAATAATCATTTTTTAAAACTAACCAGGCGTGGATTTTTTAAATAATACTTTTTTAAAACTAACCAGGCGTGGATTTTTTAAATAATCATTTTTTAAAACTAACCAGGCATGGATTTTTTAAATAATAATTTTTTAAAATAATAATTTTAAAACTAGATATTTTTAAGAAGAAATGTTTCTTCAAAGACTGTCCATGTGGAGATGTTTTAAAAAATATTTTTTGAAGACGGTCCAGTCGTAGATTTTTTAAAATAAATAAATATATATATACAGTATTGGACAAAACATTTGCAACTTGCATAAGGAGTTCATAATAAAACACACGGCATATTCAAATACATTTTTTTATTACTAATAAAACAAAAGGAACCTCTTCTGCGATATTAAATAAAAAATATGATAATTTCTTCTATAGTTAAACATTTTTAAACTTAAGGTAATCAACGTCACTTCTTCAGTAAGACAAAACAATTGCAACATAGAAATATTCCAGGGTACAATGTTAATGTAATTAATATTTCATAGCGAAACCCTAACTATCTATTACGGTTTTGCATCTTCGTGGCATCGACTCTATTAAATGAATAATAGTATCCTGTGGAATAGCATACCAAGCATTTTTAATCCGATTGAAAAATTTGTCCGATTTTTAGACATTATTACGATCAATCTGCTGTTTTACAATTGACCAACGATTTTCTATTGGGTTCAGGTCCGGTGATTGAGGTGGTCATTCCATTACACTAATATTGTTTTGTCTAGATCATGTTTTTACTAACTTCGATGTGTGTTTCGGATCATTGTCCTGTTGAAACGTCCATCGTAAAGGCATTTCCCACTCAGCATGTGGCAACATAACCTGCTCAAGGATGTTCTTGTACAAGGATGAAGTGGGAACAAGGCATTATCAGAAAAAAAAACCCCAGGCCATGACATGACTTTTTGTACTCGTTTTCCTTTTAATGGTCTTAAATGAGTTATGCCGTCACTAGCAATAATATTGAGTTTTGATTCGCCACTGAAAAGAACATTTTCCCAGCTTATATGTTGTTGAGCAAATTGTATTCGTTTCAATTGATTACGCTTTGATATTAGAGGCTTCTTAGCTGGTCGATAAGCTAACAAGATGGTGTCAATAAGTCGTCGCGAAACAGTTCTCGCGCTTACTGGAATATTAAATTCTTGTACTAATGCTGCCGATTTAAAAGGACATTTTTTAATCACTCTAACATGTAACGCGTCGTTTCCTTTGTCAGTTTTTCAAGGCTATGGCTAATTAAAACAACTAGTAATTTAAATAAAATATTTAATTTTTTTTTTTAGGATTATTTAGAATTTAATTTTTAATAAATAATATTTTTTGGTGATTTTTTTTTTTTTAATTTTTTGTTGAATTATTTATAGAATATTTTTCAAAGACTATATATGAGTGGTTTTCTTAAATAACAAATTGTTCAAGGTCGGAATGGGCCAATTTTTGTAAAAAATATTTTTTCAAATTTAAATTTTGCCTCTCTTTTTTATTTGAAATTTAGACTATTTTGCACGAATCCCATTAATGCCAAAAACATTAATTTAATCGTGGGTATTTTTGTCGTCACATTTATGTTGGACACTTAAATTCTGATACATATACAAGGTACAAAGGTATTTCTGTTTAGTTTTGACACCGACATATATACCCAATATTAATTAATCATCGGTCATTTGTTTAAAAATGAAAACAACAAATTGAGGCAACATATCGTTGAATTAAATCCCCCGATTTTGCATATTCCGATCACATACGAAATGTAAACTCAAAAAAAAACCAGTAAGGAAAGTAGTAAAGTCGGACGGGGCCGACTATATGATACCCTTCACCACTATGGGTATATTAAGCAGGACTATAACATAAAATTGGATGAAAAAAATGTGATATTTATCTAAATGTGAATCTACCTAGATCTATCCATAAAGTATGTCAATCGACTTCAAACAAATATAAATAGGTCATCCGTTGGGCTATGTCTGCATTTCTAGAAAACGCAACTACGTAATTCTATGCTCAATTTTTTAAGTTGTGCAAAATTTGATGTCAATCTGACTAACATGAGGAGTATGATGCCCAATTTACTTGAAATCGGGCGAAAATATGTATGGAAGCTCTATCCAAATATTGAGCGATTTCAAACAAACTTGTTACAGGTTAGGTTATACTAATTTCAGAAAGTGTTGTTCCTATTGGTTCCTTAGTACGTCAATTACTTAAAATCAATCTATAATAAAAGGGAGCTATATCTAAATCTTGACCTATTTTCACGAAACTTGGCAGACATCATTCTAGACTCAATTCAGTACGTTATGCCAAAATTCGTGCAAATCGAAAGATATATAGGGACTTTGGGGCACCATTTACATGAAATCGGACGAAACTATATATGGGAGCTATATCTAAATCTTGACCTATTTTCACGAAACTTGGCAGACATCATTCTAGACTCAATTCGTGCAAATCGGAAGATATTTAGCGACTTTGGTGGACCATTTACATCAAATCGGACGAAACTATATATGGGAGCTATATCTAAATCTGGACCGATTTTCTCCAAACTTGGCAGACATCCCTCTAGGCTTAATTCAGTACGTTATGCCAAATTTCGTGCAAATCAGAAGATATATAGGGACTTTGGGCACTATTTACATGAAATCGGACGAAACTATATATGGGAGCTATATCTAAATCTGGACCGATTTTCACGAAACTTGGCAGACATCATTCTAGACCTAAATGATTAGGCTGTACCAAATTTCGTGCAAATCGAAAGATATATAGGGACTTTGGGGCACCATTTACATGAAATCGGACGAAACTATATATGGGAGCTATATCTAAATCTGGACCGATTTTCTCCAAACTTGGCATACATCACTCTAGGCTTAATTCAGCACGTTATACCACATTTCGTGCAAATCAAAAGATATATAGGGACTTTGGGGCACCATTTACATGAAATCGGACGAAACTATATATGGGAGCTATATCTAAATCTGGACCGATTTTCACGAAACTTGGCAGACATCATTCTAGACCTAAATGATTAGGCTGTACCAAATTTCGTGCAAATCGAAAGATATATAGGGACCGTTCACATTAAATCGGTTAAATATATATATGGGAGCTATATCTAAATCTGAACCGATTTTTCCCAATTTCAATAGGGTTCGTCCTTGGGCCGAATAAGTGACCTATGCCAAATTTCATCCAATTCGGATCATAAATGCGACCTGTACTTTGTTTACAATTTTACATGGACAGACGGACGGACGGACGGACAGACGGACATGCATAAATCGACTCAGAAAGTGATTCTATGCATATTCTCAAAAGGAACCATGGGTCTAACTCGATTATTTTTGCCTGTTACAAACATATGCACAAAGACATAATACCCTGTACCACAGTGTGGTGAAGGGTATAAAAATAATAATTAAATTTCCAAAAACGTATTCCGTAATATAAATTGTATAGGTAAAGTCAATAGCCCACAACCATTCTATACAATTTACCTCAACAAAAAACACGAAAATGCAAAAACAAAAACAAAAAATAAGTACTTTGCGTTTAACTTGATGAATTATCGTACGTAATTCCCCCTCACACTCCCACGAAAAAAGAAAAAAAGCAAAGCTTGGTAGCGACCATAAAATAAAAACTGTAGCTATAAATATGACAATACAAGTAGTTAGCAATTGTTTTTTTATTTTATTTATTTTTTTTGCCATCATACGCAACTTTTGGTTTCGTTGATTTTAGTCTTACTTTTATTTCAATTCAAATTACTATGGAATGAGAGAGGAGACAAGAAAGAGTAGCAGAGAAAGAGAACGGAACCAGTTAGTTTGTTTCTTGTCTTGATGGCTGGCTGTCTGACTGCCTATTTTGGCCAATATGTACTTACAATTATGGTCATACGTTAACCAGGTCTTTTAACATTGTCAGATATTTTTTTTTTTTGACAAAAGAATGTTGAAAGATGTCCAAAAGAAAAACACAAGTTCTAAAATGTACGGGTAATAAAATAATAGTAAAAAATTCAATCCTTAAAATTTAGTACTTAAAAAATCCGAACACCAGCATTCTACTCATCGACCATCATCTGCATCCAATTCAATTCCATTAGAGAATATGGAAAACACACAAAGATTACCATCCAATACGGGATCTTACCAATTGTTGAAGAGTTGAGGTACTACCTTTTTCCCGGTTTACAGGGTAATCCACCAAACCGAACTGTAAGCTTCGACAATTCTCCTCGGTCGAAGCTGGTCTTAAGATAGCGGTAGAGCAGCATCAAATGTCTATCGCTAATACGTCCATCGGAATCAGTCTTGTCAATTAACGCTACTCACTGATCATCGGAAACAATCTGTCTAGTCGTCGGTAGGGAATATTTCGACATTGGCTTTGAAGTTTCCAGTAATTATTCCATCTTCTCATTGGTTATCTTCCCACTTTCCTTCGTTAACAGCGGCAATTAGTGCGTATGAGACCGAAAGTTGAAGCCTACCTCGAAGCCTAGGCTTCGAATCAGAAGTCGGCTTAGCACCCTTGTCAGAGACAGTGGGCTTCGCCGATTCCACTACTTCACTCAATTTGGAGGTCTCCTTGGATATTTAATCGAGCAGTTTGATTCGGGAGGTAGATTCTAACCATCTCGAGCTTACGATGGAGAGCGTGCGGATAGATTCTTTCGAACTTCCTCACGAATCTCTTGTTGCCCTTGATGATGTGAACCTCCCTCCTCACCGAAATCAAATTCGCGTCTCGTCCCACAAATTTGCGAAGATACGAAACAGCACGATTGTTGTGCTTTGCATCAGATATTCTCGGGCCTTTCCAACATTTGAGCCGCTGTCCGTTGCTGGGGTCTCGACAGATTCCCCATCGTCGGACATCGCCTCCGTCGCAGATTGCCTCTGAATTTATTGTCAGAGTCAGACCTGTTGGAGTCAAACTTGAAGTCTATCGGTCAACAGGGTCTACTCTTCCTTCGTTATGGCTACAACAATCCCCCAATCCCCAATGACTTAGCCGGCATCATCGGGGTGTCCAGCTCATCATCAGTCAGGGTGAGATTTAGTAGCAGTTTCTCCGGAAGCTCTTCCGGTACAAGTCTGTCTAACTGGTAGAAGATTTCCCTACTTTGTTCCTCTAAACTATCGCGGATAGCGTTAAGGGTCTCGTATAGGTTGTCTGCTTCCATAACTACAGTCCTGTCAGTCAGAGACTGATTTTCATCAGTCCTGACTTGCTCGTTTTTGCCAATAGAATTGCCGGTTCGTCAACGTTGTTCGGGTTCGAAATTGATACGCTTGTAACAGATACAGCTGCAGGTGCCAAGGCATCCACATCTAGAACAGCCGGATCACAGTCGCTTGATCTCGACGACACATGGCTTGTGACCTCACCAACGATTGCCGCCGATACTGGGTTATTAACTCCCTGCACGGTAATCTTATTCCTTTTACTCTTTTTTTCCCATCGTAGTTAATTCATTTAAGGGCACTACCCCGATCCATTTTGGTCCACGGGGGATCCGTAGATCCCCAAGGTTTCCACGATGTGCAGAGAAAAGTTGACCTAGGTCAGTTTCACTCTGCACATCATGGAGACCCCCTTCCATCCGCCACCAGACATCGAAGTGGAACGATTTTTTCGGCGGCCGCTGCCTCTCATATATAAGTCTATCTATCTAAATGGCATCGAAAAAGCAACTAAAATTTACTACTATTCTGAAAGCTGTCGGCGGCGATTTTTAGCCGACATTCCTAACTCATGCCGAAGGTCCATACACCTCACCCTGTAATGTTAATATGTTGGCTGTTGAGTCAACGCCTCTAGGATTTAAAGTCAGACCGGTGTCAAAGTCATCCAGACCAGCTACTGTCGAGGAATTAATATAATCGAGGGGAAAGTGTTTGAAAAACGCCACCATACACAACCTTTGGACACGTCCGATTGCAATCAGCTATGCTTCCAGAAGACGAGTCTAATCCCAATGACAGACCATCAATGATGTTGGGCGCCATTACAATTACATTCGCTACTGACGAATAGTCCTGTACATAATTACATAATAATTAATTTTTTGCAATATATTCCACAACCCGATTTCTTACGTCAAATGATAAAAATAAAAATCCACAAAAAAGTGGATTTAAAAAGCAAATTTGATGTGTGCCCATGATGCCTTAGATATCGCTAAAACAAATTGCGCTTACCAACACTACGTTGGCAATATCAAAATAATCAGAAATTTCGCAACACATTTACTTAGAAGATTTTTTGGAATATCAATTCTTTAAACAAGTATCAATAATTTCATAAAAAAAATTAAATACTAAAAATCACACCAAAAAAATATCCCTATTTTATGTTATAAGCACTCTGTCACCTCTCGCTATTATATGTCTCCAAGCTCCAAAAAAGCAGAGAAACATACAAAAACGTGTGTGTTTGAATGGATGGATGTCATTTACAAATATGGACACAACAATATATTTTTTTTTCTTTTTGTGATTATTTATTTATAAATCTACATACATATGCTGCGTTGAAACACACAATTTTGTTTCTGAATGTTTACACACAACACACACACTTGGTTAGAGTAGTGGAAGAGATGAAAAAAGGAAACAGCTTCTGCTACAATTTGCTTACCTGATGAAAATTTTGATAATGAACTGGTTGGTTGATGGCAGCAGGCGCAGACGGCGGTATTGAAATGCGAATGTATGATGAATATATTTTTAAGCATAAATTAGAAACGTTGTAAAGTAGACGAAAACGGCGGCAGCGCCAACGACGAAAGACATTCCTTAATAAAATAAGTGTAACTTCTCAACGATAAACAACACTTGCACACCACCGAAGTGAATTGTTTATTCTTCAAATAATTTGTACGCTACTCTAACAACAACATTAAATTTTCTTCCATCTCTCACATTTCACACATTCATTCTTTAGTATTTTGGTTATTTTTTGCACTCATCTCAAATTTCTTTCTTCTTCCTCTTTTTCACAATCAATCAAATTGCGGCAGAGACGACTTTGCTTATCGCAAAACAGACACACACGGCACGACTTTCCCAAAGCGTTAGTTCCGCTTAATATATTAAGTCCGATGGATTAAGGTGCGCGTTAAAGAATATTTATTGCTTCACTTTATACATTTTCGATGGGGGGAATTGTCATTTTTTTTACAAAAGAAATAACCTATATGTTTCCACCGCATAAAAAAATCTCTGAAATGCTTCTTGCTTTTTTGGCGCAATTCATCACATGATGATAGCCTTTCAACATATGAATTTCGCAATCCACAGCAATTGTATATATCGAGTGAGGCATATATGTGTCATATGGCAACACGTCATTGTTAGCATAAAATAAGGGCGGTTCACAATAGACAAGTTTATAAAGTACATGAAGTAACTTCGTAGATTTATAAATAATAAAAAGTAAAAATAGTAAATACTTGGAGATTTTTTGGAGAGGAATGAGGAGTATGATTAACATAAAACAGAGCATTTTAAATGAATGTTAGTAAGGTCAGGTTTGTATGGAAGTCGTTTTTTCCACAAAAAACCCTTAAAGCGCGTTTAGGTCTAGAAGATCAAAAGTGTTTTAATGTCATTAGGGTTTCTATGTAACAAACAATTTAATTATCTACCTCAAACATTTAAAACTCATGGACTACATCTATAACGAACGGGGGATTTTTTTTTTTTGAAAATCGTCGTGATTGGGTTTTCCCATGCCCAAGTTCGGCAAGACATTAGTTAAGGGGACATTGTTATCCAAAAATTTAACTTTTTTATCCAGTTTAATTCGAACGCGCCCATATTTAAAATTAAATTTGAGAAACAGCTAGTCGTTGTACGACAGCTGTCGTGGACGTAGTCGAATGTTTTTGGTGGGTATTATGTAAAATTTACGACAACGCGAAATTTTGTAATATATTTTTCTTTTACTCTGTTACAAAACCAAAGTAAAAATTATACTTTTAAAACCCTTTTTTTATATTGTATTGGAAAATCTATGTCATTTTGTTAGTGTAATTCTTATGAATCATGAGAAATTCCATAAAATAAAGTCGAATGTAACAGTTAATCAGTAAATATTGTTAAAATGCAATTTTAACACATTTTTACCACTTTCATAATACCGATTTGTCGTATATGTGCGACAGGGACCACGAAAAGATCCGGACATTCCGTATTCTTTGTCGCAATATTTTAAATAGCATCCAAATTTCAATCCTTAAAACCTTAATGCATTTATTGAAAATATTTTTTACCTCATTCATACACATATTCTTAATATACTATTTGTTTCTTCTTCAAAACTACATATTTAATTTAATGGTGAAGTAGTTTTAGCGCTTTCATGGCGAATTGCATTAATCAGTTCATAATTAACCAAGAAAACGAATCTTAAACCAGCCATCTAAACAAAACGAAAGATGTATTATTAACAAAAATAATCCCTTTGAAAATAGAAATCCTCTACTCACCTCTACAACACAGTTGTTGGCCAAACGTGTTTTATTACCACTCAACAATGGTACACCATCGATAAATATCGGTCGTTTGCCCTCGTTGGCAATAAAGAAATCACCATTACTACGCAATTTGATGGTTCCTTGTTTGCGGGAGATTTTTGTGGCTGGCCCTTCCAGTGACAAATCAACATCGACAACACAATCCTTGGCATCGCGACCAAAAGTTATCTCTTTGGAACGCATTAAATACCGTACCAAACGGCCTCGCATAACTGCCAATGTTTGACCATCAAATTCCGGGGCAATACCCACACCAGTCATCGAATCTACCAAGACATTCCAAC
The DNA here is from genome assembly GCF_032173495.1 of Musca vetustissima. Classification (NCBI taxonomy): domain Eukaryota; kingdom Metazoa; phylum Arthropoda; class Insecta; order Diptera; family Muscidae; genus Musca; species Musca vetustissima. The sequence goes on along the minus strand of NW_026887089.1, from coordinate 273,757 downwards.
GACTTAGTTCATTTTCCAACAAACGAATTTCACGTTTATTTTGTCGATCGGCCAATGCCAACTCAATCTCCAATGCCTCGTCTCTTTGCTCATTCAATTCCGCGTCCTTAATAAGATCCTCAGCATCAGAAAATGTCAGGGGTTGATCACTGATGTTGACAACTTGATCGGAAAGCAATTGATATTGTTTCATCATTTGCCAATGATTTTGTAGAGACTTGGCTGTGCGGGCACTGTAGAAGACTGAGGCATTTTTATCCAATAGCTCTTGGAACTGTTCCAATTTAGGATTGTCAGTCTGCAAAGATAAAATGAATAAATTTGCATTTGTACAAGGCCCAAACCATTGCCATTGTTATTTTACTTACCGATTTGATGGTGGCCAATAGCTCTTCTTCAGCTGTGCTGAACAAAGCCTTTCTCTGCACGGATTCAATTATTTCTGGATGTAAGTTACGCATTGCTGCCACGGCGATACGGGACAATGCCGGCTCGTACAACAATGCAGACCATCTATTTTGCACCTCCGTCAGTGTGAATTTACAAGAAAATTTTGTACCCCGATGAACTATTCGGGAGTCGTTTGTTTGTAGCATGCCTATAATTAATGCCAAATCATCGACTGGCTTCCAACGGCCCAAATCTTTCATTAACATATGAGAAGGTGGTCGTCCCGATTTTCGTGACTTCTTCTGCTGGGACCTACCACCAGCTCGTCGTCTTTCGGCAGCCATGAAACCGCTTGTCGGTTTACTTTCCGTACTTAAATTATGACCGGTAGGGCCTACTACAACCGAGTTAGTACCACTCGCAACCGCAGATGGTAAAGGAGTTGCCGCCGCTACTGCTGTAGTTATGGGCACGGAACTTGCCGTCGGTTTTTCCAATTCGACTGTTGTTGGTGGCTGTAAGATTGGTACTGGAGGTGCTGGTGGCACAGGTTGCACATATGTTTGAGAAGTGGTTCGTGGTCTGGTGCTACGTGATTGTTCGCTGCGGGACTGTAAACTTACACTGTACTCCACTATTTCGTCATCAAATCGCTTACGTTTGATAGAGCGCGATGAACTAGAATGAACGAACACCAATTAGGGAGACCTCATGGGCACAGAATTCTTTGTTCGACTTACCTTCGTCGTTTTTGGTCGTTCTGTAATTCAATTGGTAAATTCTGCAAAGGAGTTGTAGTGGCTGAAGTTGGCAAATCATTAGGATTGTCATTTGTTGCTAATGACGCCATTTATTTGTTGTTTGTTTTGAAAATCAAAATGGAAAAGCCTACTGGGCCTACTAGCTTGTGTATTTTTTCCTGTATGACGAGAATATGTTCAATACTCAATATTCACTGCAACCGAGCTTTGTGAACTAGCATCGGTGTTGTGAAAAACGTTCCATTCGCTAACTAATGGGAGGGAAGACAAACTGATCGATAAAGAAGAATTCAAAGTGATATAATGCCATGTTCTGACGGGCATTCGAACAACGTAGTTCGCTCTCAGAATTACGTACATCAATTAACCCGTTCATACAACAATATTCCTAATTCATGTCATCAGAGTTTTTCATTTCAAACTTTTTGTTTCTTGTTTTACGCCAAAATTCTAACATATTTACATGAATAACGTATGGATCTAAATAGAAAAATTAATTCTCTTTCTCCTGACTATAGTATGAACCCATATCTATTTACTTTTAATTCATGTTTTCCATTTTTTCTGAAAATATTATTGTTTTCATACATTTTTATATTTTCTAAATTCAAATGTCACATATAAAAATTTTGAGAATTTTTTGTTTGAGTGTCCCCAAATTTGATTCTTGTTTTGTACGCTAATTAGAACTATGGGGAAAGAAATTTACATTACATAGATAACAAAATTTACATCCTGCTGCATATATAAAAACTAGACAATTTTTTACTTTTCATTCATCATTTTCAATATTACCAAAAAAGCTTGAACATTTTATAAATATTTTCAAGCTGTCAAAATTAATTTATTTTCGATAAATGCTCTCAGTTGTTAGGGATGGGACAAATTTCTTGGTGGTTCAGAGAGTGATTCGAATTGAACAACGTACAAAAGTCGGTGTTCGCTCAGACAATTTTGTATGGGGAACTAAGTAATTACTTCATAATTAAGGGTCGAACAACGAATGAGAGAGCGAACAACGCTCGTCTGTACATGGCATAAGGAAATATTTACGAATGTGGTGGAATGGAGACTGAATGAAAACTGTTGACACACACGGACAGTGTCCATCAGGCGAGTCAGGGTTGCACGCAAGTGTAGGAACATGGGTTGCCGTGGGCCCGTGATAACATTTTACAGTGGATAGCATGAGCGATATAAAAGTACATTTACATGTACCATTTTAAATCGACTCGATTAACGAAATCCAGAAATACACCCTAATTGTTTACACATACCCTTAATCATGATCTAAATGCCGATCAGCTGATGTTTGTTAGTATACATACAAAATTATTAATTTGCGCCAAAAATATTTGTTTGCAATTTGAAAAAGAATAGAAGAATTACCACAATGGAAATGTTTTTGCAATACTGTGATCGTTTGGAAAGTAAAAAAACACCTAAAAACACAAAAATTCTATAATTAATTTTTATTTTCCTTTGATCTTTTTGTATTTGTCAGCCGTTAAATTTAAAAACAAACGGCATGTAAAAACAGTTGCAAATTTTGTACATTGTGAGAGAGTTGTATTTTTTCGTACAAAACCCGCGTTGCATCTCAGTAGTACCATGATTTCGATCATGATTTAAAATAAATCCTGCTGCACGATGATTAAAATTTGTGTGGTAAATCATGGTAAATTCAGCCTGATTAAGAAAATAAACCCTGATTCAGCCTTTAATTATGATAAAATGTTATATGTAAATTCGCTTTAAGGCTTTTTTTCAATTTATCAATATAAGGTTATATATCAGGATATTATTTGACATATGTACAAAAATGACAATTGAAAAAACATTTAAATTATTATTTATCACAAAACATGCATTAGCAAGTTTAGTATATTGTTAAATCCAGTGGATTTTATATGTATTTAACATCGAGAGTATTTCGTTAATATAAACAGACTTTACAGTCCCCCGCATAACTAATCATGCACAGAAATCAAATGTAAATAGATTAGGAAGATTGTTTCATATTACACTTTAATGTGTATACGTTACGTCTACTACATCCACTAATTGAGGAAATACAACAAGACAAATTTCTAATTTGAATGCCCTACACATGAATGGATAAGAATCAGCGTTGCCAGTTTTTTCTAACTCAAATCCCCAAATGATGATATGTTAACCCCAGAAATAATTTTTAATCGTATTTAATCTGTATATTTCATTTAGCTCTGTTTCAGAAACAGCAGGAATGTTTAAATGATCGAAATTGATTTGGATTTCCTCTATATATGGTGCGATTTTACGATATCATAAAGTAGATCTGTTGTCGTGATGAATAAATTTTAAAAGTTTTAGTATGATATCGAAAGTATAGTAAAATTTAGTTGATTCTTTCTGCACAAGAGTACACCAATTGAATTCAGCTGTTTTATAGTAATTTTTAATTTAAACTTACGTTTTTATTAGTACTCATATAAAAATTGAAACGAACTACAAAAAAAATAATAAAAAATCATTCTCAAAATCATATCAATTTTAGGCCTTTGAAGTAGTTCAAGTACTGTTGTTTATGATATGATTAAGTGATATAATGTTAATTTTAAGCTTATGGAGTAGTTTATGTAATGAAGTTTTTGGAATCACTCATGGCCCTTTGGGCTAGGTTCTCGTTTATAAAATAAATTGAAAATTGTAATCCCTTAAAAATCACCAAATCTCCAAACCAAAAATATAATCCCCATTTCCCTACAAAAATCAATCATCAATTTGGGGATAATCCCCTAAACTGGCAACACTAATAAGAAGAAGCACTATGAAAAAATTTCATGTTTTGTGAGTAAATGAGTGGTGATGATGATTTACTAACTTGAAAATGTTAAAAAAAATATTTATAATAATAAAAACAACACAATAACAACGAAACTAAATTATATAGCAAATACTAATCCCTATAAATAATGAGGTAATAAAAGAAAATACAAAAGTCCTCTTCATTTTGAGTGATTTTATTTCCTTTCTTTTTCTTCTGCTTTGTTGTCTCTTTGTGTCCCCGCACAATAAAAAAGCATACACTTCGATAGTCCTCCGCAATCTGATGGTAGTAAAATGGAAATGGATATTTCATCAGAGACAACATCATTGGATTCCGGAGCCAATTCGCTGAATGACAACTCCGTCATTATACGCCTAGAGAAGGAGGGCGACTGCAATAATCATGATGTGACAGGCAACTATGCCAATGACAACGAAAAAGAATTTAATAAAACATCATTAGATAATCGTATTACAAGGCCCATCCTGCTGAATGACCATCCGCCAGTCTCTGTGACACCACAACGTCACCTCAATAAATCATCGACACGCACCCTGGCCGATAATCATCCATTGATGTTGTCGCCCACAGATTCCGATGTGGATTTCAATGTGGTGGCCTCGGCGGAACATGAACGTGATGTGCGCTTGACAAACGAAAAGAATTGTGAGAATAAGAAAAATTATCCGGATGTGGTGCCGAGTTTGGAACATCTACATATACGTATACCTCAGGAGCACATTGAAGTTGGAAAGCAAATTAGTCTAATGATGAATACGAAGAATGTGAATGCGGCGGCGGAACTAATGGCAAAATCCAAAACTGGTAATGGCTTTGCTGCGGTGAATGGACAAACATTGAAACCCAATGATGCTGGCTTTAGGGCCAGTAGTCCGGACTTGATAAGCAGCGGATCCGAAGTGAATGTATCACAGTATCAAGCAACCGTTGATGCCAATAATCAAATTGTTACATTAATACCGAAAAATGGGCAACAGGATGGAGGTGTTGCTGCGGGTGTGATGGGAGCACAAAATAAACATTTAAAAAATGCCCGCAAAGCTGAAGATATTTCCTCGTTAGATTCCATATCCAATCATAGTTTTGATGGTGATGAAGATCATCACAATTTAGCCTCATTAAGTCCCTCAAGTTCTATAATTGATGGTTTGGACGATGATGATGACGACGATGATGATTGTGAGGGACCTGAATTATTACCCGACGACGATGATGATATTGAAGATTTACATATGACACATAATGGCGGCGGCGGTGGAGGTATTCTAACTCCCACACCATTGCAACGAGATGGTGCTGAATTAGCTAATCAATTACCACAATATTCGGCTGCCGAAGAGAGACGCGATTCGAGAAATTGGCAAAAAATCACCTTACCCGATGGCCGGACCCGTGATATTGATATGCGTGTTATTGAACCATACAAAAGGGTGCTATCACATGGTGGCTATCTAAAAGCTGGCGGTCATAATGCAATTGTCATATTTTGTGCCTGTCATTTGCCCGATCGTTCGCGTACCGATTACAGTTACGTTATGGATAATCTATTTCTGTATGTTGTCAAGACATTGGAACAATTGGTTACCGATGATTATGTATTAATTTATTTGCACGGTGGTTCGAGTCGTCGAAATATGCCACCATTTCCATGGTTGAAAAAGTAAGTAAAGAAGTGATTATTAAAAAAAAAAAATTATCACGTTTATATCGATTGAAATGTGATTCGAAAAAGTAATGAAAAGTTAAAGTTACTTTCTTTAAAGACTATTTTTCATAAACATTATTTTTAAGACGTTCAATCGATAACCAAGGCGTGAATTTTTTTAAGGAAAATTTTTTAAAGGCTGCCTAGACTTGGGCTTTTTAAATAATTTTTTACAAACGGGTGATTTTTTAAAGAATATTTCTCAAAAGCATCCAAGGCGAGAACATTTTTTAAAAAATATTTTCATAGGCAACCAAGTCGTGCATTTTTTTAAATAGTGTTTGTCAAGGCTACCAAGGTGTTAATTTTTTTAAGAAAAATTAACGCTTTTAGTGTCTAACAAATGGTGGTTTTTTAAAGATTATTTTTTTAAATTATTATTTTTCATGAAGTTTGGATTTAAAATTCACACTTCATGATATTTTTAGTTGGTTGTTTTTCCCATTTTAATGTGGAATTCTTGCAAATATTAAAGTCTTCGCTTTTTGATTTTTTAATTATTTTTTCTAGATGTTACCAATTGCTGGATCGCCGTTTGAGGAAAAGTTTAAAAAACATGTACTTAGTACATCCAACTTTTTGGATAAAATCCATTATATGGATGACGAGACCATTTGTTAGGTAAATAAAAACCTCTTTTTTCGATTTAAATTTATATGCAAAATAATATTTTCATGAAATTTTATTAGTACTAAATTTTGGCGCAAATTAGTCTATGTGAAATCTTTGGATGAACTCTCACAATATGTAACGGCATTAGAAAAGGCAGCCATACCGGAAAAAGTTAAGCAATATGATTCAAAGAAACATTGAAGATGACAGATGTATTATCATCACAGCAACCAGAAAAACCCCGAAACAACAATATACAAATAAATTGTAGAAGAATACTCAGCAACAACAACAGTTACATTATATTATATTCTATAATTATTTTTTTTTACATTTATTTCTATTATCTTTATTGTGTGATATATACATATATATTTTTTTGTTCATAATTTAAGATTATTTATCGACTGTGTAATTTTTATCTTCCCCACTCACTATTTTTCCTACTACTGATTTATATATAGGAAAATAATGTACATCTATATGTATGTACATAAAAAAATTAACCATTGATCTCTATATTTGAATGTTGTATTACATACACACACATATATGTGCAAATGTAAACAAGATCATGTGTGCTAACAAAATATCAAGTTGTATATTTAAAAGCTGAAATTAATGCCTCACCAAATCTCAACGTCATAATAACAAAATATACATACATATATGTTTAGTTTTTGTTCGTTCCATTCCATTTTTTGTATCTGTATGCCCTTGAAGAATACACTCAAACATAAAATAAATTGTTGAAAAGGAAATTCAAATTGTGACGAGACAATGAATGATCAATGGAAAATTTACTGGCCAATATTATAGAATAATCAAGTAAATTATGACATATTAATGACAAATGATATTATACCATACTTTTTGGGAAAGACAATTTGTATTATTGTTCTCTCCTCCCTTATGAACAAAACAAAAATTCCCAGGCTGGCACCTACATATATTTATTTTTTTCCTATTTTTGTGTATGCATTTATATGTTAATTTTCTTTCTTCCTATTATAATTTTTAGTATTGCACATATTTATTTAAATAATATATTAAAACAGCAATCAACATTCCTCCAATATTTATTAATAATATTTCATGTTTTTTTCATTATTATTTTGAAATTAGCAATCAAATTGAGACTATCATCATATTACCAACAACACTACCCACCCACCCATTAACATTACATTATTACTAACAAAAAAAATCATGTTCACATTGGTGTCCAAACACAACAACAACAAAAACATGTGTAAAAATACTCAAAAATATATTTACATATTAAAATATATAAATAAAACTATCATTATACATTAATTATAACAAAATTAGAAAATTTATAACATTGGTTATCGAGAAAGAGAGAAATTCATAATCAAATCAAATGATTATTTTCCATAAAAACAAATGCAATGCAAACCTATACACTCACTAATAGTCGTCCTCGAATATATTGAATACTCCTAGCTTAATTTCGATTTTTTTTCATTTATATTAAAATGCAAAAACATTTACACGTTAAATTAATTGCAGTAGTTTTCTTCTTTTTTTAATTAAATAGAACAATTTTATGTAGTATTTTAGATATCTAGTAGCATTCTATTGCTTTTATCGTTTTTTATTTTATTATTATTATTTTTTTTTGTATGCATTTGAACCCATAGACGAAATGTTTGTTTTTTTAATAAAACACAAGTACTTATACTCACACACACAAAGATATATGCAAATATGCCTAATTTTGAAAAGAAAATAATCTAAATTATTTGTTTTATTTGATAATAACAATATATATACACATATATATAAGATCTAAATAAATTAATTTAATGAAAAAAAAAACAAAATGGACTTTTCTTTTATATATAGTAAATGATTGGATGTAAAGATTTTTATTGCAATGCCTTGCCATTTTTATAGAACAAATCATAGTTTAGCTCTCTATTTTGTTGTCATATTTTACGAATTTTGGGAAGGGCTACGAAAATTAAAAAAATATTAATCACCCTTATATAAATAATTAAGGAATTGGCAAACGTTAATTTACATTAAAAAAATTCAACCCTTGGTTGCCGTGGAAATAATAAGCCTTATTCTGAATATTCGCTAGGTAGATATCTCGCTGGGGAAATTTTTTCGCTTTCACGTTCTTGTCTTATTCTGAATGAATAGGAAGAATCGAAAAATGAGGATTCGAATTTTCGAAAATGATGTTTGAAAAGAAGATTCGTGTTGCCATATTGTAATTTAAGTTGTAATGTGTGTTGCCATATTGTACCACACCATTGTCACGGCGTGTTTCATGAGCTTCCTCTGATAAGAGTGGCAATAACTGCTGCAACAGTTGGCTTGTTAAGCCATGTATGTTGTGAACAGAGTAATCGGGGACAACGTCACGGGTAATTGAGGTCTTATAGAACGTTTCCATTATACCGGATTTCGTTAACCCAGTGGGTTTCAATTGTCAATTCCATTGTATACATGTCAAATAAATCCTCATTGAGAAAATTAACCCGGAAAAAAATTCTATCGTAAATGCCGTTTTAGCAGTGTTGAATGTTGATCTGGACATATATCTGTTTAATCCAATTCAGTTTACCAACATATCCCACTAACATATTCCCTTTGACTATAAATAAAATTAGAGTGTATTTTTATTGTATATAGTATATTTTTATAGCATTATTTTTTGCTTTCTTATTTTCTAAAAAATAGAATCAATCGATTTATTTCTAAAAATAGTATAACTTATTAAAAACGTCATTGTGTGTGTATAATTTACAATTCTCCTAAAAAGTACCTAAAAATATATATAGTAGTACAACAAATATGAGTAAATGTACCTGCACATGGTTTGATTTCTTGGATATCCTTACGCGTCCTGTTGATTCTCGAAATCATAATGGTATAAATGCTGGCAAATTACCCAATTTTGGTCGTTTCCTTATTGCATCTTCTGTTCTAGAGTCGGATTCATTGACTGAGTCATGTGATTTATTCCCATCATTTTCTTTCATTTCCGGATTGTTGGTACTGTTATCAACTGTACCTCCTGTGAAATAACGTACCGCGGAAGATGTATCATGCTGCTGATCCTTGGTGACTTTTACAGAGAAATTTTCCGATTCTTCAGCATTATTATCATGTTGTTGTTTCTTGGCAGATAGCTCCGATGTTTTTTGTAAATGTTTCTCACGTTTCTGTGCACTTTTACAATAAACACAATTTTTTATTTTGCACACACCATTACGTTCATGTTCGGGGCAAACAAATTCATGTCGCTTATTGCACTTGAGATAGTAGTTGAGGAGAAAAAATGAAGAAAAAAACATGTAAGCGTAATCGGATGTTGTTAATAAAACCCAGAAGAGAATAGTGCCACTGTATTTCATTAAACATACCTTGTCGGCCAACTGACAATATCCTCGTAGGAAATCAATACACACTTCGGCATTATCACTTAGCTTTTTGTGCAAATAGGGACAATCATTGCGCACACATACGCCCTGCATGTAAAATTTGCACACAGGCATTTTGGACAATGACACCTCGTGGGACAACAGACATTTGGAATTCAGACATTCACCACGTAGAAATCTAAAATTGAAATATATTTTTAACGATGAACTCAACTCGTTAAACTATTCCCAGATTTGATTTCGATATACTTACTTGGCACAAATTGCCACCTGTTGTTTATTATGGACCTTAAGACATTTACCCCGCTCAAATGCTGCACATTTCCCAACACGCTGATATATCGGACATGGAACATTCGATTTGACCAAGGATTTACTTAATATTTGCAAACTCTTCTGTTTGGCATTGTTGACGTAGGCCCGAGCCAAATGATTGCGCGTTCGTATTAATACATTATTTTTCGAAGTTGTCGAAATATATGTAAATCCACCGATATCAATACGACGGCATTGAGTTGGACCCTTGCGATTGGGGCTACCGGTGCTATCATCAACTTCTTTACCAGCCGCAGTCACTCGAGTTAGTTTGTATTTTTGCGGATCCATAATGTATTTGGTGCCACGTACAAAAATTGTAAGACCTTGGGGTAATTTACTATTGGAAGCAGCTGTGGGTTTTTTGCATTTATTTTCCACATTTGAAGTGTTACTGGTCAAGTCTTTGAGCTTCAAGGAGTTACGTGTCGATTTATACAATAAACCATTTATATTTAGCAGTTGAAGTTTTTTATTCATGCTCTGAACATTCGAATTCTTTGTTACTGGTGGACCAAACTTCTTACAGATGCTTGTGGTCTGAGCTGAACTTGTAGAAGTTCTTCTCAAAGCAAATCTTCCCACAAACGATTTGCGTTTTATTTTAAACACAGATGCAGGAGCTGCTACTGCTGGCATCTTCTTCTTAACAATCCTATGATCCAATTTATACTTGGTCTTAATCGCAGATGCCACCGGTATTGTAGCTAATTTTAAAGTCTGTTTGGTTCTGGTTCTGGTAGTATCAGGTATTGCCGATTTTCTTATCAATTTACGTCTGGTAACATGTACAATTGGGGGTTGGGATGGCACTGTCTGAATTGGTTTCATTTGCAGGGATTTATGAGCTGAGGACAAGGGTTCACGTATTAGACGATTTTTAGATTTACAAATGATTTTGCGAACTTCAGGGGCTGTTGGTTTGATTAGCGTAGAATTGTTAGTTACTGCTTGAACGGGAGTAACTGCTGCACCAGTTGGCTTATCAGGAATTACGGCACAGCCATGTGTGTTGTCAAATTCCGTGTTCCCCGTATTCGATATAGTAGTCGTCCTGTTGAGAGTGTTTGTGCATGCACCAATGTAAGCAGGAAGAATGGCCGGTGTAACAGATTTGTCAGCAGCAATTGTTGACTGTTGATCCTGTAGCTTTAATAGAAATTTTGGATTCATGTGTATTGTAGGTCTTTGTGCACGTTCCAAGAAAAGAGGATTTATATGAGCACTTGCTGGTATTTGTGGAGGCCGGATACTGGTGGACGACAATGGTGGCACCAATATTGAAGGGGTTAAACATTTTGGTTGCTGCAGCTGCTGTTGTTGGACCGTACCCTTGAAATTTGGATTTATATAAATTGTACGTGGGTTATTATTTTGAGGTAGCATTTTTATTGAAAAAATTCTGTTGTAGTTGTCGTCTTAATTGCAAATGTTACGACTGGTCAGGAATGCGTCGATTACCACTTTCATAAGATCTAATATGGACACACAAATAACAGATGTGTATCGCTCTCCTAGACGTATCCACCAATATTGTATTGTTTTGTTAACGTACGAATTAGTTCAAATAATTGATTCAACTGGAAGAGCACGTGAACTAGAGATATTTTTAATTTTTAGTTTGGTTCATTAAAGGCATAAACATAATTAATCCGTTCTGCCATCCGTCGTTTGATGTGTTATCGTAAATACAGCAATCACAAGGAAATGATAACACCAACCCTCGTGTGTTGTGTTGCACGTCGCGTCGGAGTTAAATGTGTTTTAACATTTTGTGTGCCTTAAAAAACGCATAAAGTTATCAATAGGAGGTGCGCGTAAGAGAGCAAAGCTGACATAGTGTGTAAAGATGAAGATACATACGTATTTCAGGCGTGCTTATATGATTATTTAAGTATTTACTAAATTTAAAGCATATCTTCATGGGAACTCACATAGTACAATTATTCAAGGTAGGCCATAGCAACCTTAAAATTAAAATGTTTTTATACTGTGAACATTTTACCGGGTTAACCTACTTCATGAGGATTTATTTGACATATACACGATGGAGTTGACAATTGAAACCGACTGGGTTAACGAAATCCCGTATAATGTAAACGTACTATTATATATGGACAAAGTATATTTAATTTAATAAATAAATTTTATAAATGAATTGGTTTAAAAATATTTTATGAATCTCTTTGTGTTTTTTTCCTCCAAAATATTGTTTATATATCCATGATGCAATAATAAGGTGATGTATCACAACAACAACCTTTGTTTTTGTCTCGACTTATATGTTATCGAAAATACAACAACAGCAAGAAAACGTTATGAACATATAACGCGACGGATGGGTCTACGCGAGCATTCTCCTTAGCCCTTCATGGATATATTATTGTTCCAAAACTGTTTTTTTGCTGTAATCGATTAACACTATCTTAAGTGGTGTACACACTAACATTTTCGAATGACAGTTTGGTAATCGATAAAAGAATTGATATACCATATTCTGACGGGCATTCGAACAACGTAATTCGCTCTCAGAATTACGTACATGAATTAACCCGTTCACACAACACTATTCTTAATTCATGTCATCAGAGTTTTTTTTTATTTCAAACTTTTTGTTTCTTGTTTTACACCAAAATTCTAACATATTTGCGTGAATCACATATGGATCTAAATAGAAAAATTAATTCTCTTTTTCCTGACTATAGTATGAACCCATATCTATTTACATTTAATTCATGTTTTCCTTTTTTTCTTAAAATTTTGTTGTTTTCATTCATTTTTATATTTTCTCAATTCAAATGTCACTCACTGTCACATATACAAATTTGGAGAATTTTTTGTTTGAGTTACCCCAAATTTGTATCTTGTTTTGTACGCTAATTAGAACCAAGGGGAAAGAAATTCATATTGCATTATGTAAATAACAAAATTTACATCCTGCTGAATATATAAAAACTAGAGAATTTTTTACTTTTCATTCATCAATTTCCAGTTTACTAAAAAAGTTTGAAAATTTTAATCAAGCTGTCAAAATTATTTTTTTTTTCGATAAATGCTCTCAATTGTTAGGGATGGCACAATTTTCTTGGTGATTCGAATTGAACAATGTACAAAAGTCTGTGTTCGCTTAGAAAATCTTGTATGGGGAACTAAGTAATTACTTCATAATTAAGGGTCGAACAACAAATGAGAGAGCGAACAACGCTCATCTGTACATGGCAATAGTCCAACATGATTTTATGTACTCTCCTTTATAAAAAGTTTACTTTTTTATTTCATGTTTTTACAACAAATGCTACAACACGTGTGCAAGTTACGTTACGTTACGATTAATTAACTACTAACTAACAAGCAGTAACCAACAATGCTGTAGTCCGGCAACATTCTAGGGTTCGTCATTAATAATTTTTCTTTGCAATCTTGGAAATTTATTTTAATTTAAAATCATGCTAAATAATATATAAGAAAATTGTGGAAGTATCGTATTTTTACGTTTGCTTGCATCCAAAAATTTATACGCTATATAGAGAATCATTAACAGACAAAAGAAACTCAATAAGAAAGGCAAGTTCAACAAAAAAGTTGATTCGAGGGAGGCCATCGAACGAACAGCAAAGCAGCTAAACAAAAAAAATCGCATAGAAGAAATAGGTGCAAGCGAAGACACTACACACACGAATACTGAAAAAGGAAAAAGCAAGTAAGTAAATGGCAAAAAAGGATTTCGGTTTTTTTACGTTTTTTTTTTTCGAAAGCATTACGTCTTCAGAAATAAAATTATTGTAGACTTTCAGAAGTAGCTTTGCCAGCAGAAAAAATTATTTGTGTTCTCAGGTAGTGGAATGTTGTCGGTATTTTCTTATAAGGCGAACGCCATTATTCACTACCCTCACATTATACGAAGGAAAGGCTCATGGAATTTATATATTTTTTTTTATAAATTTGTTTTGATTCATTTATATAATAACTTCTCTTTGAAGTTTGGGGTATGTTTTTACCAAATTTATATTTAATGTTTTTTATTTAATCCTGTAATTTGTGTGTCAGAAAAAATGCTGTGCTTGGAGGAAGATGACGTCGTCGGTCGGTTCAGTCATGTATAAACATTTTTTAGGCTTACAGAATTTTATTTGCAAATTGTTCTTTATTACTTTAATGTGATTGCTATTTATCTATCCAAAATAAATAATTAAAAAGGTATATAATATGACAAATTTTAATTATATTTACAAAGTTGCATTATTGCTTCATGTTCCACTTTGTGACTTTTTTCGATTAGTAATTCCTAATTCACGTTTGTGATTTCAGATTTATAAAATTAATTGTAATTTTATAAAACTAATTTAATATAAAGCTAATTCTATTCATTAAGGCAGCACGTTTTTTTCTTTTTGCTGAGGCCTGTGGCAGCCTTGCATTTTTACACAGGGTGGATAAGGGTATTTATTTCTAAATAAAAGTTCAAATCGTTCTAGACATTTCTGACATTGTTCTATACTGGATAAGATGATCACTGTCAGCTACCTTTGTTAAATTATTTTATAATTCAAAATATTGCCTTAAAAATTTGAATTTCGAAAGAAGAAAATTAAAAAAAAATATATATTAAGATACTTCTTTGTCTTAACAGCCGGCTTCTATCTTATATTTCTAGTATGGAAAGTCCATGTGAATCGGAGAGCTCATTGGATGGTGGTACTATGTTGCCACCCAGTCCCGTCTCTAGGGAACAATTACAAAAGCGTATTGAATCTTTAACTCAACAGAATAAGTACAACAACACCCTCGAAATATTATTTAAAACATTTCCCAGTTATTACTAACAACAACTTTTAATTATAGGGTTTTAAAAGCCGAACTGGATACAATGAAAATAAAATGTAAGGTTGTACAGGAAGAAAATCGTACTCTAAAACAAGCATCCGTGATAATTGTGAGTATTAAGAACTCATCGGAAATCATTAAAAGCATTCTTGGTTGCTTTCTCAAATGTCTTGCCTTTATCAATTTTCTTTCTTGAATACAGCAAGCCAAGGCTGAACAGGAGGAGGAATATATTTCAAATACATTGTTAAAGAAAATCCAAGCCTTGAAAAAGGAAAAGGAGACCTTAGCTCATCATTATGAACGGGAAGAAGAATGTTTGACAAATGATTTATCCAGAAAATTAGATCAGGTGAGAATTTATATATTTAGTATATAAATATTTTGTCAGTGAATGACAATTTCTTTTGTTCGATTCACCCCCTCTTTTAGTTGCGCCAAGAAAAATGCAAACTGGAACAAACCCTGGAACAGGAACAAGAATGTCTGGTCAATAAGTTAATGAGAAAAATTGAAAAACTACAAGCTGAAACAGATAATAAGCAGACCAATTTGGAACAGTTGCGACGAGAAATGGTCGAATTGGAAAATACATTGGAACAAGAACAGGAAGCCTTGGTCAATAAGCTATGGAAACGTATGGATAAATTGGAAACGGAAAAACGCTTGCTGCAAATTAAATTGGATCAACCGGTTTCGGATCCAACAACACCACGTGATATTACGAATGCTAATGGAGATACTGCATCCAATCTTAGCTCCCACATACAAACCTTACGGTCGGAAGTAATACGTCTACGTTCCAATTTGGCAGCTGCCGAAGAGGAGACAGCTAAGAAACTGCAACAGTTTGCCCAAGAAGAGAAATCGATTCGAGAAGAGAATGCGCGCTTGCAGCGTAAACTGAAGCAGGAGGTGGAAAGGCGTGAAGCCTTGTGTCGTCACCTTTCGGAATCGGAATCATCGTTGGAAATGGATGAGGAACGTTTTTATAATGAGAATATCTTGGCAACTGGGGCACCACTAACAAGTGCCGCCTTAAATGCTCATCGTCAGCGTACTATCAGTAGTCCAGTGTCACATAGCCCATCAAGTAGTCGTCCATTGAGTCCAGGAAATTCACAGCACAATCGTTGTTATGCATGTGGTCAAGTTGTGGTAAGTAGTACTTGAAGTTTCCCAATACCTCTCAATCTAATATTGTTTGAATCCTTAGAATCGTCGTGCTAGTGAACGTTTTATAAAACCAGCACTGCCAACTCCAATGCTAGGTCTCAATACCTCAGCACCAAATGTGTTGTCGGGGTCGACTGGCGTTGGTGGTCCATCTGTTGTTGGTGGTCTATTCTCATCATGTTCCTCAAATGCTGCTGCAGGCCCCCCACCATCAGGGTTTCTTAACAGCAATGAACGTTTGTCCTTTACCTCGGCATCCCTGTTAAGTAACAATACCAACAACACATCAAGTGGATCTTCCAACAGCACTCAAGCATTCAACATCAATACGTCCAATTCAAGTGTGAATAGCAACAGCAATTCGGCATTCACACCCACAAATCCAAGTGGTGGCACTTTTGCTCAACCAGCCAGTCCCATGGACACTTCAACATGCAAAGACTAAATTCGAATTAGACATACAAAAGAAACGAAAAAAAAACAAGAAGAACAGCAGAAGTGAAACTTAAGTAGTTAAACAAAATAAATATGTTGTATGGAATTTTTTTATTTCACTTAAATTAAGTAATTACTAACCTTTGCAAAACAACTACAACAGCAGCAGCAATGGTGTGACCCCACGATTTTTTGGCTTGCGATACGAAAAGCATGTTCTTTGTGCATGTAATTGGTAAGTTAACTGTCTGTCCTTCTACTTTTATTTTTTATTATTAATATAAACCTCTATCTTCTTCTTGTTCCAATAATACACCATGGGTATTCAAATAAAAAGTGAAAACAATGATGGAATCTATGATAATTGCAAAATTGACGCCCAACTCTGCGGCACCACAGACACACACACACACAAAAATATTGAATTTATTCGATGCCGTTCATACTAAATAAGCAAACAAAAACATTAACAATTTCTCATTATTAATAATAATTAAAGAAAAAGAAGAAGAAAAAGATAGAACCTCTTTAAAACTTCTGGAACACGGATACTGAGAGTGTAAAATGTGTATGGTTCGCTTTGAGCTTTTTTCCCCCAAAACAAAAACAGAAGAGAAAACAATACAATTAACTTTAACATTATTATTATCATCATCCAAAAATCAACAACAAAACATTAATAATTAATACGCATACATACATTTATATATATATGATACTATAAACTACTACTATATATTTATTCTGTTACTTTTATTTTTAGCTAAAAAATCATTAAATGATTTTCGTTTTATAAAAAAAAACATAAACAAACAAATTTATTCTTATTCTCTATAAATATGTGTATTTCATAATTTCCAAAACAAAAATAAAAAAAATTCACTAAAATCCATTAAGTCATGAGGAAAAATTAAATTTTCCAATTTTTCTGCACACAAACAAACCCCCCAAATCGAAACACCCACACACAATTTGTTCATTTTTGTAACGAACTTTGACACTGGACTTTCTCATATACATATATATATATAAACAAAGTAATATATATATTTATTTAATTTAATCCATAATTGAAACTAAATGTAAGCTATGAATTGAGACATAAAGTCTACACCAATAAAACAAAAAGTTTAATAAGATTGAAATTTATCTCAGCTGTATTGCAAATGCACATTTTTGAACCCTACCATCAGATTTCTTTTTCATTACTCGGGGTTAACACATGCAATTTTTAAATATTTTGAATTTTCCTGCCTCTAATACGTATAAATATAAGTTGTAACAATATGGTTAAATATTGAGAGCAATGTCCAGCTTTAGAAAATATATTTTGTTTAATTGATTTAAAAGTTGCCAGTCGACATACATAAAATGTTATGGAATTTATTTTTCATTTCATTTGAAATTGATATATGAATTCCAAATTAAAAAGAGTTATCATCATAAAATTCTTAAATGAGACTACCTTCTGTAATTATGCCATGGAGAAGAGCGAAAAAATTCACGGTGAATTGATGTTTGGAATAAGGCTGATTATTTTGAATATGTTGCAAACAAGTTATTCGAAATAATTTTGTTGAAATAAACAATTAGAATCTCTAACTTTTGTTTCGCACATTTATGGGCATTGGAACGATTATTGTCATTCCCTTTCTTTATTTGACAAGTATACAACGGAATTGTAAATTTAAATGAAAAGCCAATGAGAGTTTATGACGAAATACGTTCAATGTAAACATAGCATTATTTTAGGTTTGCAAAATGAAGTAATCTTAGGCTACATTGAGACTACTAAATCCACACGATCTCAAACGTCAATTCCATTGCGTATACGTCACATAAGTGCAGTATATTATATTTGAAGTATACGCTATGGAATTGACATTTGGGATCGAGTGGATTTCGTAAATCTAAACGAACCTTTATATTGCCCTAATATTATCAGCTGATAGTATTTGGCCATTATGCATTACACAAATTCTACAATTTTCATGTGTCTCCCATCTATTCGTCGAATGAAAATAGTTCCGATCGTTTTTTTCAAGTAATAGTGTTCATTAGAACTAGTTCACATAGTTTTCATCCCACATCATTCGTTAACAATTCGGTTATCGGCTATTCTGTCTTCTCCTACCATTATATAAATATAATATATAATGGTAGGATAAATTAATTTTAATTTATATATAAATATAAATATAAATTAATTTTAATTTAATTTTGACTGATCTAACTGATCACACGAACCACATTTATTATAAATTATTTTGTAGGTAATTTTCTTTTCATTTTGGAGGTAAATGTCTTATCCTAATCCATTTTTCAAATAAAAATTTTGCTTTTTTGTTTGCGCCAATTTGATTGTTGTTTTAATCAGCTGTTTTGATACAATCTTTATACTAGATGTTGTTCGGTTCGTTTACTTTTTGCAATTTTCTCTCTTAAGAACGAAAAATTCGTATTTTACTCTCTGCAAATTCTAACTGAGTAAATGTTACTGGGAAAGTAAACGAACTAACTTGACATTTATGACATTGACATTTTGACATTGACATTTTGACATTTATTTGCACCAACAGCTGTGCTATTAATTTGACTTTTCAATGCATACATTTTTTTGTATCAATGTTTTGTTACGCCGTCAAACGTATGTTGGTACGATACCTCAAGTACTCAATACTTATTCATCACAATCATGGCCTATAAATAAGGTCACCAAGGGAGACCAGCTGATTATCGATACCTCTCAAGTTTGCTGTCAAAATGCATTATTGTGAATTGACTTCCATTGTGAAAAGGTAAACAAAGTCGAAATTTTTGAAATTAAACTTGAGAAAAAAACAGCTGTTTTCCGATTTCGATTGCTATCTTGGTGACTTTATTAATAGATCTTGGTTGGTACGATACCTCAAGTACTCAATACATATTCATCACAATAATCAAACGATTAATCGATTAGTCGAAAGTCGACTTACTTATCCCTATCGAGGTTCCGATCGTTCTTCTCAAGGAATAGTGTTCATTTGAACTAGTCCGTATAATTATTTAATACAGTTCGTAACGACGGGATGTTTTTCGAGGCTGTAAATCCTATAAACAAGAGAAAATCGAACATACGTGGTTCTTGATTTGTAATAATAACAACAACGAAGATAAAATAAATACAAATTCTTATAGAATTAAATGAAATAAATGAATTGACAGCAAGATTGGTCATGTAAATAAATGGCAAATGTGTGAGAGTGCTGCGTTTGTGACCCCATTAAGAGTGCTTTTTTAAAGAAATTTCGAAATTTCCTTTTTCTTGAAAAAAAAAACAAAGAATCCTAAATAATTACTAACAACTATAGAACAGGAAAAGAAATTATGAATAATCTCGAAGAAAACAATTTTCTACGAAATTTAAACACAAATTGCAATGCCAGTACCGATACTGAAGCAGATGAAAACAAAAATTCCGTAAATAACGATGATGAGAAAACAGAAAAAAATTGCAACGAAGAGGGCGGCGAGGCGGAGGAGGAAGAAATAAATAGTGATACGGTAATGCAATGGAAAGTGCCCAATGTCGTCGACTGGGCAAGAAATAACAAACTAAATCAAGATGTAATCAATCTTATTGTGTTGGAAGAAATCGATGGTCCTGTCCTATTGAGTTTGAGTGAAGAAGATGTCCGGGATTTTCGTTATCGTTTAAATTACAAGTTTCGTTTTGGCGAACTAAAGAAAATGTGGTTTAAAATTTATCAACTACAGCAAATTTGTCATTACAATAATTACTCATATGGCGGTGGTGGCATAGCATCGGGCACGGCAACAGCGACAACGACGCATATTCATCACAATAATCAACACCATCAGCACTTAAGTGGTGCAACAAAGTCGGGAAATTTAAGAAATAATCTTCGACTGGATGGTTCACCTTCACATCAACAACATCATCATAATCATAGGAATGCGGGAGTTACAACATTGAATGCTCCAGCTCCACCACCTCCATTTATGTTAGCTGGTGGCGGTAGTATTGGATGTAGTTCCCTATATCATCATCATGGTTGTAATGGTCGAACTAATTGTAACATTCCCTGCAGTGCTGCTTTATGCGATACATTCAATGATTGTGATAGTTGTGCACCGGAGGTGTCATCAGTGTCGGAAGGTTGTTCGGCCAACATTCCACCTGAATTTTTCAAAACGGCTATTAGTTTAGGTAAGTTTTAGTTAGTATTCATTTCGGAAATATTTGTTTATTTTTTGTTTTCATTTAAATTTGTACTTCAACGTGTTTATGAGCGCAAAGAGAAGACACCCAAATGAGAAATGAGTCATTTGTTGTATTTTGGGGGGAAAGCCATTGTCGGTGGATGATAACCATTTTTGATTAAATTAAATTTTTGAACTTTGTTCGAAATTACGGAACAGTTTTTGTAGAAGTTATTGAGAATGAACTATTAGCCTCTAGTTGGAATCTGAAAGTTAACGTACCAGGTGTAGCAACTATGCTAAGGTACCAAAAGAATATCAGCCTTATTCTGGACATCAATTAAACGCCAATTTGTTCGTTCTTCGCTTTCAAGTTATTCTGAACCAGAACTCGCATTGATTCGCATTTTTTCGCATTTTCACTTTCCCTTTATTCAGAATCAACAAAAAATACGCTTTGGGGAAAAATTAGTTATTCTGGATTGCAGGGAGTGGTAAAATGTGATGACATTTTGTGCGAAATTTTTCGTTAATAAATTTTAAGGGAGCTGACTACAAAAATACAATTAATTAAAATTTTTATAAAAAATATCTCCTTAATAGTTATTCTATGACAATTTTGAATATTCGCCGCAAGTTCTGATTGAGAATAATATTGAAGGGAGCGAACAAATTCACTGTGAATTTATGTCCAGAATAAGGGTGAATGACCCCTTCAAGGTGTCGATGAGAACAGATATTGGATTGTTTTTTCAATAGTGGTTGCGTCGTTGTATCCTTCACTGATGCATCTTGAACGGAATCTTATTCACCGATATGACTAACAGTTTATTACCGTGCCAATGAGATTAAAAGTCTTAAGAAGCTCAAGGTGTTGACTTTTTAGGCTGCGTTAAATTTTTAGGAGGGGTTTTTTACTGTGATCATTTATGTCAGAAACTCCAGATAAGTTCAAGAACAATATGATATGTGTATTCCAAATACCGAAAATCGGTCGGGACACTCATATATAAAATTGAAAATTGCCTAACAGGAGGTTTTTACCAAGACAAATACCCTGAAAAAAATGGAAAATCTAAAACTATTTTGATTAATTCAAGATCCAGGAACAGCGAAAAAACTAATTGGAACAAATTAACTAAATTGAATACATAATAAATAAAAATGAATTTTAATATATGTATTAATTTTTTGTACACATTTTAAAATGGAAACTCAACACCACAATCAATAACAAAATTTCAAATGCAGTCCCACACTCTTTGTGTTGTTTTTTCCTATTTATTTATTCATAATAACTGAACTTATTGATAGAGGTCATTTGCATTTTACCAAACAATAATAGTACAAATTGTAAAGTATATATATATATATGTATATAGACATACACACGTTCATAGGTACATCATACATGTGTACAAGTAATTGTATCGTGTCGAAGAATCAATTGCGAAAGAAAACGTTTGTTCGATATTAATAGCAACAAATGCATTTTGTTGTTGTTTGTTGATTTGTTTTTAGCTTTTAATTTCGATTTTCAAAATTCAAAATTGTTGTCCCAAAAATAAACTTCATTACCAAACAGTAGTTTGTTTACTTATCGTCCCCCAAAAAAAGAAAACAAAATCAAAATATCTGTTTTTTCTATAGAATATATAAACACATGTGTTATTTTTAGTAGTACATTAAACTAATGTCAATGTAATTTACAATTATTTATGTATAATTTTAATGCTTTTTCTGCTCTATGGTGGTCAACCACTTGAAATATTTCTTTTGTTAGACGAAACTTCGTCGGCATTTGAATGATAATACCTTAAGACATTTACCCCAAGCAAAGGCAGATAGATAAGATGACAACAAAATTTGTTTGTTTGTTTTTAACATAATCAATTGTTTATTTTGTCAACAACAAAAAAAGCCAATCAATTCAATTCGCAACGCTTCTTTGTTTTTCTATTTATTTTATATATTTTTGGACACTATAGAAGGTATTTTAATTTAAATAAGTTCATTACTCTGTAACCAATCTTAGAATACAATTCTGTTTCTCTATTTTATATATTATAATGTAGTTATTAATTTATTGTAATACGTATTTACCCACACATATATACATACACATATAATTTTAAAGTCTATTAAAATATATATTTTTAATCATTTTCAGGTTACTCATTCCTTGTCACATGGATAACATCATTTGTAATGGTCATTGTACACGAACGGGTGCCAGATATGAAAAAATATCCACCCTTACCGGACATCTTTCTCGATAATGTTCCGCATATACCGTGGGCTTTTCATATGTGCGAAATAACCGGTACTCTACTCTTTAGCATTTGGGCCTGTGTATGCATTTTTCACAAGTGTCGTATGGTTATCTTGAGGCGTTTCTTTGCACTGGCTGGGACAGTGTTTCTTTTGCGATGTGTTACAATGTTGATAACGTCGTTAAGTGTACCCGGTACACATTTGCAATGTAATCAAAATGATTATGCTATTGACGATACAGCGTAAGTTAATTTTTTTCATTTTCTATTCATACTGGAAGTTAATTTTTGTATTCTTTTCTTTTTTACATTTACACAGGCTAACATTATCGGAAGCCCTTTCATTGCGCATATCAAGAGCCTATACTATTTGGAGCGGTTTGGGTATGTCAATACAAGGTGTTCGCACCTGTGGTGACTATATGTTTAGTGGACACACGGTGGCACTGACATTGCTCAATTTTTTTATAACGGAATGTAAGTTGAATATTTAATATTATATATATGAATTTTTTTGGTATAAGGGAAGGCGTAGGAATGGATATTTATAAAAGCTCTTCTATGGATAAAATGTATCTTCCAAACATAGATAAAATGTCATTTCATAGGGTTCTGTTGATAGAAAAACATCTAAAGATATTCTATAGATAGGATCGTCTTTATAAAATCTTTTTAGATTTGCCATTCTTAATGTTGTACAAAAATGCTTTCCCATCTCACCATAATCAATGTTTGAGGTTAAGTTTAAGTTATTTAAGGTTATGACTTTTCTATGAATTTAAGAATTATTTGATATTTATCGGATAATTTTATCAGACTTATTATGGACATCAATTCACCGCAAATTTGGTTGCTCTTGAAAAGAAACCCTGACATTCCATTAATTTTTCTCGTTTTTGGTAAAATGTTAAAAATATGTTAAATGAACAGAACGACTTGTTGCATTTGTTTTCATTTATTCCGACATTATTGCCCATAAGGTAGATGTTTATTTTCTCCTTTCTGACAAAAGCTACCCTAATTGAATCATGGTTGTATGCATATTTTAAGCTCAAAAACAACAAATAAAATGCCATTGGAAATCCTTTTGAAAACGATGCATTCTCAACCAAATATTGCTACATTCCGTGGCAATAAGGAATATTTAAGACGAGTTTGATGCAATTGGGAGGCGAAAAAAGACATTTTGTGTGAGAATCAGTCTCTCCAGAAAAAACATTAAAAATTAAATAAAAAGGCCCATAATTATGTAGTGAAATAATAAACTGCGAATTAATTTTTCCCATTATTCGTTGTATCTTTTTACATCGTTCAATTCGATTTTTGCCATCAAAAAAAATTTTTTTTTATTTCTAATCTGTTGTAGTTGTTGCACCAAATTGCATCAAAGATGTTTTACATGCCGTTGTATGTTGCCATATTTTCGACCTTTTATATATTTTCTTTTAATTACAAAGCAGTTTTACAGCGCGGATTCCTAATAGTTCACATCTATATTGTTATAAAGTTAAATAATAAAAGTAACAATTAAAAAAATTAACAAATAGAATATTACAAATTAAATTACATTATTACAACATAAATTACAATATGGCAACACATTTTTTTTTCAACCACCAAATTACCAAAATTCGAATCCGTATCCTACATTTTTTGCTTCTCCCTAATCATTCAGAATAAAGCGAAAATTTTTCACAAGCGAGATTTCTCCCTAGCTAATGTCCAGAATATTTTTTTAAACTCGTTTTAATTCGCCAAATGCCCAATATTTTACAAAATCCTTCTTCGTATCCATACATATATAATTTTGTTTGAGGTTATATCGAATTAATTTAAGTTTAGGACAAAACTTTAAATTTTTTTAAACTTACCAATTTCTCGTTTTATTTTTTCTTGTCCCTCATTCTCTCAATCTACAGACACACCACGCAACTTATATTTCTTACACACCCTTAGCTGGCTACTAAATATGTTTGGCATCTTCTTTATTTTGGCTGCCCATGAACATTATTCCATAGATGTATTCGTGGCCTTCTATATAACATCGCGTCTATTTCTCTACTATCACACTTTGGCCAATAATCAAGCTCTAATGCAACGTGATTCGAATCGTACTCGGATTTGGTTTCCAATGTTTAGCTATTTTGAAAGTTCCGTTGACGGAATAATACCGAATGAATTCGATTCGTGTTCAGAGATAATGGATAAACTGCTGCACTTGCTAATCGAGATTAAGGATAACGTAATGCTGACAACACATCGATTGTGGGTAGAAACGCCATATTTAAATATCTCATCGAGAAATGTACTGTTTGTACCGAAAATAATGTTAACAACCAAACAACGTAATGCTGCAACATCGACAACAATAACGGCATCGAATACACCGACAGCAATGCCTTCCTCGCCAAAAGTAACCGAATTTTGGCAGAAACCCTATGAGGATGAGAATGAAACGGTAAATAAACGTCCACAAAATCCGGCAACAACAACTAATGATGGTAGAATGAAGAAATTGCCATCGTCGGAGTTGCCGCTAACTAAAAATCCAAATGAACAACAAAAACAAACTCCTCTAACGAATAATAACAATAATAATAGACAAAATGATGGTGGCAAAACCCTAAAAATATCGTAAAAAATAATTCCATAACTTCTCGCTATCACCATAACCTCATCATATTTCTTTTTTTTTTAATTTTATATTCCATTATTGTAAATATATAGCAAAACAAATTGCGCAAATAATCAAAATATTTTATAAGTATTATTAAACTGTATACGTTAAGCTGTGCATCCCATCCATCTCTCTTGCTTTCATCATAATTTCTAACTGCCGTGTATAATTTTGAAGTTTGCTCACCACTTTTTAAACATTCCAAGCAGTTAAAACTTCTTGTATGATTTTGAAAGATAACTATTGTTTTCTCAATTCATTTGTTTTATCCAGATGCTGCAAGGTTTGTTGAAGGTCCATATGACAGACTAATCAGAAAGAATGTCAAAGAGCTTCAATTCGAATTGATTTTTTCCTTAAAAAGAATTTCAACGGCTGCTTTTCTGGGATGACCATTTATAAATGGGTCTTATTGAAAGAAATTTGATTTTGTTGTTCTGTTGAACTCATTATAGATCCATGTTTTGTCTCTTTGGTATTCTTCCTATATTCGGGTTTAAAGTATTTCCCCCAAATAGCGGTATCGCCAATTTACAGCATTTTTAACCTTCTAACCGCTCAGGACTTAAACAATTTCCGAAAATGTTTTTATATTTGTCTGATTTAAAAATTGTTTCAAACGATGTGGTTGTAATTCACTATTTCGTATCGCATATTTTGCCTTTGTCCTGGTCGTAACATAGCATATTTCAATCGAAGTGGTTTCTATACTTATGTGTCGGGTTTCAGGAAGTAAAATACCTTTCCGACAAGATGGATCTTTCTTTCTGTTCTTATTAACTTACTTGTCAATTCACATTCAGATTACTTCTTCCAATATAATTTTCAGTATCTGACAAAAAGAGGTAGCCAAATAAAATATGACTTGTTATTTTTTTATTCATAACGACTGATAATTGCATTATAAATTAAAAAAAAATCGAAAAAAAAAAATTATTTTTATGTAAAAATGATATTTTTTATACAATTTCCAAATTATTTTTGGCATTACCAAACAGCTTGATAAATAATCAAATTAAATTTGCATATTCAACATAACCTCAATTATGTTGATTTGACATAATTAAGAAAAATCATTAATCTCAATTATGATATTGATTATATTTCATCAAATATACTCATTGTTAAGGTCCACTGCAAAATTTTCCACTTGGTGGTATTATACATTTTTATATTCTAAATTTGTCATTTTGTTTAGGAACGAAAATCATAATTTATAAACATTCATTCGTGCGCACATTAAGTAAGAAAGCATAAAAGTATTCACAGTTTTTTATAAGACATACAAATTAGTAATTAAACGAATTACCACCATTCCCTTTTCCAAAAACACTATTTTTAAATTTTTTAATAAGTACTTTTCCAAATTTTTTTTTTAATTGAATTTTCTTCTATAACAAAAAACAAAGTATCCACTTTAATTAAAATTGTATTAAATTCTTAGCTAAATGAAATTAACAGATCGTATATATACATCTTGAAATAAAAAAACCAAATTAACGAAATATATTTCCAATGTATTCAATATTTAGTATGTAGTCTAGACTTTATTCTATAGTTAATAAGCTATATATACTTATATTTGAATTATCCCTTAATTGTTTTTTCCTTTTGCTCTGGAAGTAAATAAAACTTTTTTTCGTTGAATTGCAGAAACGAAAATAAAAATAAAAAATATATATTGAAATATATTTTCATAAAGTAAAATGTATGTAATTAATTGTGCTTTGTTTTGTCTTTTATTTGGTTTAAAACCAAGTTTCACAGAGATTTGTGAGCGGATATCCAGAATAAGGCTGATTAAGATGTGCCAAATTTCGATGAGATTGAATAATCTATGCGCTTCTTATGAGATTTATAAGTTTTCAAAATCGGTTAATTACCCTGTAGGAAATGTGGGGTGTTGTATCGCTTTTGTCTACGATTGTGGCGACATGTCGCCATATTTTCAAAAACTTGTCTACATATCATGTAATAAGAAGAAGCATTTGTAATGTTAACAGCCAACTGAGCATGATTATGCTTCTTCTTCAGAAATTTTGGTTAAAACGGGGGTTTTAAGTTACTAAAAGCAATTGGATAATTAATTTAATTAATTGGTGAAAAAAATTTGAGCAAAAGAAATTAAAACAAAAAAATTAAAAGTGACATATGAGACCTTTTGTATATATCTACAAACTATTGACTTACTACTGACCGTGTCTACTTACTATGTAACACTGTGTCTATATCTATAAACTACTGACCATGTCACTTCAGTTTATTGGCAATGACAAGCACATGTTAAATGTCAATAGTAAAATGCATTGTGTTGGGTATAGTCGATCAATAGTAAGTCAGTAGTGATTTTCTATATACATTTCCTACAGGGCAGTCGCTGAGTTGTTTGCATTTGATTTCAGCAATGTCCCGAAATACACTTACTGTTCGATGCTGGGCACCTATTACCTGAAAACGAAAAATAAACACACAAAAAATCATTTAAAAACGGCAATTTTTCTTTCATACAGAATGTTGGTTTGTAAAGAAAATTAAAGCATACTTTTAGGCACAGACAAAATTTATTTAAACATAACTTTACATACACAGTAGTTATTTTATGAAGTAAAAAAATCTTTCCATTTCCATACATAATAAGAGCCCAGCCCTGAATAGTAAATACATTCGGAACATGGTAGACTTCAAATGCAAATAACTCAACGAATACTTAACTGATCGACCAAAACCTCTGGAACGACTAAAACTCAATTTTATTACTACTTACGTACACTTTGTTATTGAACATTAAATTAAATAAAAAAATCTTTATTTTATATATTTTTTATAATCAAGTGTTGTTGTTTTTTTCAATTTATTGCTTTTACAAAAAAATCATAAATATTGCTTACAAATAATTGATTTCAATTTAAATTCCTGCATTTGCTGTTGTTTTCAAAAACCCTACAAATAATACTAATATTCTAAATACAAATATAAATAATTTAAACTATTATAAATAAATACTTTCGAATATGTAATGTTAGAGGAGTGTGTGTGTGTTTGTGTGAAGGTGATGGGTGACACGGTGATATGAAATTAATTTTTAATGTTATTTATTTACACATTAAAACCATAATTCTGTTTTTTAGTTATTGTTTTGCGATTTTGGTATGAGACACTTTAAGATATAATCTATACAATTGGCATGATATTGTACGAAAAATAAATAATTATTACAAGGTAAATGTAGATATTTATATACATACATAATAATTAGGATGAGGAGAATGAGTTATGATGCTATACACATATATATGCTTGCTGATGAGTTAATACAATGTCATTGTCATTGGTGTTACATTTTGTTGTTACTGTTATACTAATTTGATGCATTATCATCTTGTCATCTAAAACTGATGCCACATTTTTTACTTATTTGCGGCGTATGTATGGAGGCAATGGACAACAGCAGGGGTACATCATTTTCAGATAGATTTAAGGCTGTGGTCACAGCACTCAAGGAACAAAAATCAGTTTCCAACAGAAAGGCGGCTAAAGTTTCCGAATGCAAATAGATTTCCTGGAGTTTGGATTCCATAAATGAGAGGCACTAAAAAGACGAGACGATTTTTGTTAATTAATTTATGCCACGTTATAAGGCAACAAACAGGCAGCAGGGAGATGACATACCTCATAGGCCGATATGCCGGCACTGTTCATAATTTGTACTGTCTCCAACATTGAGGAAACTAGCTGAGACATGCCCACGGGGGCACTTTGTCCACCGGCATATGGAAAATGTTGTGACTGTGAGGAGATTAGTTTGACATCCCATTTCTCCATGTCGGCAATAATGGCAATGTTTTCGGCAGGCAGTGATATCAGAGAAGCGGAATGGGCGGCCAGCGCCAAGTCTTCTCGTAAATTGATTTCCCATTTGGAGGGAGAAGCATAGGTACCCTGCAAAAAACATGAAAAGAACGAACCTCATATTAGCGACAAGTTTCTCTTAATTTAAATTGCAAATCATCATACCTGCAACACCATATCCGGCACATAATGATCATTGACATTCAAAAAGAGTGATGGTATAAAGCCCACCGGCAATTTCATATCTCCGCTCAGCTCGTCATCCTGTGGTATATCCTTGACAGCCGGTATAGGCATTTGCAGCAAATGCATCGCCTCATTGGCGGCAGCACATTTCGCCGCCACCGAAGACATGGAGCCACGCTGCGAAGAGCACTTCTTTTGATTGGAGCTGAAGAAGGTTTTCTTCGGAGTCTCTGCGGTGGGTGTGGGTAATTCTCTCATCTCCACATCTGTGGCATGTTGTGGGTGGTCGCCACCACCTCCTTGATCATTGCTGGATATTAACGTCTGCACCGAAGCCTGTGAACTAACGGTGGTTAGGGCAGGTGTTGTTGGACTTGCCGGTTTCGCTTTGTTATTCACAAAACAATGCAGCTCATCCGATTCAAACTCCAACTCTGTGGCATTCGAAGGCGTCTGATAGGCATTCAACAGACCCTGACAGACAATACAATTTGGGGTCGACGTTGTTGTTGTGGCATTTGTTTGTTTGCTCTGCGGAGGGAATGTTGTGGTAAGGTTGGCATCAATAATTTGTTGCTGAAGCTGTTGCTGCTGACGTTGACTACTGCTGTCAGGACTGTTATTCTGGGCAGCCTCCAATTTGGAACACTTGTCCATTAGCAA
Organism: Musca vetustissima; assembly: GCF_032173495.1. NCBI lineage: Eukaryota > Metazoa > Arthropoda > Insecta > Diptera > Muscidae > Musca > Musca vetustissima. The sequence goes on along the minus strand of NW_026887089.1, from coordinate 243,439 downwards.
ATCATAATTGGTCATAAGAAGATTTTTACTCTTCATATAGTTGGTTACAATTTGCGGGTATTGTTCGAAATTAAATTTAACTCCCGAATGCTTCTTCAATTGTTGCGTTGCTGCAGTGGTGTTTGTGGTATTGGAGGCGTCGCTCAGGGGATTGTGTAAACGTTGATGTAGTGGACACAACATATGTTCCGATTTTTGTTGATCATTTGCTGATGATAATGACGATGTGGTCACTCCTTTTGAGTCTATGGTGTCCCCACACAAATCTTCAGTACTTCGTTTGATATTCACCAATGGCTCATTATCACCCAATACAAAGACCACACCACTACCACCACCTTCTTCCTTGTTGCGACCAATGCCATGCTCCCGTTCGATATGTTTGTGAGAAATATCAAAGTGTATTTGCTCCTCGTGGCTTACATTTTCTTTGATCGGTTCCACACCCCAGGTCATGGGACAATCACTTTTGCCAATGCTATTCTGAGTTATCAATGCGGACAGTGACAAATGTTGGGTAGCAGGGTTGCGAACTTTTCCATCTTTGTCCTTCGTCGTCGTCATGGAGGAAGGTGCCACCTCTGTCCCACACTGTTGCAGTTTATTAAGCTCCTTTAAACTAAGTCCTTCCTTGACTTCTGCTGCTGCCATGCTCCAAAAGAATGGTCGTTTCTTACGATGTTCAGCTCTCCCACTAGTCGTGGCAGGTTTGTCTTTCAATTTCTCTGTGGGCAACGTTTCAATTTCAATGGCCTCCAAAACACCTTCCACCTGTTCCTCCTCGGCGGCATTGCAATTACTGGGATCTTCAACAATTAATTCCACATTATCTGGTGTGGTAAGGGTCAGACGTATTCTGCCCTCGTTTTTGTTCTGGACCAGCTCCCTTTGTTTGGCCTTTTGGTACTGGGCCACAGAGTTTCGTTCGATACCGGTGTCCATCAGATAATTACCAATACGCAACTCTTGTTGCACAAATCTGGAATCTCTAAATGCCAATACAGTTGGAATTTCATTCTTTTTATAGGTGCGTATGGCTGCGTCCGTTTCGTCTTCATCATATTCTTCATCTCTTTCGCAGAAGGTGTCGTCGTCACCACCAATATCGTGTAAACTAAGGTTTTGTTTGCACGTCTGAGATCTAGTCAAGCCACTTTTTATACCACCCGCGCCAATACCACAATTATTCCCCAAGACACCAGAATTTCTGGCAGCCTCATTGCCCAGCCTTTTACCAGCACCTCCATAGAGGGGGGATTTTTTAAATGTTTCATTTTTATTTTGGGCCACAATATTATTCACCATGTCCCTGTTGTAGTCCTCCTTTTTGGCCGAGCGTCGCACCTCGCCGCACCGTATAAAATAGGTCAGTACATTTAAAAGTCTTTCCACGGACAGCTTTTCCGTGCCATATATCACAGTTCGGGCCAATTTTGGTGGCAGACCTATGGCCCCAAATAAATCACCCATTTGGGCCCACAAGGCATTGTAGGGATGCTTCTGAGAAACCTGTAACAATTTGGCACGCTGCTCCACAGCTGCCGTTGAAGACGACGAACTAAACGGTGACACAGTGGGTACCCAGCCCAGATGGTGTGTCAGAATTGCCGTCAACATTGTGCTTATAAAACTGCAGGAGGAAGAGGAAGAGAAAAGAAGCGAATTAGTGAATTCTTTGCCGAAACAAATTCGGGTTTTTTTTGTTTAAAAACTTACAAATTGGTATCTTTGGTATCGGCAAATGATAGCAGCCAACACAGCTCCTTTATAAAACGTTCGGCCACATTTTTCGAGTATTTGCTGCCACTGGTGGTTATACTCAGCCACACAGGACATTTGATACGTGGTGCTGTAAACAAGTCCACAAACCACTGCTGGGTGTCCTGCCAAATTTGATACATAATTTGAAGGAAATTATTATGGTGTATATAGGCTATCTCCGTGCTGGCCCTCAAACGACTCAGCATGCTCTCGAACAGGGCAATGTGTTCACTGCAAAACAATTCCATTTCCTCCTCAAAAGATTCACTCATTGTGATACACACGGCCAGACCCAGTCTGGCTCTGCGTGAGGCCGCCTTCATTTGGTTCGGAGCCATTTCTCGTCTACGGCCCATTTCAGGATTGCTACGAGATTCATTTGTCGTATAACTACAATTCGGCCTCGGATAGTTAACACCCAAATTTAAGCCCTCACTACCACCAGCTGTGGGGGCACTGCTATTGCTCATCATAATATTGGCATAATTATCCGTTACGAACCCGATCAGGTCATTCATGGAGTTTTCGTTTTCGAAAGACGTCACAATGTTGCGGGATATTCTTCGCTGCAGACTGCCATCACTGGAAATGCCCATGGCATTGGTACTGCCCGAACAGCTACTGCCAGGATAAATATTCGAATCAATACTGCATTTTCGTACCCGATCCGACGATTGTTCCGACATAACAGAGCCCAAACTACTGCGAGTTGAATATTGATACGAAGCAGCAGACCACTGATCCGAAGAGGATGCAGTACCGGCACCACGACTTATTGCCGAATAACCCGAATCCGTACCCGTACTATAGGTGCTTGAGAAACGATCAGCATTGCTACTATCCGTATTTGTCATAATCGATTGTTGATCGATTGAGGGTACATCGAGTGGAGATGACACAGATGTGCTGAGATCACTGGGTGTTAGACTTTGGTTACGGCCCATTCCCATGGAATAGGGCAAGGAGAACGAGCTCATCGATAGGCCATCAATGGAGCCATGTTCACTGCATATTGAGGTACGCGGGGTTGCCAGACTGTTTGTGGAAAAGGTGGAATATGGCGAATGTCCATTGTTGTTGGGTCTGAGCGGTGTTAAAAATACCTGGGAACATAATAGCCGAGAGGGTGGTTGCAGCCAGTGGACTTTTAATGAGGGGCCACGAAATGACATGGCCAATGCACCGAACACCATTTCACCGATACTGCTGATATCAGTCGAATTGGGACGATTGTGCTGTTGAGAAGAAGAAGAAAAAAATAATAAATAAAATTATACATTTTAAAATCATAACAAGTTTATATAATTACCTTATAGCCATATTCATCACACACATCGATATAACCACCGTTGGAATGAGCTCCCTTATTCGAATTATTTGCTGATGATGCAGCACTTAATCTATCCGAGAGTAATGACGACGACTCCTTATTGTGATGATTATTGTTCAGACTTGATAACTGATTGGTGGCATGTGATCCTCCTCCACCGCCTCCTCCGACCACTCCAATGGACGATGTTGACTTCGAGCCAATGTGTTTGTTCGAACTACTGCTGCTGTTGTTGTTGCCATTCTTTTCCTTGTGATAGACTTTCTCTAGGGCATTTGAATCGAACAGTAGGCGTCTTCCTCGGGTATCACATTCCCGGTATACCAAGATGCGTACTTGACTTCCATCAAATGGAAAATGACTACAAAGAAAGGTAAAGGGGGAAAAAAACCAACGGATTATTAAAAATTGAATAGGGGATAGGGAATAGATGCTGTTATTGTGAGTTGTCATTGGAAATGTTGGGGGGTATTAAAGTGTCAAATAACGTCACCCAGGAAGGAGAAAAATTATTTCCTAAATTAAAAAATCAAAATTTTGGACTTCTTTTACCAAGATCTATTAATAATGTGAACCAACAAGCGAAAATCAGCTGTCTAATGTCGAACATTTATCTACGTTCTCATAATGGAAATCAATTCACAATAATGCATTTTGACAGTAAACTTGATATGCAGCTGATATCAATGTAATCTCTTTGAATAAGCTTAATAATAGATCTTTGGTAGTATTAAATAGTTGATAAGCCTTGGAATTATTCAACGAATATTAAAGGCCTATTAATAAGGACACCATAAAAGCGAATAACAGCTGTTATTTCTCAAGTTAAAATTCAAAAATTTTGATATTTTTTACGTATTCATATTGTAAAACAATTCACTAATGTGAAACCATTTTGAAAGCAAACATGAAAAGCATCTTATTTGAAGCTGATATTTCCGGGTGTCATTATTGGTCATTATTAATAGGCCCATCAACATTCACAATAAAGCATTTTGACAGTAAACTTGAGAAGTATCTGACCTTCTTTTCGGATGGCTTATTAATGGTCCTTACAAAGGCCTATTAATTAGACAAACCAGGGAGACCAACTGGATATCAGTTGCTACTCAAGTTTGCTGTCAAAATCCATTATTGTGAATGGACATCCATTATAAAAACCTAAACAAGCTTTGGAATTATTCAAGGTCTATTAAGAAGGTCACCAAGCGTAAGCCAGCTGCTGTTTCTCAAGTCTAAAGTAAAAAATTTGGACTTTTTTTACGTTTTCATAATGAAAGTCGTCTATTCACAATAATGGATTTTGACAGCAAATTTATGAAACAGCTGATAGTGATGCAACTAGTTGTCAATATTATTTATACTTTGAAATAATCATATGAAAGAAAACGTAGACCAAAATGTTGACAATACGGGGATATTTCCAGAATGGCCGACCCAAAGCTTATAAATAAGGTTGTCCGGGGAGACCAGCTGGATCTCTCAAGTTTGTTTTCAAAAGCCATTACTGAGAATTGACTTCCATTATGAAAACGTAAACAATGGCAACATTTTTGACATTAGACTTAAGAAAAAACAGCTGACTTTCGCTAGCTGGGTGATCTATTAATAGATCTTGAGCCGACCTATACTTTTTGGGTGACCTGTTAAATGGACCCTAATGCACCTTTGGACCTGAAAAGTAAATTTTCCAATTTCTTCTGAACAAAAAATGTTATTGTTAGACTTTGGACCATAAGACAGACATAACCTCCATCCATTAATCAAATGATGATAATATGAATACGGCAATGAACAAGTCAGCTGACCTCAAGTATATGAAACAAAGAAGGATGCAACGAAAATTTTTCTGAATATATATTTATATATAGATTAATAATATCTATAACAAATTGATGTTTTCATACGTCACTTATGAATGACAAATTCAAAAAATTTATTTTTATAAACAAGTTTGATTAATCATTTGACACTTGGAACATGAATAACGACGAAACAAAAAATCATGTGACATATTTTTTATTTTTGTCAGAGTGGTCTAAATATTTGCATGGAAATAATACACCACACTAAATGACGTTATTTAACACCACATCACTTATGGGTGGGGTGTTGCGAAACAAACCTATATTTAAAGTGTGTCTAAAGGTAGGTCGGTGTATTACTTGTTTGTAAATACATTTACATATTGATAGTAAGGGTATTTGTAAATTCTTTCTAATGACCCACATTATTCAGACACATGTAAACCAAATAATTTAGAATATCATCAAATGTCATATGAATAAAAATAATAATTTTATTATTTGTTATTCATGGCATTTTTCGTACGATTATCATATTGTTGTATAAGTACATATGGTGTATGGCCTAGTGCAAAGATTTTTTCTACTTGATTTTATTGTTTTGAGTGGTTGGTGAGAGGGCAGGTAATTGAACTCCTTAAATTTAACAATACATACTAAATTAAATACTAACGACTATCATTTAAGACGTCATTAAAAAAGCCTGAGGCATGAGGATGTACTTTTTATTTTATTAATGATGTCATAAGCGAATAAATATAAATATAGTTCTTTTCCTTCAAGTACGTATCACAAGAAAGTGGCATTTTTGCAAATTGTTGTCATACATGGTGTTTATAAGATTTAGATTGTAGATTAAACAAAAGTTGGCCTTTCCCATTGTTATCAACAATAACAAAAAAATAATCACCTTGCATTGTCAACAACGTCGTCGTCATTTATAAAGAAACTCCACCTGATGTGATGGTATCTTGTGTTTAAATTGCCATCAATACAAGAGCCGCTGTCAAATGTCAAACAAACCTCTCCCCACCTCCCCCCTCCAGCACTCAAGTAATTTATTAATAAATAAATCCCATACACATATGCGCTCGCTCGTCTTCATTCATTTAAACTTTTCGTTAATCATTTCATTTCTTTAACCAATATTTTGTTTCTTACGTCGATACTTGACTTGTTTGTGGGTATCATTGGCGGCTTCGCTGTCGTCGTTGTTGCTTGACGTGAGTAATACTACTCACGTGCTTTCTAAATATAGATGTTCTCGCTCGCTCGCTCGCTCTCACCCAATGTCATTGATATACTGTTGTGCTTTCACTCACTCATTCATTCACACACTCACACACATATCATGCAGTTAGATTTTCGCAAAAATAAAAAAAAAAAAAACAATTTCTCGGTCACGGACACCAAACACGTACATTTCTACAGTATTTGGTATTTGCAATTATAACTGTGTTGTGTAGAAAACAGACAACAACTTAAGTGTCATTCAAAAGAACCACGGATAGAGAGAGGGAAATCAAGGACAGTCAATAACCCAGGCGACGAAAAACAGTTGCTTTTCTCCCAAATTTAATGTCAAAAATTGTGGACATATTCAAGTTGGATGTCAACATGTATTATTGTCAATTGACTTACATTATTAAAATGTAAACAAAGTCTCAGATCTATTAATCAGATCACTCAGCTGTTAATTCTCAAGTCTAATATCAAACATTTGGACTTTGTTTACGTTTTTATTATGGAAGTCAATTCACAAACAGCAAACTTAAGAGGCAGTTGATATCCATCTGGTCTCCCTGGATGATATTTTTAATAGACCATGACAAAGCCCAAATTTTTTAACATTAGACTTGAGAAAAAACAGCTGACTTTCGCTTGCTGGGTGACATTACTAATAGATCTTGCTTCTTTATAATGTGAAGTCCATTCACAATAACTTATTTTGACTATTTGACTATCAAGGCCTATTAATAAGGTCATCCAGGGAGACTAGCTTATTCTAAAGTTTGCTGTCAAATTACATTGTGAAAACGTAAACAAAATCATTAGACTTGAGAGCTGCTGACTTTCACTTGTTGGCTGACCTTATTAATAAATCTTTCAGATTGACCCTCCGGGCCTTGAATGATATTAATTAATATTTTTGTAATAATCAGACATTTTGTTGTCAATTCAAAACAGAATAAATAATCCATTCATTGTCTTTTTAAAAAGTCGAACAGTAAGACCATAACCCCGTACTCTCGAAATGCTTCATATTTTTTCTATTTTCATTAGTCGTATGAAAACGTAAACAAAAATTGTGACATTCTAACATCCTTAAACGGCGTATTAATATAATGTCAACTAGGGAGACCAGCTGGATATCAGCTACTTCTCAAGGTCACCCAGCTAGTGAAAATCAGCTGTTTTTCCACGTCTAATGTCAAAATGTTGGACTTTGTTTACGTTTTCATAATGGAAGTCAATTCACAATAATGGATTTTGACAGCAAACTTGAGAGGCAGTTGAATGAATTTTAAGGACCCAACTTTTGATGAAATAACAAAGATGGCATTCACTGTTGTCTTAATCCACATAAGTAACACGAATCTTCCACTTCTAACGTCAACAAATGTATGTATTAAGAAAGAAGAATGAATGATCATTACGAAGAGAGAGGGCGAGAGAGCGTAGAGAGTGTGATGAGTGCTAATTAAAAGATCAGCATGAATTCATTTGCGAAACAAATTAACACAATTGAACACAAAGATTTCATTATGAAAGCAGACAACAACAACAACAAAATGAAACAGGCATATACACACATACACAGTCATAGAACAGTGATGAAGAAAGTCTAGAATCGGTAGAAGTGAAAAGAAAAACTAAGCAAAAATCCATAGATCTTAAATTATCAATATGTATTTATAGATATATAGGTGAGAGAGTGTGTGTGTGCGTGTGTGTACAATTATTTCTCCATATAAACATTTACAAAGTTTTTTTTTTGTGGAATAAAATTAAATAAATAAATAAAAACTTTGCACAAAAAGCACGTGATCTAAGCCAATGTTATTGTGAATGAATCACTAGTAGTCAACAGAGAGGAGGAAGAGAGAACATAAATAACAATTTGATTTAAGAATTATTAAACTAATGTAATAGTGTAGATGATGAGATGTGTATTTTAAATATTTGCCAAGATGAATTATATATTAATTACTAAATTAAAAAAGGCACGTGATTGTTAACAAATATATTTTGTATGTGTTATTGATGATGAATGAGAACAAAAAATAAAAAAAAAATGTTATTATTAAGATTTTTTTTAATTTAATTAAGAAAAAATAACGATAGCAATCTTGAGTAAAAGTTGGTCTTCCTGGATGAACTTATTAATATGCCATAACTGCTATATAAAAATTAACGTAATATAAAAGGCCTATCGTTCATTTCTCAAATTTAATCAAGATCTATTAATAAGTTTACACAACAAGCAAAAGTAATCTGGTTTTTCTCATGGCTAATGAGAAAAATGTAAATGTAAACATTTTCGACGTAATTTACGTTCTCAAAAAGTCTACTCACAATAATGGATTTTGGCGGCTATGTTAAAAAACAGCTGATCTTTCTGGATGACACTATTGTGAATGAATGTGAATGATTTTATTTCTTTATTTTATATAATTTGTAACATGACAATCATGCCATGTCATCACTGCCAATGTGATTGTGACTGAATAAAAATTTATGGTGAGAAAGACCAAGATGTATTTACAAGGTCACCTAGGTAACAATCGAAGTCGGAAAACAGCTGTTTTTTCTCAAGTCAAATGTCAACAATTTGAACTTTCTGAATGTAAGTAAATTCAGTGGCTCCTGATATTCAGCTGTTCTCCCTAGGTGACCATATCTATAGGTCTTGAGAAAGACATTCCTGTCGTATACTTAATACAAACATTAATACAATTTAAATAAATTATACGTTTTGGATCCTACGAGAGATATTAAACAACGTTTACATTATGAATATTCGAAAAAGAATTGTTTCATTGCCTTTTAGTATAAATTTAATTCACAATAATGTATGTTGGCAACAAACTTGAGAATCAGCTGCTCAAAACTGTTTCATTCCCATTCTCTAAGCCTATAAATAAGGTGTCTCCCTGGATGAACATATTTATAGGCTAGATATCGGCGGCTATAGCTAGATATCGGCTGCCTCTCAAGTTTGTTGTCAAAATCCATTATTTTGAATTGACTTCCATTATGAAAACGTAAACAAAGTTCAAAATTTTCGACATTAGACTTGTGTCAATTCAGATGTTTGACTTTGCTAGATGAACTTATTAATGGATCTTGATCAGAGATGGAAAATTCATATTACTAACGAGTCAACTAGAAATAAAAAAGAAAACTTTTATTGTGATTTGTAATGTTGCCTCAACATTTTAATAGAATTAAATGAACAGGTCAAGTGAGATTGTCCATTTTTTGATTACCTAATAATAACTACTTATATATTTTACATCAAATATATGGACAATAAATATTCTATTATTTTGACTGATTGATCGATCTGGTATGGATACTACAAGTTGGAATTATAGAAAAATAAAAATTATAAAAATATACCGTAGAAATCGTCATATCGATTAATTTCCCTTGTCGGGAAATTCGGCTTTATATATAGAAATATGTTTTTTTTTTTAGAAAATACTGGAAAAAATTGTATGACACCATTTTCACAATCACATGAATAAATAATTCCACCTATGATACCTTTGTGAGATGGCGGTATTATTAGCATAATGCAGTGACTAAGTTCCTGATATGACTAAATTTTCAAATCCAACCCAACCTTTTAGATTGTAACATTCATATTTTTAATTTGAGACACAACGCAGCCGATAAAATTTATGGTGGCGCCAAACCAGATCAATAAACGAAATCGCTTGCGCTTAATTTCCCAAAAACATATTTTTGTGATAAAAACCAAAATGTTTAAAGCAAAATGCATGCGTGTGTGCTTAAAAAATAATGACAGTTTGTATTATAATATTAGCTTGGTTGTGAAATGTTGTTTTTTGGTGGGTATGGTGGGAAATTTGTTGCGGTTTAGATAATTAAGCCTAGTAAACTATTTATTTTGTCAGCATTTTTGTTAAATTCCATACTAATATGATAACACATTTTTAAGTGCCTATACATTGTTGTGTAGGATATTATATTTAAGCTTTTAAGTTTTTTAGGGGTCGATCGGTATGTTTTGTTTTAAATATAAAGGCGAGGGAGTTTGATGTTGACCGCCCGCCCGCCATATAATGCGCCATCATCAATTATTCTTAATACAATGAGAATTAATATGAAATATTATTTTCTTTGTAAACACAATTTAAGTTGGCCAGAATGAATCATTTTTATTTTCTTTTGCTATTGTCATAGTTTGTAAAACAACACTTTCTGACTAGAAGCCTATTTGTAGAGATGTTGAGGTACGTTTTGTATCCAAGGAAGGATTCCCACCCAAAATTAATTAAATTATTTATTCGCTCTTTTTTTATTTATTGACCAAAATATGCCGCATTTTTTGTATTATAAATTTTTGCAACAAAAAATAATTTTTAATGATGTTGATAAATATTGACTTTATGCGGATAAAAGCCATCGGTTACAGACGCCTTAAAATTTTAAACGCTGCCGATTTTAGTTACAGTCTTTGATATTTAATTAATAAACTAGAAAATGTCAAAAAGCAAGGATACCCATCTAATAAAAAATTTACAAAATTTAATTAAGAAAATACAACGATATCAGTCTTGAGAGAAAGTTGATCTTCATGAATGAACTTATTAATATGACTTAACCGCTATATACAAATTAATGTACTATAAAATGTCTATCGTTAATTTCTCAAATTTATTTAAGATCTATTAAGCGAAATTCAGCTGTTTTTTCTCAAGACTAATGTCAAAAATTTGGACTTTGTTTATGTTTTCATTATGAAAGTCAATTCACAACAATTAATTTTAATACCAAACTTGAGACAAAAATAATACCTAATATAATTAAAAATAATTAAATTGTCTATTCTCTTTTTTACCTATTAAAAAAAAACTTACACTACAATTTTTGTCTTTTGCAAACAAAAAAATTATAGTTTTTAAATATTGTTGATAACTGCTGCCTTTATGTAGATATAATACGCTATTGTCCACCGACGCCTTACAATTTTAAACGCCGTCGTTTTTAGTTAACGTCTTAGATATTTACATAGTAAACAATAATCTTTCTAACATACGTAAAAATAATTAAATTGTATATTATCATTATTAAATCTTTATTTTGTATATCCTCTTCTTTATTTTTTATTTAATTTGTACAAGATAATTTCTTATTTTTTATTAATTAGGCAGCTATTTTAGGAAGAACACAATGACATTTTCCATCTCTGACTCATGTGATAATGTCATCACTCCTCCATTTCCTTTTAATAATCATCTGTCATATTTGTTTTTAGAGCAAGCACGGGCAGAGAGTTAAAAAAAATGTTTCTCACACATTCGTCGATGTGTGTATGTGTCAATGGTCCCTGAAGGAAATGTAATAATAAGAAGAAGCATTTGTTACATTAACAGCCAACTGAGCATGGTTATGATTCCTCTTTTGTTCTTTTATTAGAAATAATTTTATGTTAGAATAATTTTGGTAGACAGAAATTTTGTTAAAAACGCAATTAACAGGGGGGTTTCAGTTGTTTTAATTGAATGCATGTGAGAGAGCAGGCATGCGGGGGTTTGTCAATTAAAAAATTGTTAAGGGAATATAAAACCAGGATTATTCTTCAGAATTTAATTAGTTTAAGTTTTTTTAAACAATAATAATATTCAAAAAAGTGTAAAAAACAACTTCATAAACAAATTGGAAACAACTTTTCTTATATTTTTTATAAAATGTACCCATTTTAAAATATATTTTTAATAAAAAGTACCATTTAAAATATGTTTTTAATAAAAAGTACCGTTAAAAAACACTTTTGTGATAAAAATCACCCTTTATACGTTTATTAAGAACACATTTCAAAGGACACTTTAAAAATATGTTTGTAATAAAAGGTACCCTTTAAAAATATATTTGTAATAAAAAGTACCCTTTAAAATATTTGTTTTTATAATAAGAACGTTAATGTTTATTTTTGTTTGAACAACAAAAACGGTAAAAAGAACGCATCAACGCTGGTGTGCATGGTTGCCCATCTATGGCTTTCGAGTATGACTTACAATATGACATTTAACAATTAAAATTGTTAATGAGAGAAGCAAGGAGAATGACAACTCATCTTTCTACTAACGAAGAATTGTAATTACAACTGTACACAAGCAAACTGTCATTTTTAGATGTCATCTCTTCCCCAAGAAATTTAAAGAGAATTGGAGAAATGTCAGTAACATACATCTCTTGTTTAAAACTCTCATCAAATGAGACATACCCTTTGTATCATTAAAGCTGAACGATGATATATTTTTTAAACAAAAATTGTGTACGATTCCTGTTATTTTTTAAATTTTTTGTATAAGAAAATATCAATACTGCAATATTTTTCAAACATTACAAGAAAAACAAAATAGCAAAAAGATGAGATAGAAAAACACTCACTTGATTGGTAAATATAATGGCGCCTTCATGCGTCTTTTAATAATAATTCCGAAACGTTGTGGGTGTGCTTTATATCCAAATGATAACTTCGATTTGAATTCGTGTAGTTTGCCGCGCTTTTAACTTTTACAACTTGCTGCCGAGTGATGATAATGGTACTGTGCAGAGCAACAGGAAAAACAGAACACACCACTTTACTAATATTAATTAAAATGTACTATTTGTTGATTTTGTGTCATCGATAATAAATTTGGTTTCGGTGTTGTTGATTGTACCGGAATATAGGTGGGTGGGTGGTATCTATTCTTGCTATCCCTTCTTTCGTTTGTATTTTATCCAAAAATTCAATAACTACTGATAAGATTTTTCTTGTATCCACAATTACGAAAATATTTATAAATATTTTCCGGGGTACACAACATTTAGATTTTTTATGGGAATGGTAGTAATAAGAATTTTTATTTTTTTTTTGTTATCAATTATTATGTAGGCAAGATATTTTTAAATTTTAATTGAATTTCTTTTCTCGCACTTTTTATAGCGTTGATGTTGTTGACTTTGTACTCATAACATAATTTTTTAGGGGAAAGAAGTCACAAACAGAGAAATAAATCGCAACATTGTTACTTTTTTCTCGTCAATGTGCGATAATAATTCAAAATTATTATTTTTGAAGTTCAAGGCGCCACTTTCATTTTGGTTTTATTACGTTTTGTGTGTCGGGATTGATAATGAGTTAAAACTTAATTACTGCTGCCGCCGCTGCAGTGGTTTCTTTTATATTTTTGTGTTAACACCGTGCACGCACTCACATGAACCGAGCAACACACAATTCTATATCTATTGATCGCCAACCAAACAATTGATTTGTTTAACAATTATGATTTTCCGATTAATTCGTATAGCAATATAGCAATTCGTGTATAAGCGTCTGTCCGAGTTTCCGAATTCCGATCATTTATCGCTTGCATGGTTTTCAAACGCGGGTTGAATGATGACTGGTGTTGTGTCTGTTGGTTGGATGGTTGGGGCTCAGCAGCAGCACCGATCGAATGTGTCTGCTGCAATCGCGGCGGCCAGTAGGGGATAGAAGAAACATTTACCCCTATTATCTAGGCGGCAACAATTATGTGTGATGCGAAGACGACGGCGACGAAAAAAATGTTCGGCAGTAACGGTAGCAGCAGCGGCAGCACCAAACACCTAATGAACAATAAAATAGTTGTTCAGGGTTGGGAATTTTACATTGAAAATAATTCAATAATAACAAAAAAAAACATCTTCAAGTCTGATGAAGATCTTTCAGAGACCATTGATCGAAAGAACCCCTTCTCTATATTTTCTTGAAATGCAGTACAAGATTCTCAGATCTTCTACAGACAGAAGATCTTGTTCAGGACTTCTGATAATAGAATAATTTCAAGGGAATCTTTACAATATAGAGAAGTTTTCTGCGATCGTGTAGGAAAAAACGTCCGAAAAAGAAGAACCTCTACAGAATTCCTCTGGTTATTTGTTCTTCATTCACATCACTTTGTTAACCATTTAAAAAAAAAGTAATTTTTTGGTAAGTACCCTTTAAAAATATCGTTTTTATAATAAGTACCCTTTAAAAATATCGTTTTTAATAAAAAGTAACCTTTAAAAATACTTTTTTAATAAAAAGTGCCCTTTAAAAACATATTTGTAATAAAAAGTACCTTTAAAATATATATTTCTTAATAAAAAGTACCCTTTCAGAATACATTTTTAATAAATAGTACACTTTCAAAATATATTTTTAATAAAAAGTACCCTTTAATAATATATTTTTAATAAAAAGTACCCGTTAAACATAAATTTTTTATATAAAGAAAGAACAAATTACAAACTCCCATCCCTGGGCTGCATAATATATTAGAATATGTGTATGTTTGTTTGTTCGTTACGAAGAGCTGGGTCACCAACACCACTTAACAAAAGTATACCTTTTTTCTTTCGTATTAATCTGACCCCCTCCCCAAAAATTCTCACATTAGAGCTCCAAACAACTATGACCACCGAGGAGTGCGCATTACTACCCTCTCCCAATAACAAACAAATAATGTCGTTAGTGTAGTTAGCAACAACACCTCTTCTTGTCACCCCACACCGTATTCTTAGAAAATTGACCACACACACACAAGTAACGATGACGACGCCGACAACAACCTACTGAACAATATAACGGCATTTATTATTATTATATATAGTGGAACACGATTTATGGTCTACTCACATGATGTCCAGATATCAAATTGCCTATCAAGAGTGAAAAGAAAAAAAAAACACACACACATACACAGCAAAAACCGCAACAATTCTATGCACAACCTCTACGCTCGTTCGACTACATCCCTTGTAGCAATTGTGGTAGGTGGCGGTATGAGAACTGTAACAATTTTAATAATTCTACAGGCTTGTTAATTTTTTTGTATAGTTACTGTTACTAATTTTACCGTTACACCTCGAAGAAACAATTAATAATCAAAAGAGTTATACTATTTTAATTGTCATTTGTCTTCTTTTCTTTTGTTTTTTTGTTCTTAACTCAATGTAAAGTTAACCGACAACGAGACGGTTTTCTTTCTACAGATTATAATGATTAGCGATTGCTTGTATTATACGCCAGCCATACGCTTTTATTGTGTTTGTATTTGTATTGGTGCTGTTTTATACGGTCGTTCGTCGGTTGGTGCAAACGACATTGTGACTGACGATCACGAGTTGTTTATTCAAATATTCTAGATTTGTTGTGTTTTTGTTTTCTTTTTTTTTTTGTTTGTGTTCAGCAACGAGTATTATTGTATTTGTTTTATATTTTCAAGTTGTTGTTGTTGCTGTTTTAATTTGCTGGAGACAAGTTGATGCCGGGTGCATGAAATGGCAAAAAAGGAAAGAAAGCAGATACAAATACAACAAAAAGTGATTTTATGCCGCATAATACGTTGTAATCATTTAAGTAATTAAATTTGTTTTTGTTTACTTTAGGTCTACTTGTTTTTGTTGTTGTTTTATTTTTGCATAAACACAGTAGTAGTTATTTAGTTGAAAATTATATGAAAGCAAAAATCCCGCCAGCCAGCCAGCAACTGGTAAACAATAACATCAATGAGCCTGAGAGGAGGGAGAGAGAGTGGTATTTATTGACAGCCACACTGATTGCTGTCTATTGAGATGAGTAATGAACATGAATGATGTGTTCTTCTTCTTATGTTGTGAGAATTAATTATGATATACCGTGGGAATGGATAACAAATATAATAAATACTAAATAAATGAAATTATTATATTTTATTTGTTGAAATAGAATTTGTTTTTAGAGGGAATAGAGAAAAATAAAGAAATGCCGTATGAGAGTGCTATGACATTGACAGACATCAGGGTATATTGTGATGAGCAATAAACCTATGAAGGATATTTTCTTCTTCATTTTCTTGTGTTTTAGGAATAAATTTAGATAAGCCGTGGGAATTGATAACAACTAGTATTATATAAAAATGTAGAATTTAAGTCAATGTTTTTATTGGAAAAAGAAACTAATCATAAGAATACAAAATAGGAAAAAGGAGGCAAGGAATCTTTTTTACTTTCCATAGTGTATCATAGTGTCATGGACATACATCAAATTAACTCCCAAAATAAAAAATATATAAATTAAACTAGAATTTTTTAATCCTTTTTTTAAAGAAAGTAAATACCATTTGTTTAGACGTATATTACTGATTTTGCCTTTTATAATCCTCCCGAAATATTTTTTCCAATAGATATTGACATTGTTTTTGATTAGGTGATTTGATTGATATGTGAAATCAAAGTGGAAAAATGACTTGGCATTTTTTTCTCTGACATCCAGGTGACTGATGTGTCACTTATCATTCATTATCTAAACGATATATGTGGGTTTGGTGCTTCCAAAAAAATATATACATATATATACTTTTATTTCGAATATAAAGTGATATCTGACTTTTACAAGCTACATGTACTATTTCATATCTACTAAAATAAATACAGACAAAAAAAAAATATGACAAGACACAAACATCGTTTTTTTATATCTTATGTCAACAGCATTTATTTTTTATCAACAAATAGCACGTGCCAAATATACACAATTTGGATTTCAAAACTTTATAAAATGGTATATATCATCCGTATATCACATAAAAAAAGATTTATGACTTACAAGAGACTGTAACAGAAGTTGTGAATGAATAATAAATCAATTATTTATATTACAAGTAAATTTGATGTGTTTCTTGACACCCTTATCACGTACATATGTTGTGAAGATTATGGAAAGGTCTAGAGAATGTAAGTTAAACATGGTACGCATAGAATGTTCATCTAGTAACAGAAATATCCATTAAATTTAATATATAAATGTTTAGATTGATCTCAACGTGGATTACTTTCTTGGATATGGAGAACAACTTTTTTCGTCTCTTGAATGTATTTAAAATTTTTACAGAGATTTTTTTCAAGGTTACTTCAGGTTATTTTTTGAATATCCTGAACGTAAATGTATTATGATGTTATTATTAAATTGATAATTTTCCACGAATCAAATAATTTAACAAAAAAATTTAAATATCCCAAAAGAGGCATGTAGAACCATCTGTGTCTCTAAATAACCGCTTTTTACCGGTATTAATATCAACACCAAACTATGCAAATATTCCACTCGTGTCTTCAATAGTTTAGTACACATTAGGAAGTTTGAATGATTGATCACTTTTCTGTCTCAATAACACTTGTATGAAACAAAGATTTATTTTTTTGCCACTTTTTACTATATATGGATGTGTTCTTCACAACACATACATCTGTGTATATACCCTGAAGGAAACGTGGGGACGTTGGTGGTCATGTTAACACTTTTTGTCAACAAGTATGGAAACATTGACGACACTTTAATTAAAAGTTGACTTCGGTATATTGTCGAGTGTACTCCGAAGGTTATTTGGCCGCTATATCGCCATGAACATGACGACACTTTTTCTACGACGTTGTCAACATGTTGTCAGTTATACTACATTTACTTTAATAAGAAGAAGCATGTTCACATTTACAGGTGATTGACTAATGTGCATCTTCTCTCTTTCCTTTTTACAACTTTGACAACATGTTGTCAGTTATACTACATTTACTTTAAGTGGGCCACACACGTCAAACATGTGCGTTCGATCGGTGTGAAGCTCCTAGCCCACACACGTCAAACGGATCCACAAAACTTCATTTATTATTTATTTTTGAAGCGTTAAGATGGACAGCGATAGTGATGACGGAAAAAAGACCAAATATTTTTATTTAATATAAATGTATTAAATATTTTTATTTTATTCCAGAAAAACATTTTAATTTTCCACACAGTAGAATATGTGTAAAAAAACATCAAAAAATTTCCCAAAACGTTTTTTTTTTCATATGTTTGACATTGTCCGCTGATCCACACTCCACGAAATTTCGCAACAAATGAGAAAATATCCACACACCAGGCCACAGACGTCAAACATGTGCGCGTCGCACAACGAAAAATTAAAAATTTTTAATTTCTTTCGATCGGTGTGCGCACCGGCAAATCGGTGTGAACACCGTACCACACACGTCAAACATTGCTTCGATTCACACCGATCGAACGCACATGTTTGACGTGTGTGGGCCACTTTAATAACAAGAATCATGTTCCCATTTACAGGTGATTGCCTAAAGTGCTTCTTCTTCTCTCTCTCTCTGTTCTTTCTGTTCTTTTTAAGACGTTGTCAACATGTTGTCAGTTATACCACATTTACTTTAATAAGAAGAAGCACGTTCAAGTTCACATTTACAGTTGGTTGCCTAATGTGCTTCTTCTTCTTTCTTTCCTTCAGCCCTTTTTAATTGTGTTGTCTTATATTCTTTTCGCGATTAATAAAACTATAAAAATCACATGTGAAGTAGGTTGTCAGATTGTCGGCAACTTCTGTGGTGAAAATATTTGTGTTTTTTGGAACCTTTTGTGGAGTAGCCGTCAACAGTTGGTCAACTGTATTGGTGTCAATGGCAATAGGCATTCGCTATTGGTATTTCCTACAGGGCACGTATCTGCATAGGGGCTTGACTGATGGATAAGTTGATAAATTTTATTTAAATACAACAATAAACAAACCGTGTGAATTAACTGATAACGACAAGAAAAACGAAAAACGGTGTGCAAACAAGACAAGTAAATCAAAACAATTCATGTTCATTATTTGGAGGCAGGCTGACAGCAGCATTTCTCACAAAAAAGTCAATAAACACAAGCAAAAAAAAAAAACAACAGCAACACATTTTTTAAATTTTTCCTCTCATATGACTTGACTGGCATGGCAAAGCACGCGCTTCTTTCATAATTTTTATCAGATTAAATTTTTGTTATATTGGACGCCCGCCTTTTTTCCAGCTATAACATGGGGGAACCCCATAATGCACGGGAACTATGGTACTCTCTCACACACACACGCCCAATTGCCGATAACTTATATGGCCTTTATATTAGGAACAATTTAAATTTGTCGAGGTACATGTAAGGCAAAGGGGAACGGGTGATTGAGTGATTGGTTGGTGACATTTACCGTAACAGAAGACGTAACTGAACTTCTTCAACATGAAATGTGGTGTTTGTTGGTACGTGCGTCCGTGTGTGTGTGTGATTGACATTTCATCAACACTTACACCCCACCAAATATCAGTTAGACCTTTGATAGAAATAAAATGAATGTGAACCGAAGGAAGGCCGATGGCGGCCAATTGAATATCTCGTTATTGCCAGACATTATGGCGTCATGTAAGAAAAAGTGATTATTAACTGAATTTAAGTGTTTGCCTGGGCAAATCACAACGATAATTATCATCATCAGTATTTGATAATGGGTAATTGTTGGCTTAATTTTTTTTTGTATTTAATGAATTGTAATAAAAAAGCGGAATTGGATTTTTTTACTTTGAAACAAAAAAACCTTGCGTTATGGTGGCCATTAAAAAAAAAATAAAAAAAAATCCACGCATTGAAAAAAATTAAAAAAAAAAATCCACGCCTTGAAAAAATTTAAAAAAAATCCACGCCTTGAAAAAATTTTTTTTTTTTTAAATCCACGACTTGAATTTTTTTTAATCCACTCCTTGATTTTTTTTTAATCGGCGCCTTAAATATTATTTTTTAAAAAAATCAGCGTCTTGAAAAAATATTTTTTAAAAAAATCCACGCCCTAAAAAATATTTAAAAAAAAAATCCACGCCTTGAAAAAATATTTCAATAAATAAAAATCCACGGGTTCATCACAAGGACCCCTGAAAACATATATAAATTTTTTTAATAATCCACGTCATGAAAACCGGTATATTTATTGAAAAGTTCTAAACACTAATTGCTGTTTCTTTCTACTTTTTCTAATTTATTTATGTTTTTTTTTTCGAAATATCATTTGACACATTAAAAAAATGCCTACAATGAATTGCATTGTTGTCGTTATCATTAAAAAGCTTTTTAATGTCAATCGACAAATGTTAAATAATAATAAAAAAATAACTAATTATTTTGAATGATGACATTATTGTCTAACAAAAAAAAAATGAAAATATTGCCGGCCGGCACCAATCGATAGACGTCAACCCGTTGAAACACCTGGGACAAAAAAAAACAGACACCCACTCAAACTACCATCTACACCCACATATGACCAACTAACACCAACCAATCGGCCAACAACAACAACGTATTTATTCGCATTCTTTTTTTAATTTTGTTTTTAAAGACACAAAAAAGTGAGTGAGGTTCTGAACAATTAATCGATGGATTCCGGAACCCTCTGCTGCAAATACACGTAAAAACACACTCATTTAATATTTGATTGATGATCACCACCCAGCACAGCACCACCCAGTCGAGCACCTCTCACACACAATAATTGATTGCCGATCGTCGTCGTCGCCGTTGTGATCGTTGTTGTCGCCGGTTTTGTTTAATTTACAACTCCAATTCAATAAATATTGCACACAGACAATTATGCCGTGGGAAACTTAATGCTAATCATAAAAAAATATTTATTTTATTTTGTTATTGTTTTCCTATATATAAATTCTGACGATGGTGATGATAAAGCCGACATTTGAAATTTATTAACACTTGAAGTTTTCAATGGAAACGTTTGTAGTTTTATTATTAACACCTTTGTTTGCCCCATCTCACACAACGGAAAAGAAATAAAATGAAACGGAGTGGAAAGGAAAGGGAAGTGGGGGGACGGCGTGGATTGGAACATTGCTTTGTTAAATGTTTTTATAAACAAATAATCGGTCACACATCGGCCAATCAGCCAGCCAATGGGTCGTCAGTCAGCAGTCATTCCAATTAGAAATTAAATGGTGGAGTTGGATGATCTCTTCAATCATCATAATGATCATGATACATCATGTGTGCACAGCACAACAAATACAAATTAATAGGTTTGATGGAGCGATAATCACACACACAACGACAGAAATCGAACGTAACCTAAATGACGGCATTGGAAAAATTCACATGTGCGTACAAGAGAGGTGTTAAAATGACTGAATGAATGACTTAGAGACTGCGCAAAATATTTATGTCAATATTTACAAAATAGAAAGGGGATTTTTCCAGAGTTCCCAGCAGCAAAATATGGAATTACTTTCTGAAATACAATGCATTTTCTGGAATTGTTAAAAAAAGAAAAAACAAGAAAAAAAACCAAGCCTTGGAAATATATTTAAAAAAAATCCACGCCTTCAGTACGAATTTCCAAAAATGCATACTTAGCTCAATCCTACCCCCTAACAGTGATCTAATTCCACATTTCAAGATTCCAGCTCTTTTAAGGTTCACCCAAATCCAAATGTGGTACACATTAGTTGGAATTTCCAAAACATCCCTACATCCTATACCACAAGAATAATCCTGATTTCAAATTCAGGATTCCCGCTCAATTGTTTCACCCAAAATTTAAATTGTACAAAATTTAGTACCATTTAGTACCCATATGTATGAATTTTTAAACAGTGGTAATCTTAGTCCCAATTTAGATTAGGCGAGTTTACTTGCCGCAAGTCTTTGTGTATTTTGTTTGTAGTGTCATTTCAGAAAAAATAATTCAATTCAGAAAATATATGTTTGCAACCGAATTGCCTTGTATAAACGCATGAAGCAAGTTCAAAAGAGAACGATAAAAATTGCCGCAAGTAAACTCGCCTAATATAAATCAGGACTTATTTCAAAATTTCAGTGTTCCAGTTCTATCGGTTCACCCAAAATTCAAATTGTACAAAATAACAGTAGGATTTAGTATTTTTCGTACATATATACATATATAATCCTACACTGCGTCGGTAATGTTAATTTCAAATTTCAACTTCATCTGTACTACCAAATTAGAATTGTACCAAATATAGTACTATATAGAACTTTTCGTATACATGAGCACACACATCCTAAACCACCCACTTTATATCGAAACTTACTTCTCAACCTTGATTCGCATTCCAAATTTCAAGCTTATAGCTTTATCCGTTTATAGATGTATATGTACCAAATTTAGTGCATTTTACTACGTTTTGGATACTTAAAGTTCGAATGTACAAAAAAACCCCTTCATCTATACTACATTCCATCAATGGCCCTCATTTCTAATTTAGGATTTCTAGCTCTACCGGTTCGCTACGAAATACAAATGGTAGCACATTTAGTACTTTTCGTGCCGTTCTAGTACTAATTTCCGAAAAACCAGTTTTATCTGAAAATTTAAATAATTTTGCCAATTTTCGAGTACTGGAAATTAGGAAATAAAATTTAATTTAAATGTCAGAAAAAAATAATTTTGGTTCATTGATGTGTGCCCTGTTACCTTTACGACGATACCTTGGTAACTAGTGACACTGATTTGATACTTCTTTTCGTTATCTTTTTTGTCAGCCATGTTGTTTTTTTACTCTCATTAAAATGTGATAATGTCTGTGTGCTAAAGCTGAGCTGATGAAAGTGTGAGAGAGTGTGTGAGAGTTATGCATAAATGCGTACGCTGGTGTACTCTTGTGATTAAATGATGTAAATCACTATTGAACAGAACTAAATTTGAATGTGTGAGAGCGTAACTGAGAGAAAATCGTCAAAATGACCAAGGAAAATAGAAAAAAGAATACGTGTATAGCAGAGCAGTGTTGGGCAAAATTAAATTGAGAGCAAGTATGAGAAAAAAGAATACGTGTATAGACATCACAGATATCGTACTAAATAAATAAAATGTCAAAATTTGCTTATTATAAAATCGCTTAGCCACATATCAAATTTTGTCATTAAAAATCAAACATAAAAATACTCTCTATTGTTTGGCTAATAAACCAAAAAATGAGCAATGAAACAATTACTATTTGGCATTTTTATTGTTCTCCAATAGGGGTTCCTCTTTACCCAATGATCTCCATTAACATGATTTTTTTGTCTAATTAAACAAAACCAAAAAATTAACACATTGCTTATAAATGAATTAATAAATTAATGTAAATTTCTAAAATAGAGCTATTAGCAGGCAAATGTCAACATAAAGACTCCGATAATTGACAGTGAGGAGGATCGGCGCAACATGCGTGCCATTACGACCATAACTCCACTCCATTTCATTCGCTGATCGTCGTGTGGACTTTGTTAGTTTTTCCATTACATGATAATTGGATTAATTTGTATGTTATAAGTGGACACCCTACCCTTTTCTTATCTCTAGAGTTAAAATACGAAAAAATCCAAATTTAATTTTATGTTTGTTTGCACGCACGCACGTGCCATACATGACCAGCACATATTTATCAACAATTTCAATTCAATTCTCACATGATCATCTCTGCCAAAGAGGCGGAGATAAATAAAATTTATATTTGTAGTTAGATGTTGTCGTCGTCGTCGCTGCCGTCCCGACACTCTAAATATAACCATAAATAAAAAATACGATTTTAATTTGGGCCAAAGCGCCCCTAAAACATTTATTGATCTAACAACGAACAGAGGCACGAACTGACCGCATGAATTGACATTATGTTTATTCAAGATATATATGAAAAATTGGAATTAGTTTCTGTCTATATATATATACATATATATATAGCTACAAGGCGAGAGGATATTATGCAAATTAGCACATCTATATATTTACGTATGGCCTATTGAAAATGTTTGGATAAAAAACAAAGAACATATTTGTTCTTGAAATATTTTTAGATATGACGCAAAAGTTTGTGAAAGTTATTAAAAAAATAAAAAATAAAAAACAATACATCACGTGATATTTTTGCGAAGGAATAAACCAAAAATATTATTTACACTGAACAACAAAAATATATTTGAGATGTTGGATTTTTTTAATAACCTTCTATTTTATTTTATTGATTTTGCAGTACTTTTGCCTTAGAGGAAATAAATCGAATATTCTAAATCGTGAATATTCTTTTGATCTATAAATTAGCAAATTATTAATTTAAAAATTTAAATAATTTTGCCAATTTTCGGGTAGTTTAATTAAGAAAAAAATGTAGAAAAACAATTTAGAAAATAAAATTTAATTTATTTGTCAGAAAAAAGTATAACCTTAATAATACTGGCGTAGATAATCATGATTCATGCAAAAAATTGATGTGTGACCTGTTACCTTTACGAAGATATATGATAAATGACAGTTATTACAATGCTGCTGTTCAGCATTGATAACTAGTGACACTGATTTGATATCTCTCTTCTTTATCTTTTTATCAGCCATGTTGTTTTTTTTACTCTCAATGTTATCACCTCTAAGTGATTTTAACCTAAAGCTCAGCTGATGAAAATGTGAGGGAGAGAGTGAGTGTGTGAGAGTTATGCATTAATGCGAACGCTAATTGACTCTTTGCATAAATGAATGAAAATCACAAAAGAGAAAAAAGAATACGTGTAACCACATCACAGCTATCGCACGATTTAGTGCATGAGTGATGTAAATAAAATAAAATACAAGAAATCGCTTATTGTAAAATCATTAGACACACGTCAAATTTTGTCATAAAAATCAAGCTTGGCCAATAAACCAAAAAATATATTTTTAGAAATTATACAATTACAGCCTGTTTTTGTAAAATTCGAATAAAACCAATTCGAACGAATTACTACCAAACCTTTATTTATATAAAAAATGTTTTTTTGATTCTAAACAAAAATAAATGACATATTTTTCAAAAACAAGGAGTTTGGTCGTAAGTCACTCAAATTCGTTCGTTTAGAATTTTACAAAAACAGGCTGTTAATATTTCAATTTTTCTATTAATTATCTCTTATCATGGTTTTTATCTTCATATTATTCGGGGGAAATCCATATGTTGTTATCTTGCAGGATGAGTGGTCAATATTAAATATGTTATTAATAATATTCCTGATATATCTGCCATAAACCGGCTGGAACTGACCTTTGTCGTTTTTTTTCTAAATCAACTTAAAACAATTTTTTTGTGTTAATTAAAAAATTCAGTCACGAGACAGAGTAACACAAATTATGAACCATTTTAGGAAGAGGGCTACTAGGTAAAGGTGTAGGTGTCAATTAAAAGGAAATACACGGCTTTTTGGTTGTTTGGACGTTAATTAAAAACAAAGGCATTCTCAATTAAGTTTAGCCACTAATTTAATATTCTGAAACATGCTCGGTGTGTGAACAAGTAAGCAAGCCCAAAACCACACCCACCCATTTTTAATTAATGATTTATTTTATTAGTATTTTGTGAGCGAGAAATATGCACAAGGTTGTCTTGGTTCTTTGAACCAATGTCAAAACACTTAATTATGCCGACAGTCAGCAGTTTGATTTCCGGTTTTAAATGGGAAACTATTTTACAAAAAAAAATCTTAAAATATCTGCTTTAATGTCAATGACTTTTTTAAAGTTCTCTCCTCTTTTTCCTATCAGAGCGTAACGAAATTTCTTGAATGTGTAATATATTCTATTATATTCGACAAGGAACAGATAGTGGTATTAGAAAAAAATCTCAAGTACTTAAAAGGCAAAAACACTCAAGTGCTGGAGAAAAATAACAAACAAGCACATTATGGGGATTACTTGTGTTTGACAGATAAGTGTTGTGATAGGTAACGACAGAGCTATAATTTCTTGTCAAACAGTCAACCAAGGAAAAACTTTGCAAATTTTCATTGGTCAAAATATTTACAAAATATTCTGTTTACTTAACAAATCTTGGATTTCAAATACAATGAATGTCAAATAATTATCAAATTTAATATCAGCTGATAAATTTCATGGATCAGAGATGCTTTATTTAATAAATCAAAATTAATTTTGTTTATATTTATTTTTGATTTGTTGTCTTATTGTCATTTGAAAGAACCACAACCAACATCTGATAAGATAAATTAAAACACATCTAATATTAGACAGATCTGAATCATAATACCGCGCTACCGCAATAAAATTTATGACAATGCAATGAATTAATTTAGTTGCTCAAAGAAGAAAAAAATACAAAACAAAAAAGCATGTGACTTCCAGCAGACAAGAAAAACCAGCTTTATTAAATAATTAAAAAATATTTTTTATACATGTGCATACACATACATGACAAAAAAAAAATATGTTAAGTAGGAGATTTTTTATAATTGACTTTAAGGAGGGAAGGAGGGACAAAAGATAAATATTTTATATCTGTAAAAATAAATTTTTCCTAGTCCCTAGACTAGATTTTTATAACTAGTTCATTTAAAGATTTAATTTGTTTTAGCTGAATTATTTTAATTTAAAAATAAAATAATAAATAAATATATCAAATTTCTTATATTCCACAATTACAGGAAATTTGTTTGAGTTTATAATAATAAAATATAGTAATATTCAAAAATTGCATATACCAATTCATTGTATGGCCAGGTGACTTAAGAAAAGTAATCATATGTATGTTTCTCTTTAAAATCGTATCACTGCTCTCTTTGAGCAATGTAAAAAAGCAAATGTAAACAAGCACAAAAGAGCGTATTTCTGCTTGTTCCTGCCTTAAAACAATGTGACATTTAATCAAATGATTTGATTAGCTTGCACTAGGGAGAGAGTCTGAGTCTCTCAGTGCAAATTAATCAAAAATGGAGGGAGAGAGGAAGGCATAGTCAGCTATGGGAAAAAAGAAAATTGAAATTGACGTCAGATTTTTGTGTGTACCGCCAAAGATGATTTAAATAGAAATTTATTTAAAAACTTTTCTGATTATCTTGGAATAGTTGTATTGAATCCTGTGGTATTTGATTTATTTGTTCATGTCTATATTCTAAGGATACCTGGCCACTGCACAAAGTTGAAGCCATAAACTGTACAGTACCTACAGTTTGTACAACAAAATGTTCTCATCTGTCCGAAATATTCCCAAAAAAAGTTCCAATCACCAACTATATTTATGGATATAATAAATGATAATTCTTTGGAAAAAACTATAAAAAACATGTCCAATATTTACGTTATAATTTATCTAACTATCGAATAACTAACTTTTTTTCACATTCTCAGCTGTAAACAATGAAATTTATTATTTCGTTTTCATTTTTTTGTTTTTTCAAAATTGATAAGATAGATCTAACAAATTATATTTTTTTGGACAGTTGTGACCCATAATTGGCTAATATATGACAATGCAGTGTAATCTATTTTCATGCATGTGTTGTTGTTGCTGTTGCTGTATACGGCGGACGATCTATGCATGTGACTAGAATAAATTGTTTTTCAAATCAAGTAAATAAAATTCAAAATAGATTTTATATGCAAAAACAAACAACAACAAATCTAAACAGTATTGATTGATCAAGAAGAAGACTGAATTATAAATTTAACAATAAAAAAAGAATTGGATAAAAATTTTTGTAAATTGTATGAATGAAACACAATAAAAATGCATGTTTTGAAATATAAAAACACAAAGAAATCCATTCATACAAGAATAACAGCAGCAGCAACAACAACACAACGGCAATCATGCAAACCCACGACGAAACACACATATTCAACAAGCCAACACACACACAACCACACATGTACTGTATGACATAATAATCACGAGAGACGTACAATGATTATCGACCAAGTCATGTGATTGCTTTTTTATTTATATTTTGAGAGTGAATGCCTGCCTTGCCCGTTGGCGGGCTGTTAGGTTGGTTGTTCGGTTCGGCTTGCTGGCTGGCTGACTATTCGTTGTGGTGTTGTTTGCTTTGAATGCCTAACTGCCTGTCGGCTGCGGCAGCCGCCTGCGTTGTTAGTGTACTTTGCTTACTTTATAACCCACCAACCAACCAACCCATCCGCAAGGGGATTGTTACGATACGATAAAGAAAGGGAAATATAATTAACAACTCCCGCGATCTCTTTGCATATTAATAAGATCCTATTCCTCTTATTCCATTCTCCTTTGTTTTGAATTGTTTCATTTATATTTGGTTGTTTACTATAATACATCACCATCCATGTTTGATCATGTGTGGTAAAACAAAGCACAACAACAACAGCAAAAATCCCACCCAGAACCGCCATAAGGTGTCAAAGTATCAACAAATCCCACTCAATAACCATTTAGGAATTAACTATGATAAACACACGGGGGGACAAACAAAAAATAACCAACAATAACAAAAGAGAGAGCAACAAACAAGTTTGTTATCAAAAAATAACAAACAGCCACCATCACTTTTATTTACACAGCCTGTCATCGACAGCAGCGGGGTTTTTAAGTAAATAATTGCAACAATAAATGAATTTGTTCTTATTTTTTCTTTTTATTTCTTAGTAGTCATCTTCTTCTTTCTTTTGTGAAAATAGCAATTTATTTAATTTTCTTTCTTTTGCGATTTGTTTATATGAATTTAAACAGCTGTTGTGTGTGTGTTTGTGTACATAGCCATAGAGCTGTGTTGTTGCTTTGTTCAGCTCTTCTCCTCTATAAAATTAAAGAGTCCAATGCAAAGAGATTGACAGTGCATGCTCCAATATCGCATATGCATGCATGCATATCATCAGTCTGAGAGTATTTCCCCCCATTTGGCATCAAGTGAACTGAGAGAGGGCATACACAAAACGGTAAATGCAAATGCAATCATGACGTATAGACAAGCAAATAATAACAACAACATCAATATTAATAGTAGAAGAAATATCCCAATGATAAGTGTAAAATAAATATTATTTTATTTACATTTTACAATACAATACAAACAAAAGAAAACGCAATGAAAAAAAGACAAAAAAAGTAAATAAAATAAACATTAAAATAATCAATTAGTTGTGTTAATTAGTGGGTTATTTGTTTGCACATTAGAATCTCTTTGTGTGAATTCTTGTGTTAGGCGATCGTTCGATCTAATGCAGTAATTCTCATAGACTATTTCACAAGGTATGCAGCAAAAGTGAGTGTGAGAGGGAAATGTCAAAATATGAAAATACAACAAGCTTTGTCTCTAGTTCTAAGGAATTTGGTGTTTACATTAAAAGAAGTCATGGGAAATTTGAATACAATATGTATGTAGTTTTTGTTTGATTTCTCCACATAAATTAATAAATACAATGTAAAAACTGAAACAATCAGTATTGTTCTTTTGTGAGAGTGATAGATTTATGTATTAACAAATTTATCAAGTAAAAACGGGACGCTTTTCCAATAAGGGATTTCCAACGAGATGCGAATTGCCGAGTATTTATATAAGCTACATTTACAGATATCTACCAGATTTCTGCGTCGTTATAACATGCTTTACATCAAGTCTTGAATCTGAAGGCTTATAAAGTTCAGTCCGCGTTGACGCGCGTTTTTAATACCACAATGTAATTAGCGTATTATTAAAGATACGGCATCGTTCTTTCATACACACAGTGCCGATGTTATCTTTAAATTTTGGCCACACGCATATAATTCACACACCCAAAATCTATTAAAAATCATGTTTAAGATATATTTACATCTAGTTACAATGTAAAACTTAGCTAAATCATGTCTAGACATGTTAATTTTATAAACTAATTTCATTAAGTCCCAATAACTTACCTTAAATAATTTTTCGAATGTGTTGATTGATTTGCCGTCGCTTTTCTATTATTGTTGCCATATTGTTTTGTTGTATTTGTTTTTTGTTGGATTGATGTTGAGCCGACACCGCCACAGCCGCTGTTGTTGTTGGTATTATTGTTGTTAACGGAAGAAGACAATATGCTGGCCAAAGAAGAAGAGCGTGATAATGAGACGTTTGTTTGAGTATTACAAGTTGTTGCAGCTGCAGATGAGTTGACAGCAGATGGTATAGATGGTGCGGCGGTCGACGAAGAAGAAGAGGGAAAGAAAAGTTTGTTTAATAAGGCCATGCTCTTTTAATGTTGCTATTATTTTTCGTGTGTGTGTGTGTGTAGGGATAACAGATGTTTTTGGCAGAGTTGGTTGGCCTCACAGTGTGAAGAAAAGACGACGCACACGCGTTTACGTATTTGCGGAATTTTACTAGTTTTGTCGTTGTTTTTGTTTATTTTTTTTTTGTATATTCAAGAATTTTTATAACGGATTTTCATTTGTTTTTTTTTTTTGCGAAATGTTTCCGGAACAAATAAAACCCAATAGAGAACACACATTTACAACCGTTAAATGTTAATATAAACAAACAAGCGCATT
Source organism: Musca vetustissima (assembly GCF_032173495.1). NCBI lineage: Eukaryota > Metazoa > Arthropoda > Insecta > Diptera > Muscidae > Musca > Musca vetustissima. The sequence goes on along the minus strand of NW_026887089.1, from coordinate 213,187 downwards.
TCACTTTTAACCCATTATGCTTGTTGATGTTGACGACCCGACCCGACACAACAATGGAAAATTAAGATGGATGGGAAGAAGAGTAGGAGGAAATAGATACAAAATTTCTCTTGTTTTTATTTCACACTAGTGTACTATTATTTTACACTGCATAAGCACATCGCACCGTACCGCATAGATAATTGCGTTTCTCTGTTTGCTGGTTGTTTTCTTTCTCAACACCACAACAAGCTGTAGCAGCAGCACCACACATGAATTGATTATTTTTTCTTTGTTTCATTTTCTTCTTCTATCAATACATTTTACTTCGTTGTGGTACTGTTGTGCATATTGTAGTCGCCGTCGTCGCCGTTGTGGTCTTCTTCGCATTCATAATTTATTTTGTTTTTATTTTATTATTTTTTTGTAGAACATTCGAACGAAGAAAGACCTTTGACTTTTTAAGATACAATAATACTATTTTTGAAAACAAATACAAAATACGTTAATTTTTTTTCGTTGTGATTTGGTAGTTAACGCGAATTGGTTTTGTTTTTATTGACTTTTACAATAAAACACTTTTTTGTTATTTTTATTTTTTTTTTCTTTTTTTACACAAATGAAGAAAGCTTAAAATACCGAAATGCCATCGAAAACAATTGACAAGAAAATAACACACATGTCTTAATCAAGTGAAAACTCACGGATCACTGAATGATGGCATATGTTTAGCTCATTTCACATTGGCATTACCAATAGGGTTGCCCTCATTTTTAAATAACAATTGAAATTTTAAACATTGTTACACAGAATTTAGCACCAATTTTAGATTTTTTCTTATATATTAATTATATTAAACGCCTCTATTATTGTACTGAGCTTCCTTTTACTGAAATAATTCCACAATTCTCATGTAACATAAAAAATCGCAAATTGCCTACGCACATTTGGCAACCCTATTTACTCTCAGCAATTTTGTTTGATTTTTTTTTTTTGCCACAAGAGATTACCCGCCGTAAACAATATTGTGTGCGGTTGGTCATAGGCCAAACAATTCAATTTTTTCTCCGCTTTTATCTAACCAAAGACACAATTTTAATTCAATTAATCTTTATTTAATTTATTCCACTATATTTCCTTTACTTTTTGTTATTAGCTTCCATCATTTACTTCATTTGTTTTTTATGTTTGTTTGACCATTTGATATATATGTGTGTATTTTTTCGTTTCGCAAATCACGTGCTATTATGTTAATCACTTCTTTTTATTGTATTGTTTGTATTACACATCTTCTATTCGTTTTCGTAAACCTCAAATGAACTAAACTGAGAATTTCGCAAGTTTGCAGACTCCATAACTAAACCGAAAACCACAACTAAACAACAAAAAATACTTTGTTGATTGGAGTGTGTTCCAAAATGTGCGTTCAAACTGATCTATTCACTGAAATGAACTGTGTGAACTATATGTAATTCTTTCGTTATTTTTTTTTTGCTGGGTTTCAGTGCATCTTCAACCGTAGCATAAAGTAAAATGTCAAAAACGTTTGAGAATGGAAAAATAAAAGAAATGAAACAAATAAGATGTCAGTCAGAGCACAATTAAGCGGTGTACACACTATCATTTTTGACTGTCAGCTTTTTCTCGATTATATTTAAATATTTTTGTGGTTGCCAAAACAATGTGAGGCCACACTATCAAACAAGCAAAATTTGAGCAAGAAAAAAATGCTAGTGTGTACACCGCATTAACCCATTCCCAGCCATTTCTTTATATTTACCAAAACAATGCATACATTTTCAGAAATTTGACATACCATTTGACAACCACAATAATAAAGTTCATTATAAGTCGACTATATAATAAATCCTAAGAAGATGTATCAAACAAAAACCTTTGTTTTTGTCTCGACCATATGTCAAATTTTTCCTTATAATATTTCACATGATTGGCAACATTGTCCATCAAATCCTAATAGGGTCATCAGCTGCTCTAAATGGACTACCTATTTATTTTACCATGGTTTAGGAGTATCGTTAAGTGCATTATATCTGAGTTTGCTAAATCCACTCATTATTTCCATATGGAGATAATTTGAAATACAAAACGACATTTACATTAGAACGTTTAACTGGATTAACTAATTTTATGAATTTGAAATATATACATTGGAATTTACAATTTAAACATACGGGTGCAATGAAAAAGTGATATAACATACAGTACAATTATATAACGTAGGCTATTCATATTATGGCTTGTTATGCCATTAAAAAATTTCAGATTATAACTATAATTTAAACTATGGAATTGATATTTGAAATCGAGTAGATTTAGTAGACTGAAAGTGCATTAACAGCAGACAGGATATAGTACCTCGATTTATAAATCTGATTATGTCATTTGAGATAGAGTGGATTTCGATGTATATAGCGTTTTTGCATATTTTTTTTAAAACATTGAAACCTAAAACGGCATGTACATTAGAACTATTTACTGGGTTAACCTACTTTATGACGATTTATGTGACATATATGCAAAGGAATTGCCAATTGAAAACCACTGGGTTAACGAAAACCGGTTAAATATAAAAGTACTATTAAATTAGAACCTACTCTAATGGTCTGTTCCCGTACTGCAAGAATTTATTTGATTTTACAACTTTTTTCGAAAAATACCTTATCATAGTAAAAACTAGTAGCATGTATACAATGGAATTGACAATTGAAACCCACTGGGTTTACAAAATCCGGTACAAATAAAACACGCTTCAGTTCTATAATGTGTATGTAAAGGGAAATTGATGATATAAAAGGCACTACTGACATCAAAATCAATTCCATAGTTTAAACGTGAAAAAACATCAACCGGATTCATGATGTATACCCCATGGTATTGACATTTTAAATTAAATGATTTCATAATCTAAACGAGCTTATTTTGTTCAAATCCATAGTGTATCCGTCAAATATAATCCATTCGAACATAGCGTATACGTCACGTATACGCTATGGAATTGACATTTGAGATCGAGTGGATTTATATATTAGAACTTTTTACTGGGCTAATTGACTTTATGCGAATTTTTTGACATATATCCAATGGAATTGACAATTTAAAACCAAGAGGTTAAAGAAATCCACCACAATGGAAATGTAGTATAAATTACGAATTATTATAGAACACTTTTTTTTGTAAATTAGCCCTAAATTACGAATTTTATTAAAACAACATTGGCGTAACATTGACATTTCGAATACGCCAACGTTTTCTATGTTATGTGATGAGTAGTGATCTTACGCCGCCGCCCGGATTTAGGCAAACCTTGAGCTCTCCTCGTTTTACAAATGCTGCTGTTCGACAGACACGGTTGCCAACCCCACAAGCATACAAATCTCAAAATTCATTGTCGTCGAAGTTGAAATATATATCTTCAGCTGGAAATCTCTTGGTCATATTTTTTTGTGTGTGTGTTGAAAGAAACTCCGAATGCCAAGAAGAAATTATTAGCCAACAAACTATCAAACCAATCAGGACACAATCAAAAACTACTCCTTGAACTGAATATTGTGTCGCTCTTAGTGCATCCAAAAAAAGTGGCCTTTTCAATTATTTAATAAGCAATTATCCATGCAAGAAGAAGTGTATCGGTGTGTGTGTGCCAGAAAATAAGTTTTTTTCTTTCGTTCATTCTGCTGGTGTCGACTCGAGAAAATCTACGAGAAACATATTTTGCAAAGTAAGGGAAATTAGTGTATTTCGAAGAAAGGAAGAAGAAGAACAATGTAAGTTTTAATTTGTCTGCTGAAAATTTCGGGGATTTGTGAAATCTCTTGAATTGAAATTTACGCCATCCATTTTGTTGGTGCTACTCTCATACGTTTTGGTTTTTTTTGTTTTCTTTTGTTGCTTTATCATGCGAAGAGGAGGAATGTTTTGTGTGAGTGTTGTATATGTGTGCGTTTGTGTGCACAGTAAATGAAGCATTCCTTGAAATGGAGACACCAAAACAATTCAGTTTTTTTCGTTAGGAAAGAATTAGAGCGAGATAGCTAGATTTGTTTTGGCTGAGAATTTTTGTTTTGTGTTGAGGTGTCCTACCGAATAGTGAAGTAATTGTCCTACCAAGCCAGACAGTCAGCAAATAAACAAAATGAAGTTTGTGCATGATGCTTAGTGTTTTGTTGTGTTGTGTTTGTTCATCCTTTAGAAAAAAAAACAGCAGCTGTGTTTCTTACACCTGCCACCACCTGCTGCTGCTGCTGTGGGGGATGTTTTTCTTTCATTTGACGAAGATTTTTTGTAGTTGAGAATGTTTTTTTAAAGATGTTTTTTTTAACATATTGAAGGAATTATTGTTTGAAAATATATTCAATTTAATAATTGTTTTAAATTTCAATAATTAAGTGGATTTAATTATAATTATGTTGCTTTACTGCAACTTCTGGCTTGCAGTATAAATAATTTCATTTTGTTTTGTTAGAAGGTTTTTTATGTTTAACAAATTTATAATAAGGCAATTTAATTTTTTTTTTTTGGATATTCTTAATTTTTAGAATTTTATAAAATTCAATATTACAGATTTTTATTTGCAATAAAAATTAACTAATAAATTTGTTGTTTTATCTTACAGAAAATAATCCACAAACCAAATACACCACCGCTACATTTTTGGGCTTGTACCATTTGAGAATTTTGTAAAAAAAAACAAAAAGGGAAAAAACAATGGCTTGTGCAACACTTAAACGTACCCTGGACTGGGAATCAATAAATCAACGCCCAAACAAACGACGACGTTGTAATCCATTCGGACAATCAGGTAATACTGGTTCACCATCACGTTCCTCATCAATGGGTCATGATGGCGGCATTCCCGGCTCCAATCCACAATCGCCTAGCAGTCGTTTTGTTCGTGAACCTCAGCCCAGCCCCTTTGCTGAGGCAAATCTAACAAAAATGTCACCGGACAAAATGTCACAGAACATCCGCGAAGAAATCAAACGGTTACACAGACGTAAACAGCTGCCATTTTCATCGGCGGCCATTGAACGTATGCAAGATTCGGAATCGAGCGGTTCAGAAATGGGACCAGACAGTCCACGACGTCCCGACAGTCCACCAAGTATTGTTCGCAATCCTGAAAAGGCATTATTTACATTTAAACAGGTAAGTATTTAGGTTTTTTAATTTTGTGCTTATAGTTCTCAGGGGAAGGTATTGTTTGTATAGAAATAAGACTCGTGAAAGGTGGGTTTTTATGGTCGAAGACTTGCATAGATGCACCGCACTGTCTGTATTTTTCATCCCATCACAAACATTTAAGAGCCTTATTAAGTGTTTTGGAAATTTCCATCTCTGTTATGAACATATGTAAAATTTTGTTTCGATCTGGCAACTCCTTCATATAGAAACAGTTTTTCAAAAAGACGCATTCGCATTTTTTACAATGGAATCACGCATTTGTAATTGTTTCATTGTTAAAAAAATTGTGGATGGGTCTTTTTTGAACACCTGTTTCTACATGAAGGAGTTGCCAGATCGAAACTAAATTTAACATAGACTAAGAACTTTCGCAACTGCCCTTGTATATTCCTTCTGCAGGTCATTAACTCAATGTTTAAGGAATTACCAGATCAAAACTGAATTTAACATGTGTCCATAACTGAGATGGAAGTTTTCAAAACACTTAACTTTTTTTCTGTTTTTACCGCGCTTTCTGTGCTCTAGGCTAAGAACTTTCCGAACTCTGCCCTCATACAATATTGGTTTACAAATCGGTTACTAATAAATTATTGTCAATTCTGTTTTATTTACAGGTGCAATTAATATGCGAGCGAATGCTTAAAGAACGCGAAGATGAATTGCGTGAAAAATATGATGCTGTACTGACAACAAAACTTGCAGAACAATACGATGCTTTTGTCAAATTCACATATGATCAAATACAAAGACGTTACGAAGCTGCTCCAAGCTGTAAGTATAACCCAACCCATACATAAATGAGTTGAATTCGGTTTTAATAACTCAGTTTTTCCATTTTCTATTGTTTTACAGATTTGTCGTAATTTCGGACCTCAGGCGCATATATCCCAAATTAGTTTCTTATGTAGACGCTAAGGATCTAACTTCCTCCCAGCCTTTATGTCATTTAACGCCAACACCGCAAATAATTTCTTTTTTTCTTTTTGTTAATCAACAAAAATAATAACAACAACAAAATACTTTCATATGCAGTCATTTATATATTTTGTTGTTTCTATTTTTTTAATTAATTTTTTTCAATGAATTCGAATTAAATTTAAACAAAATCTATATTTTATTTTTTTCATATATATTAAAAAAACTATCACAATAATAATATACATACATGTATTTAAAGAAACAACAACAAAACAAAAAAATGACACCTCATTATACCTGCAGGTTAAATACATTAAAAAAACATATTTGCATACCAATAATTATTTTTTAAAAATTAAAACACAACAACAAGTTAAACAATACTGGAAATAAAAATGAATTACAAATGAATAATATATTGCATACAAAAAGAATGAGAAGCAGAAGAAACCAACAAAACAAAAATTGAAGCAAACAAAAAAACTAATAATTTATAAAATTAGTAAATAATATATTAGTAATATTATAAAAATACAACATGTGGAAACAGCAAAATAACAACAACCAACCAATCTGCTCAAATCATACAAAACATATTCAATACCACTCAAATAATAACAATAACCAACTCCCTTCCATTACAACACAAAATGATTCAAAACAAAACATGCTGAGCTCTACTGTTATTAATTGTAAAGGAACATGACGTCATTATCAACACAACAAAATAGCCTGTTTCTTTATTTTTGTACAATGGTTCTACTATTTATTGTCAAATAAATAAATAAAGCCGAAACACAAGAATAAACCTCAAAACTCCACAAAGTGAATAAAAAATAAAGAAAAACAAATAGTTTTGTAAAGCTTAACATATAAAAATACAAAACAAAGAGAATTATATATATTTAATTATATCATATAAAACAATAACAAACAACAATATTAAAAAAATAGAAAATATGCCTATATAACCAACCAACTCTCCATGTATGTATGATTTCTTTTCCAATGATTTCATAAACCAAAAAAAAAAGGAAAAATACCCCCCTTCCCCACAAACAAAAAAATGTTATAATTTCATTTTTCAAGCATCTCAACATTAGAAAAAAAATAACATTTATTTTTTTAATGAAAAAAAAACAATGTTGTGTTTTAGCATTAATTAAAAAATACTTAGTTTCATTTGATTTCTTTATAAAAACCCTCTATTATAATTAGATTTATTATATATTTTTTTTTCAATTTGAATAATAATTTGTAATATTGAAATATATTTTTCTCTTACCTATATTTTTATTATTATAAACAACAACTCAAAAAAAAAAAAAAAAAAAAAAACAAGAGAGGAAAAAAAACAAATAAGTAAACTTTTCTATATTTTAATGATTAGAGAAAAATGCCATTTTTTATAAATAATAAATAAATGAAAAACAAAACAGACAATTTTGAAGAAAAATAGCAAAAAACAAATATATTGTGTTTTAATTTATCCTTAGGTTTTAAACTGTGAAAAATACTTTTAAATGGGAATTGTACTAACCACCGACCTGTATTGACAATTTTTCCACAGAGGTTTCATATTGCAAAATTATCGGCGGTATCTCTCAGAATATCTTGGAAAAGTTGCATAATATGCATCTCGGTTTTTCCTGATTGCGACATTTTATAGGGCAAATTTAGTTCTCTACTGTTTTTAAGTGTTAGGTGCAAACTGAAATGATTTTTTTCGTTTTCGCTTTTTCTGGACGAAGTTTCGATTTAAGAAAATTTGGTTGGTGTTCTCACCTGAATGAAAGGGGAAATGTGAATCTGAATATTTAAAAAACAAAACTATCCCTAATAGGACGTTAAAATTATACTGGATTTAGTAAAACCAGTGGATTTAAATGATCAATTCCAAACCTTCAAAAAGTTATAATGTAAATATCGTTTAATATTTATTCTGCGACTATTTTGAATATGATAAGTATTAATTATTTATACATATGGTGTGTCTGGTTACTTTTCCAGTAATATTTTTTCAGTAAGTTCTAGTTCAGAGAGTAAGCCTTTCTTACTCTCTTTTGCGATAATACTGAAAAAATTAAACCGACAACATTTAATAAGATTTAGCAAATAAACAGCTGATTCAAGAAAACATTTGATTTGCACCAAAATAAACAACAAACAAAGGACGAACACAATTTTTTGTATTGCATTTAATATTAAAAATAAAATGAATAATAAAAGAAAAATTTATCTGGTAAGTTCCCCGGGAACATTTAAGCTCCCTGTATCAATACATTGCCCTCGATCTAGAACTTGCCTAAAAATATATAAGGAATTAGTTTCTAATTTAATGAAACTTTGCATTACTTACGAATTTTCTTTCATTTTCTGTAATTAACTTCAAATTGAACTTTGCAAATTAAAAAAAATGTTTTAAATAATTTTTGTGTTTGGTCAGAAAACAGCTGATCAGAAAATGAGTTGCAAAATCTTACGGAATAAAATTCTTTCAGTAAACTCCAGCAACTTTGTTGTTGTTCAACTGTCAAACTTGCTCTCTCACTTGACTCTCTTTTACTGGATTTTTGTGTAAACAGACAACATTTAGTAACATTTGGTAACAATTGTTACCAAATATCGAGTTAACAGACAGAGCTATACTATTCTATATATTCGCTAGGGAGAGATCTCGATTGTGAAAAATTATTCGCTTTCACATTCTCGCCTTATAGTACGTTTACATTTAACCAGATTTGCCAATTCCTTTGCATATATGTCAAATAAATCCTCATAAAGTAGGTTACCGGGTTAACCTAAAGTTCTAATGCCATAATGTAATTAAAGTTGTAATGTGTGTTGCCCCATTGTCACTTAATTTTGTAATATTTTTCAATATTTTATTTATTTACTTGTTTTTAATTGTTAAGGGAGAACAAAATTCTTTTTTTTGTCTCGATTATTTGTCAAAATTTTCCATATCATATTTCAAATGGTTGGCAACACTGCACATCAAATTCATGTAGAAATTACCCTCTTTGACAGTTAATTAAGACATCAGCTGAGCTAAATAGACTACCTATTCATTGTGCCATGTTTTGATGCATGACATAAGTTTCTTTCCAGAATCTAAAAGATTCTACTCGTTTTACATGTTTTGCAACTTTTTACTCGAAAACCGTTCCTCAATCCACAAAACTGGTAAAACATTGACTCAAATTTAAGAGAGCACAAACTTTTTACTCGAGAAATTTGGTCGAGTAAAAATGGTAAACAGGAATGCCTACTTCTGATTGGCTGTTATGTTGATTTTGAAGTATTGCCATCTAATGTTGGCATATTTACTAGAATTGCGTTCCCGAACTTTTCAAATTATTTTGTACTCTGTTTCCCTTTTACTAGATTTACTATTAAAAAAGTACTGGAACAGACCAATAATTATACAAGGTAGTCTCATTTGAGAAATTGATACTGGCAAACCTTAATATGGAATTCATATATCAATTTCAAATAAAATGAAAAATAAATTCTATAAATGTTACGCATGGCAATTGGCAAATTTTTAACATAAAAAAAAATATTTTTTAAAGCTCCAGAAATGGCTAAGACTGTTGGAATTTGTATTTATAGGTTTTAACTTAAAACTTAACTTAAAAATATTAATAAATATAAATGATTCAAAAATTTTACCACTGGACACAATATTTGCATACATTTCGAAGGAAGAATTTAAATTTGGAAAGCTTAATGTTGTCAAAAGGAAATTTATGAAAAAATTGGAAACATATGACTGTATGGGACTACCTTGTATATTTATGCCATGGTTTTGATGCAACAACTACAACATATTACAAATAAAATTATTTTTTTTATGATGACATAAAATATCTATTTCTAGCAGTATTATTGTTCATTCACAGTTTTTATTTGATTTCCTTGTGACGTGTAATCCAGGAAAAAGTTCTAATGTACTAATTGTGTGTGTAACCCACTTAATATTAAAACACTTCACGCCGTTGAATCGCTGAACAAAGACATCATGATGACGCCGTTAGTTGTTACGTTGACTTTGTAAACTATACTGCCGTTTTGTCAGTTGTCAGTCAATAAGAAGAAGAGAAGTTGAAGAATCGAGCAATAGAAAGGAAATTTTTACGTGCAATTATTTACATTAATTATTTTCTATTATAATTATTAATGCAAATTCTGCATCCGTGTGGAGGAAGGATAACAACCTGATACGTTTTTGCTAACGATTTGGATAAACGAATTAGAAACGGTACAAAGAAACAAAGTCAATCAATTCCCGTATTGGGGAAAAAATAATTATTGAAAGAAAATCAATTTTGTGTGTGAGTGAGTAATAATATGAATGTGTGTGGTGGTGGTGATGATGATGAATGAGTGAGAGAGTGAGGCAAACGCGCAGCAGAAGATTTCAAATCTAAAAATATTTCTTTTTTTCCTCAAAAAAGCAGCAGCATATATTTTGCAAAAAAGAAAAAAAAAATCTGACATATAGTCTTTTGCATACACAATCAACCAAGCAGCCAGCTATCCATTGGTTTATTCTTCAATTGAATTGAATTAAATTCGTTATTGGAATATTTTTTTGTGGAAGCGGAAGAGGAAAAACATTTAAACATGGTCTTGAAAGTTTACATCAGTGGAATGTCTGGCAACAAGGAGGTAAGTGGTGGTGATGATGATGTTGTTTTTGTTATTTTCTTTTTTTTATTATTTTGGTGGTGGTGGTATGTATATTCCATCATCATTCACAATGACAACAACGACGATGATGATGATGGTGGTGCTTGAAAAGAAGACAATTATGATGATTTTATGTGGGCGGGGCAATAACAAATACCCTGTCAGTCATTCAGTAAATCGTTGAACATGTTGTTTTGTAATGAACAATGACAATGGACGGACTGGTGGCTATGTTAATTAAACAAAAAGGCCATTCTTTTGTTTGGAAAAGGGGTTTTTCTCCTATGCCATTGTAAAGGGTGCGTATTTTCATATAATATATTTTCTGAAATCTAAGATTAATTTTAATAATCTGATAATGTCATGGCTATATTATATTTTATATACCCCCAGTGTCACTCAACTTTCTTTATCACAAAAGAAAAAAAAAAATAATAATTATTTATTATTGACAAAGAGAATAAATTTTTCTAGAACACCACCAATTAATGGATGGATATCCGTTGGGGGTTTCTTCTTTCTTTCCTTTCTGGCCATTATATTTGGTTGAAGTCAAAAAACTGGTTTTTGTAAAGTGTGTGTTTGTGTGCCTATATATTCTACATGACATACATACAAACAAACAAACATGTTCTGCTATGTAAGCTTAAAGGCCCCCAAACATTTGTGTAATTTATGGTACATATGTATGTATGTTTATTTTATCTAGTTGATTCGAATCAAAACAACAAAATCTGTTTGTGGTTTGTTTAGATTAAACATACAAAACTTAATAGAAACGTTATCACTACATACATATATGTAGGCATGATCTTGTGTATATATAGTGATACTTTTTTGTTTACTCTACAAGAACATTCACACTTGTCCCACATCCATACATTATTTATACCGGCTTTATTTTGAAATAACACTTCTTTTTTTAAGAACATTTCGTATTGTATGTGTGTGTATTTAGAAAGTAGCTAATTCTTCGTCTACATAGATTTGGGTGGTATGTCGTGTATTCGAAACGTTTCTGAGAATAATCCATTCATAAAAAAGAATATTAATAAAATACTACTGCTATTCGTTATAGTAAACTGTTAGTTTGATATGACGTCATATTAACTGGATTTTTCATCCTAGGGCAGGTGTAGTAAATGTGTGTCATTTAATGTTGGAGGTATTCTTAGAAGTCATGAACAGGCATAAATAAACAAGACTTGATTGATCAATTGTAAGGCACATTCCATTATCATTTTGAGATTTCTACCACATTTTTACATTTTATTTCTCATGACCATAATTCCGGGAGAAATGGAGCTTCCATGTTCCTTGCGTTTCTTCTAAAGTTAAAAATTAACTACATACATATGTTTTTATGGGCATTGAAATGATGCTTCTGTGACATAGCCTTTGTTGGCAACTGACCACAGTAGAATGTTCTAAACTCCGGGTCAACCATTAACAAGTGAAAAAGGTGTTAAGTTCGTCCGGGCCGAACTTTGGATAGGGTCTAGGACTAGGACTAGGAGATTGTATATAGGGTCTAGGACTAAATGCGGGCCGATATATGTTATTCTCCTGACGTTCTAGATTTTTATCACGATATCCTCCAAAAGACACCCTACTTTGTAAGGTATAAACTTTCAATTTCGAGTACAGAATAGCCCCCATACTATAGCGGAATGCGGCTACACCATAGGTATACTGACACATACTTGAAATGCAACTATAGGGAACATACCAAAAAGTGAACCTATATCGATGATTCTACAAACCGATTTATGTAAACCATTTTGTACAACAAATACAAATTTCAGCAATTTTTAATGAAAACCCCAAATCGTGGAATGATATTAATATACAATCCTCAAACCACTGCAATTTAGATTACATAGTGTAGGAATTAGCGAATATTTGTTGTTATAATTATATGAGGGCTATGTCTAATTAATGACCGACATATGCCAACTACGAACCCAATATTTTTGTTTTGTGTCTCAATTCTTTCCTTCAGGCCGATATATTTCATTATCGTCAGGTTCGAGTTTTTTATCACGATTTCATTAGAAAGCGTAATTATTACAACCGATGACTAAATCGTTTTAGAATTCCATAATTTGTAGGATAAAACTGACTATTTCGAGTAACAACTATCCCCTATACTATGGTAAAATACACCTATATGGGGACAACCCCTACACACGGAACAAATCAGCTAACTATTTTAATATAAGAAGGGGGTTATATGGGAACACGTTTAAAATCACCCAAAATACCGAAAATTGAAGGGTACCGTTAAATGGGGGCTACCCAGAAAAAGTGAACCAATATTTATAATTTGGTATCCAATGAGAACCCAATGTGCCGAATTTTAGCGTATTGGCGCGAAAAACGCTCTCTGGAAACTCAAAATACAGAAAATTTGGGGGTACCCTTATATGGGGGCTATATCTAAACGTGAACCGATATAGCTCACATTCCAGCAGACAAACGACAACCCAATGCAAAATTTCAGCACCCTATCCAAATTCCTTCAGAAGAAACTACGAACTACTTTATTTCAACATGTTCTCGGTAAGTATGGTGGAGCCACATCTTAGCCATTCAATCCGTTCCAAATACGAATTGGTTTGTCGAGGCAGCTGGATGTCATTAAAATAAATTTATATTTTTCCCACCAGTATTTTCCATCATATGGATGTTAAAGTGTATATTAAAGAATATACATATTAAATTAGTCGTTCTGTTTGCAACAGCCCTTAAAAAATTCGTCGAAGAAAATTTTCTTGATGACAATCATATTCTTTCGAATTAGTCATGACGTTCTGCATTGCTCCCATTATAGATCTAGCCCCCATTTAGAAGAGGATTATAATGTAGGTTCATAGCTTTTCTATAAGTATGCCGATCGAATGTAGTTATTATATTCTATAGGCTATTCTATATATTATATTCTATAGGCTATTGTGTCGATTTTAGACCAATTATTCCAACATTTCATGAAAATTCCAGAAAATGTTTGAATTTCAATTTGGTCATGTACTGATCAAAATAATGAATTGGCCCATTGTTCTGTCCTGACAATTACACAAATATATGTAAAGGCGGAGGATTCCTATTTGGGTCATGGTTAAATTGAAGGAGTATACAAAATTCTATGACCTACAAATATGTTTAAAGGTATTTTTGGAAAGGGTGTAAATATGTTTCAGGGACCATGTGTGTATTACAATTTTTAACAAATATGTTGCAACGATGACATTGTTGTTAGAAGTATGTTTGCCTGTTACAATCGTAAAGGCTGAGTTCTGACAAATTTCATTACTACTCCATTGCCTTGGACCTTTATTTACATCCAAAACCAATTTTAAGGACTATCGACTTGGTATGTGTCTGTAGCTTTTGTTTCGAAGGGAGCCGTAAAATCTACAATGCATTTTCTCTACATTCCTTTACGAAATCAAATTTAATTTCTAGAAGAGTGGACGTTTTTTATTTTATATTGTTAATTAACATCATAGTTGATTCATCTCCAATCTGTCGTAGGATGTGTATCAGCTAATCGCCTGCCTACTGTCTCAACAAATATCAAGTAAAACCGCCAACTATGATTCATACTCGAAAACCATTATTAGCTATTACTTGCATTAACAACAAATAAGAATTTTCTACAATTATTTTTTTCAATCTCTTCTCCTTCTTTTTTTCGAAAGAAACACGCTAAATGATTCACCAATCAATCCAACTACAAATGTCGTTTGCAAAGTTAATTTAATGATGAAGTAGTTATCAGTTTTCACCAATAGAGGTGGCATTTCTTTATCATCATTGATTGTGGATTGTGTTGTGTTCACACTTTCTTCGTCATAAACAAAAGTGGTGGTGAGGTACTGATGGTGATATCATGGTTTGTTATATAGATTGTTTTTTTGTTTTCTTCTAGTGACAACAAAATGTATAACTAGATAAGGGAATTGCTTTTTTTATCAGTTTCAACAATTAGTAAACATCAACATTATTTCACTAATTGTTTTTTCATTTTTTAGGAAATTGTTTTTTGAGATATAGATTTTTAAAAAATATATGTATATAAAGCCTTATTCTAGATATTCGCTAGAGAGAGAGAGATCAATTCAAATAAGGCGTTGACTGTAATTTCAAAGACTGGAAAATTGTCTCCAATGAACTCTTGAACATTCATGCATGCAAAAAATAGCGAATTGCAAAATTTAATACATGCCAAATGGCTATGGCTCAAACCTCTGTGTTTCCATCCTTCTTTGTTGTATCATCCATCCTGCTTATTATTGCCCTCCGATGTTGTTGTCGTCGTCGTTTCTTGTTTCTCCTCTGATTTAGTTTCATCTGTAGTTTCCTCTTTAAATATTTATATAGGAACAACATATTGATGATCCTTCTTGGTATTAAATGTTGAATTGTTTTACCTTTACTCTCCTCTTTTTTCTCGGAATCTTCTTTGGTTGCGTCATTTGTCGTATCCTTTTTAGTTTCCGAATCTGGATTCTAATCTTCACCGTAATCCGTAATCATAGAACAATTTTCTGTTCACAGCTTTAATGCAACTATCCTAAATAGGATATGAACAAAATTTGCTAGTAGAAAACTACAGGAATTCAGGTTGGAAAATTCGGCTGGGACCTTGGACATACTGAAAATGACATGACAATAACTATAACGATATATTTTTTCCGATTACAAAAGATCTGGAAGTGGTTTTATGCTTAATAACACATTTTCAAAAATAATTTTAAATTTAAAAATAAATTTCCCGAAAGTAATTAATGTGACCAATTTAAAAATAAAAATCTTGTTGTTTTTATAATTAAAAACAAAAAACAAGAAAAGGGCATCTGCCCTACCTAAAAAAAATGTTTTTCAATTTTCTCATATTTTGCTGCTTCTTTGTGTGTTTTATAGGTGAAGAAACGCCAGCAACGTGTCCTCATGATCTTGGAGAGTAAAAATATTGCATATGAGGCTATCGATATTACCGAACCCGGCCGTGAGGCTGACAAAGAATTCATGCAAAACAAATCGACCAGCAACGGGGCCACAGTCAGTGACCCAGAGCCCAGACATCCCTTGCCCCCACAAATATTCAACGACGAAGAATACTGTGGTGATTACGATGCCTTCGATATGGCCAATGAAATCGATACATTGGAACAGTTCCTGAAGGTGGCGCCACCGGTAGAAGAAACACCAGCCGCCGAAGAAAGTACAGCACAGAAAGAAGAAAATGCTGAAGCAAAAACCAATGGCACCAACGAGGAGGATGGCGAAAACAAAGAGAATGAAGGTGGACAAGAAGACGACAAAACTGCCAAGAATGCCGGTGAAGATGGCGAAAAAGCTGAGGTTTGAAACTTGTATTCTTTTGTTGTTAGCAACCAAAATAATAATGAGATCTGATGATAAAAGAATTGATCTATTTTTAAGTACATTATTGCAAAGCAAACAATAATTTTATGTTAACACATAATAACAACAACCAACAACTCTCAAATTTATAAGAATGACAGCACTACCACTTATTGCAAACAAAACAAAAAAACTATCTCACATTTACACAAAAACATTTCCACTTATTTAAAAAAACAAATCTTTAATTTTTTCCTACTAAGCAAATTGCACTTTTGTTTATCCTAGTATTTTTATTTATTATTATTTTTTTGTTATGATTTTTATTCTTTTTTTAGTTTTTATAATTTTTGATTTTTGCCTCCCATTCCATTTGACACTAAACAAAAACAAAACATTAACATCAAAAAACTATGCTTAAAGTATATTCTTATTATATACAATAATTAACTAATTACATACATACAACATAAATATACCAATTACATATATAATCTATGTAATTTTTAAAATACATACTACATAAATATATACATACATATATATATATAAAACAAAAAGACAAAAAAAAGAAACAATTTAATAAAAGTTTGTATTTTGAAAAACAAAACAAAAATTAACCCCTAACTGCAGCAGTAACGCATTTGAATATCCAAGAAAACAAAAATTAAAGCTTTAGTTATCGTAAATAACCAAGAAAATAGCAACTAGCTACCTAGTTACATACAAAATGGGAAGGGACACTTTTTTAATCCAGAGACTAGCCTTGTCTTGAGCAGGAGTCTATTTTGGGGTTCAATACACACAACTTCAAAAGCCTTAAACGTAGTTCTGGAGAACGTGCTGCTTTTTCTGTAGTGTATGGAACCTATTTCTTCTTTACATGACAATGCTCGCCCGCTCGCTCGTCCGCCTACAACGAAATTTTGGCTAAATGGCAGCTCCAAAAAACTGAAATTATCTATGCACGCGCTTTCTGTGTAATTGGAAATAAAAAAGAAAAACAAGAAAACGAAAACTTCATCACACACAGAATGACTCCGGTCATCATCATAATTCTGTAAGCAATTCCATGCCTGGACTCAATCGAATGAAAAAGGAGAACTAACCTGACAAATGTTTCTCTTTTTTATTTATTTATTTGTGTTTGCTCTCGTTGCTCTCTCTTCGAACTACAATTTTAATAACTATTCCACCTCTGTCGCTGTGGCTCTTCTTTGCCTTATTGTGCTTGCTTCCTTTCCTCTCTATCTCTATATTGCTGTCGCCCTCTCTCTGTCTGTCTCTCTATCTTCGCTGTGTAATCTGAAAAAAAAAAAATAGCACAAATTATTGGCCAAGGCAATAATGCGCCCACCGCCATCTATGCGCCAAGCAGCAACCAAACTCATCGTAGTAATGAAAGTTTCAATAAAATTTTTAAAGAATGCTGATGACAAATCAGAGACCAAAGAAAATGGCGAAGATAATGAGAATCCTGATTCGGAAACTAAAAAGGATACGACAGATAATACAACAACCAAAGAAGATTCCGAGAAAACCGAGAAGAAGGAGGAGAGTAAAGGTAAAACAATTCAACATTTCATTCTCAAAATACCAAGAAGGATCATCAATATTTTGTTGCTTACTATATATTTAAAGAGGAAACTACTGATGAAAATAAATCAGAGGAGGAGAAACAAGAAACGACGACAACAACAACAACGGAGGGCAATGATGAGCAGGATGATACAACAAAGAAAGATGGAAACACAGAGGTTTGAGCCACTACCATTTGGCATGTTTTAAATTTTGCTATTCGCTATTTGTTGCATGAATGTTCAAGAGTTCATTGGTGACAGTTTTCCAGACTTTGAAATTACAGCCAACGTCTTATTAAAAAAAAATTACTCAAAAAGTAATAGCCTTAGGGGGAAAACATATAAGAGGACTTCAAGATTGGCATGTTTAGTTGCTTCTTTTATTGTAAAAGAATAAAGGAGAACGGCGTTAATATTCATGTTTGACTCTTTTATTCCTTTATAAATTAACATTTAATACAAATCCAAATTAACAGGCCAAACCTGAATCCTCCTATGTGTTTCTCTCTTTATTCTGGATCAATCAATTCGCCGTGAATTTGTTCGCTCTTCCCTTTAAAGTTATTCTGAGCCAGAACTCGCAGCGATTTGTTTCGGGGAAAGTGAAACCCCCATTTTCTGAATCAAGTTCAAAGGTTGCAGGGTGTGGGAGAATGTGATGACATTTTGTGCGAAATGTTTCGCTAATAAATCTAAAGGGAGCTGCTGACTACAAAAATATAAGTAATAAATATTTTTATGAAAAATATCTCCTCAATAGTTATTCTGTGACTATTTTGAATATTTTAAATGGTTGTATGCATGTTTTTTAAATCAAAAACAACGTATCGAAATGCCATTGGAAATCCTATTGATAACTATGTGCGCTCAATCAAATATTGCCACAGAAAGAATAAAGGCAATAAGAAGGAATATTTACGCCGAGTTTGATGCAAATTTGTAGACGAAAGGTTCTGTTTCTCCAGAAAAAAATATTAAAAATTATAGAAAACCCACAGAGCCAAATTTGCCTGATGAGCCGCTTAACAGTGAAAAACTCAAATAAAAATTTCGAAAGAAAGAACAAAAAAATATTTGTTCTTTCAAATTTATTATTAGCACTTTAAAAATTTGGGGAGATAAAATATAGAAATTAAATAAAAAGGCACACAATTATGTAGTGAAATAATAAACTTCGAATTAATTCAATTCAGTCGCAGACTTCTTCCCATTGGTTCGTTGTGTCTTTGACATCGTTCATCATAAAAAAATCGTTCTTTTATTTGTAATTTGTTGTAGTTGTTGCAACAAAACAATAAACAACTATTTGCTTTTGAATTGCAAAGCAGTTTTATAGCGGATTCTTGATATTACACATTAATATTGTTATAAAGTTTAACTTAATAATAAAAAGTAACAATATTAAAAATAAAAACAAATAAAATATTGAAAAATATTACAACATTAAATTACAATGGGGCAACACACTTTAAAACTCAAATTACAATACAGCAACACGAATCTTTTTTCAACAAACCACCATTTTCGAAAATTATAATTCGCATCTCGCATTTCTTTGCTTCTCCCTATTCATTCAGAATAAGGCGAGATTGTGAAAGCGAACATTTTTTTCACAAACGTGATCTCTCCCTATCGAATATCCAGAATAAGGATGAATGTTTTTCCAATAAATATCCAGGTCGTGGATTTTTTTAAAAATATTTTTCAACAAATATCCAAGGCGTGAATTTGTTACAAATTGAAATTAAATCTGTTTAATGGAACCACAATCAACTTTCATCGTCAGAATAATGCATGAACTTCTTAGTAGAATATTGGCTAACCATTAACACCAACGAATTTGCATGTTGTTTCTTGTTTAAATTTGAATTCCAGATGTTGTGAACACTGCTGCAAGTACATGTTGTGCCCTCCTATAACCTTTTGACTACCACTTGATTACATTTATATAATTTCATTTTCATTCCATTTCCCTCCCACAATCATCGTATGCACTTTACACATTCACACACAAACACGCACACACCTTCAGAATGATGATACCGATGGCCAAGAAAAAGAAAAGAAGGTAGTTGAATCCGAAGAGGTCACCGAAGAAAAGAAGGAGGATGAAACTACTAAAGAAGACGAAGAGGAGAAAAAGGACGAAACAGATTCTTCGGAAAAGAAATCCGATGAAAAGCAAAATGCTGAGGAGGATAAGGATAACAAGGAAGCTGAAAATGTAGATAAGAAGGATGAAACAGACTCAGCTGAAACCAAATCCGAGGAGAAAGAAGATGGTGAAGAACAGGAGGAGGAAGGTGAATCCAGTGACGATGAAGATAAGAAAAATGATGAATCGGATTCAACGGAAAAGAATACGGAAGTAAAGGAAGATGGAAAGAAAAAGGAAGAATCTGAAAATGAAGAAAACAAGGATGAAACGGATTCCGGAGAAAAGGAAACAAATGCAAGCGAAGAAACTAAAGATGAAACAACTACAAATGAGGAAGCTGATGTTAAAACTGAAACTGAAAAAGATGAAACCAAAAATCAAGAAGTAGATGATAAAGATAAAACTACCGAAAGCGAGGAAGTTAATGAGGAAAAAGTAGAGGGCGAAGTTAAAGAATCTGAAAAAGAAGAAGATGTAACAGTAATAGAAGAAGAATCCAAAGAGAAGGAGGAAGAAGAAAAGAATGATGAAGACGTGAAAGAAACCAAAGAAGAAGCAAGTGATAAGGAAGAAACCATTAATGAAAAGGTAACTGAAGATGTTGAAGAAAAGAGCGAAGAAACATCGGAAAGTCCCAAGGAAGAAGAGGATCAACAAAATGATGATAGCCAAAATGATTCTAAAGTCGAAAAATCATCAGAAGAAACGGATGCTAAAGATGACGAGAAAAAACCAGAAGACGAAGAAAAATAAGTCGGTTTTTATAACAGAAAAATAAAACCAAACTAATTTAACAAGATGACGCTTATCAGCCAAAGATATTATTCATGACTGATTTCATATGAACCTACAACTACTACTCTACAGCTACTATCTAACTCATAATTTGTATCCTAATTTAAATATCATTTGCAAACGTTGTCTTCTACTTTTTCTTTACACAACATAGTACCCCACCCTATTCTATCTATCTGCACCATTTTAATGTGACCAGAGGAGCAGAATACATTTTTTATACACCGAACACAATTTACACAACAATGTTTGTTTTTTTATAACAATATCCCCCTACATTATCCTTTGTAAATATGTGTGTATGCAATAATAATAAACAAAAAAATTTTTGAAAATTATATAAAACAAATAAATAAACTCTACATATAATTTGATTGTATTTTGAAATTTTGTTTTATATATTTAATGTCCTTTTTTAAAAATGTAACTTTCATATATGAGTCTGTAATTTATTCATTTATTTTTTCAATTTATTTCAATTATATGATGCCCAGTCTTTCTAACATACGGCTTTAAATTGAATTTTTAATTCATTGTTGATAAACTAAAAATACAATCAAATTCTAAATTTCCCCATCCCTATTTCAGCTGGCGATACATAAATAAACCATGTAAATATCTAGAAGAAGAGCATTGTACGATTTTGCTAATTACATTTCGGGCTCAGTTATATATTTAAGGTGTAAATTTGACTTCGAATCCATTTTCTAATATTCAAAATTTGACTTTTTCAACAAATATCCAAGGCGGGGATTTAAAAAACCAATCCAAGAACCGATATCCAAGAAAAGGATTTAAAAAATAATTTCTAAAAATATCAGTGTGCAGGTTAGGTTAGGGATGTACGGTTGTTAACGTGGTTTTACATTTATCGGGATCGGTGTTGAGAGTTTCTCTCTCTCTCTCAGTGGTACATTGTGAATTGTGTTGGAAAACATTACCTCAGGTAGGAACAAAAAAGTACGAAATCCTACTTCAAATGGTAATAAATCATAATTATCGAAAAATATTGGCCAATATTTATACCAGTTATTTGTATAAATAATATATGTTATAATTTAAGCGTAAATGTATTCACGAATAATGAAAAAATCTCATTTTTGTTTTGGTACGTTTATGTCAATTCGTACCTTTTGTGAACAAAAAGTGCGCTTGTTACAAAATTAAAAATAGCGCAACTCTAATTACTCTCTCAAGAGAGAGAAACTCTCAACACCGATCCCGACAAATGTAAAACCACGCTTAGTGTGGTTTTATATTTGTCGGGATCGGGATCGGTGTTGAGAGTTTCTCTCTCTTGAGAGAGTAATTAGAGTTGCGCTATTTTTAATTTTGTAACAAGCGTACTTTTTGTTCACAAAAGGTACGAATTGACATAAACGTACCAAAACAAAAATTATATTTTTTATTATTCGTGAATACATTTACGCTTAAATTATAACATATATTATTTATGCAAACAACTGGTATAAATATTGGCCAATATTTCTAGATAATTATGATTTATTATCATTTGAAGTATAATTTTAGGTACCTTTTCGTACTTTTTTGTTCCTACCTGTGGCAATGTTTTCCAACACAATTCACAATTTACCACTGAGAGAGAGAGAGACTCTCAACACCGATCCCGATCCCGGCAAATATAAAACCACGCTTAGTAACAACCGTCCACTCGGAGACTAATGTCCATTGTGATCAAGGAGAAAAGATTGCGAGAGAAGATCTTGCATTGACCTGTTATGATCCCCACAATGATTTTCTCTCTCTCTCTCTTATTGTGTGCCAGCAGCGAAGTGTGGTTTTATATTTGTCGGGATCGGGATCGGTGTTGAGAGTTTCTCTCACTCTCAGTGGTAAATTGTGAATTGTGTTGGAAAACATTACCACAGGTAGGAATAAAAAGTACGAAAAGGTACCTAAAATTATACTTCAAATGATAATAAATCATAATTATCGAGAAATATTGGCCAATATTTATACCAATTATTTGCATAAATAATATATGTTATAATTTAAGCGTAAATGTATTCACGAATAATAAAAAAATCTAATTTTTGTTTTGGTACGTTTATGTCAATTCGTACCTTTTGTGAACAAAAAGTACGCTTGTTACAAAGTTAAAAATAGCGCAACTCTAATTACTCTCTCAAGAGAGAGAAACTCTCAACACCGATCCCGATCCCGACAAATATAAAACCACGCGAAGACGTTCTTTTGCGAGAGAATTCAAGCCATATAGATTTTGAGATTCTGCAATCAGGTTCAACCATCTGTTGCCGACTTCCTCGCAGTAGAACGGGCGGATTCTGCAGGACTTTGTTTTCAAATAATATCCAAGGGGAGAATTTTAAAAATATTTTTTGTTTTTGCGGATCCACAACGAATTGCATTCGGGTGCATTTTTACGACGCCAGGGAATTATCAATGACATCATGGATGCCACGCCGATAGCACACTTAATATAGCCTTTGGGCAGACTTCGCCCATCTTCTAGGCTGTCAGGTTCCCAATCATGGAAAATAAATTGAATTAACGTAAAGAGCTTGAAATATAATCAGCAAACCCCAATGTTTTTAGGTATACTTAAAACAATAACACGAATGAATTAAACTCAAATTTATGTATCGCCAAAATTCCAATTTAAATTTGCATATAAAAAAATTCTCATTCACTTTTATATAAAATCTATTTTATATCTAGATTTCTAAACAACATCAACTGGAACCAAAAGAACAACAAGAAAATGCACAAAGTCTCCCCGTCAATACCCAGAAAGATGTCTCAAAAAACATTGTGGATCAATTCATAGAAAATGAACAAAAAGCAACTGCTAACTGAATTATGTGGAACTTGTTGCAGCAGTGGTATTGAGAAGAAGACGATATAATTATAGATACAGCATCCGTGGTTGCACAGAAGCCAGTATTGTACATCCAAACGTATAATTAAAAATAAATAAAAACACAATTTTATATACATTAATTTCTTTTCATTTTCTTCTTTAAATTAATAAAATGATTTCTTTATTACAAAACTAGTAAAAATGCTTAATTGATTTTAACTATAACTCAACACACAAGTTTTTTTAGCATTTTATTCCGTATGTGTTTTTCTCTTCTTCACATTTATCGATTTTTTCCCACTGGTTTTGTCATGTTTTACAAAAAAAAAAAGAGCGAATAGAAAATTTATAAAAAAACAAATAATTGTCTAAATAAAGTAGACGACATATCCCCCAAAACAATTTTGTTTTGTTGCATTTTAATGGAATTATATAGACATATGGGGGTGGTGAATATACTTAAATTCCCCTCCTCTAGATGCTTTATGAAAAGAATAATGATTTGTTTGTTTCGTACATATAAAAAATTAGTTGCTGTTCAATTTGTTATAGGAGGGAGAATCTTGAATGAGAGTTTTTTTGTGGAAAGAGGATGGATGCTTGTTTGGTTAATTCGTGGTGGTGGTGGTGGGTTCTTTGTCCAAAACAATTCTAGTTTACTCGGAATCTTCTTCATCAGAAGTATCAGTCGTATAGTCGTCATAATTTTCTGGTTGATCATTGTTTTCATGTTCCGATTCACTTAGATCCCATTGTGGATGATCTGTTGGTGGTGCTGGTGCCTTTTTAACATCCAATTTAAGCTCTTGTTGTTGATCCATGCCAAGATATGAATCTGAAATAAAAAAAACACATAAATAAAATAGTTATTTTATGTTCGCAATAAATTAACATTATTATTTGTTTATTTATTTTACAATTCCCAAGTCCGAAGACCAGATTTAGGAAATTGACAATCGACAGGCTATACCCTATGATTACAGTGCAAGTTTAAAAAAGGCGGCCCAATTTGTTTAAGGGTCTAAATCACAAATGTGAATTATCAGATTTTTTTTTTTAATTACGTCTTGTAAAGGCCCGGAAAAATGCAATTTAAAAATTTAAACCTTTGGATTAAATAATTTACAAAACAAAATATATTCAAAAACTAATGCTTTATAAATTCCTAGTCCAAGTAATTTTTTTTAATCCACACTGTGTTATGTCTTTGAAAAATATACATCAACATTATATTTAAAAGCTCTGACATAATATGTTAAGAAACGTCTTTAAAAAATGCTCCACGTTTTGTAATTTGCATTTAAACAAAATATATTTCCTTTGTAAAGTTTTTGAAAAAGAAAATATTTTCCTAATATTCAAATCATATATATTATCTCTTTCTTTACATACCTGAACGCAGACACACTGTAAATGTATAGACACCTGGCCAACGTGGAGCTGTGAACTTCAATTGAATTTCCTCACGTTCAACCAGATTTGTGACATGATAGGGTGCTGTCAAAAGTGTACGTGATTTACGATCACAGATATATGTCCACCAATATTCTTGTTTCTCTTCGGGGAAGTAGGGACAGTGAACAGTGTGCGATATGCGTGATTTGCCTTCAAGTTTTTCACGTTTATTTAATTTGGCCTGTAACCTTTCCCACTCTTCGTCGTCGTCATCGTCCAGGGAAGAATTGTTCTTAGTTTGTTTCTCATTCTCTTCCTCGCTGTCTGAAATTGATTCCTTCTCTTCGACATCGCTAGCATCGGCATCAGAATCAGCCTCTGAATCATTTTGTTGTTGCGTTTCAGCAGCGGCGGCAGCAGCAGCTTTAGTTGGAGGTGGTTGTTTCTTTTTCTGATTGGCAGCGGATTTTTTGCCTCCCTTGCCACCTTTACCCTTGCGTGGTTTAGCCCATGCTGAGGCCTTTTTAACAGGTGCTGCATTGACAGCTTCACCATCTTCATCACCGCCAGCAGCCTGTTCTTGTTCATCATCCCTAAAGAAATCAAATGCAAAAATAAATTAAAAAATGATCATCACTCACTCAAATTTGAGAATTGTCGCTTACTTAATGCCCTGCTTTTGTGGAACCTTGGAATCACCAAATAATGTCTTCATATCTTTGCGTACCAGTGTGACGGTAACGGTTACAATAGCACCAGCTGTCACCACATTGGTATTCTCGTCGTCAATGACTTCACAGCGTATTGAAAAATCAATTAGAGGCATCTTGCCCAACACTTTCATAACGTTTTCGTATTCAAAATCACTTAAACTCTTCAATAGTTGGCGACTTTCCTCCGGGGCCAATTGTGCGAATTGTTGAAGATTTTTAATATGCTTCTTCTTGTTCATAAAATACAAATGATCATCGGTGATGTGGGGCAATTGCAGCAGGGGAGATTTAAATTCCCATAATGCTTGTATAATCATTGGTGACATCTTCATGCAGTTTTCAATCGTTTCAATACTGGGTAAACGTGGTACGCGTCTAGCGTATGCCAACATTACCAATTGATGGACACAGGATACCATTTCTTGTACCAAATATGGGCATTTCTTAACAATAAATTGGCGATCTTTTTCCAACGTTTCAGGATTCAACGGCAAACGGGATAGATGGGCGTGTAGAATGGCGCGTGTTTTAATGGAATACATACGACACAATGGATGTTCCTTGCATTTTTCATTTAAATTGGGTAATTGTCTGATAAGCTGGGAGAAAAAAGAAAATAAAAATAAAATGTTAGTTTGCTGCATTGAAATTTAAAAAATTTAAAATTTAAAAAATTATGCGGTTTTAATCGCACCATTTTGTGATAGTTATAATGTTGAGTAATATCAAAAACCAACCACTCAAAAAATAATAATAGTGGAAAATCCACTTTAATCAATTTATTATTCATGATTCTATCTCTATGTCCACTAAACTGGATAATGCGTGAAAAATGTTTTTAAAAATAAAATTAAAGACGTACGCCTCTCATAATTCTTGTCGGATAAAAAGGTAAGGCATTAATAGTCCTACTTTTTTTAATTTCCTAATGTCCTTCATGGTTTACGCTACTTAATTAATGGTATAAATACATCAAAATATACTTACTGCCGGAACTTCTTCATTATCCGATTGACGTTCAACAACTTGTGAATTGTGGCGTTTGTCAAATTCCAAACTGGCTGCCAACACCATAAGGGCGCGCTTCAGCAACATATGTGGAGTTTTGTGTATAAAGTAGAAATACATCTGCGTTGTATCCAACAGAACTTTATCACCCGAGTAACGAATTGAACGGTACCACCACATACCCACAACCGAGGGTAATGCTACCATAAATATCAAACCGTATAGACCTAAAACCCATACTGAGTTTTCCTTCTCAACGATCCACGAGGGCAGAGCAATACCAAATGACATAGCACCAGGGCCATCGGGATTGCCATATTTTTCATAATTGACTTTGGCAACTTCATCTGTTAATGCCTGATAGGCTTTAGACAGCATCATGAAAGCCTTTTCATCACCAGTCTCCTTATCCGGATGCAGAACCAAGGATAATTTGTGGTATGCTTTCTTTATTTCAGCCTTTGAGGCAGTTGGTTCTACCTTCAAAATTTCAAATGGATCAAAGCTTGCCATTTCATAGTCAAATTGGGAAACACGATATGCGAGGAAAATTAGAAGAGCCCATCCCAAAACAAGCGACAAACGTATGGCCAGATTTTTTAGCGCCCGGTATGGTTCGGCTGTGGCCAAAATGGCTTTTTTCTTCATACAATCGGGACATTGACATTCCTCCTTTATCTTCTCGGGATCTGAAAAAAAGAAAGTAGACCATCAATAATACTTCACTTTTCTGCTTTTTGTAATCCAAAAAACAGTTGTTAAAATATATTCAGAATAGTGGAGAGAAATGGCTACAAAAGATTAAGACACGTTTTAATTACATATAGGTACTTAATTGTTACCATGAAGCAGTAAAACTTTTTCAATAGCAGGTGGCAGACAACACCTCTCACATTAAAACAATTCAGTGAGTGATCTCTACAAAAAAATTACTCGCCACACACAGAACACAAACACATGTAAAGGCGGCTAGGAAAATGCGCTCTCATCGTTTCTTAGTTTGTCGTTCGTAGAGCGAGCGCTTTCACCGTCAAGAATAAATTGAACACAGATAGAATAAATAATTGGAACGTAACCACCAGTTGTGCATACAAATACACAAAGTGTTTTCGTCATAAGCCAAAGTTAGATCTGAAACATGCCTGTCTAAGTGCCAATGCATTTACATTTCACTTATATCGGAGTACGTCACATTAACCTATATGCGCTTTAACAATAATCATCTACAACAAGACTTTCTTTATTAGAAGATAAGCCTATCGCAATTTTATTATGTGTTGCTTGGCTTTTTTGCACAATCACTACTCACCTTCTTTCTTTTTCCGGGGCCAGTAATATATGGTTGTAGGTATCAGAACGAGTGCCAGAAATGATAATAGGAAATAATAGAATGTTCCGCCACTCTCATCATATTGAAATTTTTGACCAGCCATCGCTATTGGCTACTCCTTTAAGGCCGACCGCTACCCTGTACACTGACTGCTACACAACGATTTCTGTCTGTCTCCCAAACACAACTTGTTGAACACGTATTTCAATTCCAAAATAATTTCGAGTCGCAGCTATTTGCGTATGAAACGCCGTAAATACTGTAAACGGTGCTGGTAATGACAGAAATATTAAAATTTTAAGCTATACTTCACTAAAAAAATAAACTTTTCTTTTCTCCATCCAGCCACGACAAATAATGTTCTCTTCATTTGACACGTCTCATCTTTGATGTTTGTCTAGTTAGTGCATGTAGTATTGTGAGTTAACAATCAGCTGACATATTCATCGCAGAGAATTAGTGAGACGCGTATCGTAATGCATTTCTGGGTATCGTATGTGAATGTCATTATAAAAGCATTGCCGTTTTACAGAGTACTAGTTTTTTAATAATAAATAAAAGGTGAAAGGTTTTATACAATCCTACATAGTAATGTAGGATATAGGACTGTTTATATCGAGGAAATAAATTCTATATATTTTGTCAAGTATTAAAATTATATTTTTGTCGGTCAGTTGGTATTTTTTACACAGAATCCACGCAACTGGTCAATATATTTATAATTCGGGTAGAAATTGCTCTCCATCAGTTGAAATAATTTGAAATAAATGAAAGTCATTGTATTGTTTATACATTTATTTAAGTGAATTTTATTTTATTTTTGTTTAAAAACAGCTTTGTTTTAGAAATTATCTCAATTTCGCACAGAATTTCGATGAAAATGCATCTCGTTATAGTATATGTAGCTTTAAAAAGGGAAAATGAATTATAAATTAAATTTTTCTTTGCCAAATTTGCGAATCAAAATACAAAAGAAAGAAAAAAACGTCAAAAGTGTTGAAAAAATTTTTTAATACTTGCGTATACCGCAAATTCTGAACCGGCAAAGTTTTGTTTCTCTTCCTCGCACCCCTCTCGCCTACAAACTCATAATTTGCCAAATAAAAATTTGCCTGTGGAAAATGGGACTACCTTGTGTCTCATGAAATCAAATGTTTCCAATTTTGAGAACAATATGCATCTTAAAAAATATACATTGTTATTTATTTATTTTTTAATAATTTGCCAATCAACATACAGTCGACGCCCGGTATAACGAATACTCAATTTAACGAATTCCGGATATAACGAATGAGCAAAATAATCGACTTTTTACACTGACTATCGCATATAACGAAAGTTTTTTAGATTTATATACTGGATATAACGAATGGTTAATTAATTCATTTTTTTAGAAATCCAATGAAATTATTATTTGACAAATTTTTATGTTTTGTTTGTCTTTAGACAATTCACAGAAATTGTATCTGTCTACACCAAAAAGTTCTTTGTATATACCAATTCGGCATATATATCTGCATTTCTTTCACTTTTCGCAATCATTTCCCTATTTAATACAAGTAAGAAAAATTAAAAACTAATCGATCGGTAGTACTTATTTAAATGGGCTTTAATAATACTTTTGTCACAAAATTAACAATCTGGTCGTTATGTCTATTCTGTGTTGCCATACTAAATGTCAAAGATTTATTGGCAATTTCTCACCCTCTTTATTTTCTCAATTCAATCCCAAAAAAAAACCACACACCGCATTGACGATTTTTGACATGCAACTCTGCGTGTGGCAACAAGACATAAAACATTTTTAGACGATATGGCAACATTGCATTGCAAACCATAGAATATTATAATAGAAACAAACGAAAATAATCAGAGTTTGTCAAAAGCAGAGCAAACTGCAAACGGTCTCGTATAAAAATCACAAAAAAATAACGTCAAATATTCAAAAACAACTCCAAATACGGTCGTGAACGCTTATTTAACACGTAATAAGTGAAGTGGATATTTTGGAAAATGAATTACTTAAAGTGTTATAAATTATTTGGAAAAATGTACAGATTGAAGTTGGCCGGTGAAGTGAATAAACATTTTAGTGGGACCACGGAATATGGCTGAAAAAAGTAAAGAAATTAGTGGTACCACTAATTGCACGAATACCGTAAAGCAAATGTTATGATAATGCAAAGATTAAAAGCAAATGCCAAAGTTGTTGCAACTAGACGACGATAGGCGGCGCTCGGTGTTCGTCGTCGTGCAAATGCAACCCTGCTCGAGTGGCCACTCGTACGGTGGTGGTGGAGTGTTTACGTGAGTGTATGTGTGCAAAACTAAAAAATATTGGTAATAGGTCCACACACGCCATATTTAATTTCTAACAGCAAAAAAAGCCATTTTTCGTTTAAATCAATGCAATTTTTCTCTGTGAAATTATTAAAAATGTCAACAGTTCCTTAAAGTGTGTGTGTTGATAATTGAAATCAATAAATATTTTAATAAATTGCCAAGTGTTTTCGAATTGAAAAAGGTGAGTGATAAAGAATTTTCCTGGTCGATGCGCAACAAAATGATTTTCATTTTTTCTTGTCCATACTCCTCCTCCTCTGCTATGCCATCACACATTTTAATGGCTGGCTACAAAGATGGATGATGGGGACAGACGACAATGAATTTTGTTTGATGTGATATTTTACACCAGTGGCATAGTGTTATCTAATGTGGAGAGGAGGAATATTAATTAATTGTGAATATTTGATTTTCATTTTTTCATGCATGATGATGGAATTTTTCATTGGATTCGATTTTCATATTATTTGATTTCTTCTTTTTGTTCGTGTGTTGTGTGTTGTTTCTCATAATGTTTCCCTATTTACATTTGCAGTGTTGCCAGAATGGCCCATTATTACATACAAAGCCTTGATGACAACAACATAAAACTATATACGACGGATGTCCAAGTGGTTCATGTGGCCGGCGACGATGTTGGTGTCAGTAATCCAAATAGAGCACAGGTTCATAGTTCTAAATAATACTAACACTCCTAGTATAATTTTATTCGTTATTGATTTTTCCTTTTCCATTACTTGCCATTTAACATTTCTTTTGCTTTTGGATGGTACTAGTATTGATTTTTTTATTTTGGTGATGGTCATTGTGTGTATGTGAGTGTTGTTTACAAAGGAATGCATTTTTCATTTATTTGGCAGATAATACATTTGTACGTATAAATATATTTGTACATAATGGAAAACGTTTAGATAAGAAATTTGTCAAAAACCATTTTAAATTTCTTTAAAAAATTTAATGTATTAATTCCAAATTCCATTAATCATATGAAAATTGAAAAGAATTTACCTTACATCTAAATTTTGTATCTCTTCCTGAAGAAAGCAGCACATGTAAATCAAACATGAATATACATTCAATTGATGTAGCCAGTTTATATTTATATCTTCATTCAAAGGAAGAGGAATTCGTTGGAATAATCATTTTAGCATAAATTGTTTCCTTCAGTTTGATATCAAACTAGTCCTGGCTAGTGAAAAAAATCTCCATATCGTACCGAAATTCAATAAATAAATGAAAACATGTATGTTTGTACAAAAATAAATTTAAATATTTAATTTGGTTGAATTTTTGTTTTCACTTTTATCCCCGAATGTTGTTAGTAGGTCTAATTTGTCTAATTTTTAATTACAGCAAATTGTTATGGATGATAGCTCCCAAATATTATTGCAAAATGACGGTGGACCACAGCAAGTGGTCTATCAGACACAAGCTACTCCCACACAATATCAGCCACCACAGCCAGGCCAGACATATACCATCCTGGGTGATGATATCAATCAAACACAAACACAGCAAGTTCACCAACAGCAAACCCAACAACAACAACAGACACAACAGCAGCAGCAACAACAAGCACCACCACCACCCCAGCATCAACAGCAACAACAAATTCTAATGCATCAACAACAGCAGCCGCAGCAACAGCACCAAGTTATGGATCATCAACAGCATCAAATGCAAACTACCTATCAATTGCAACCGGATCCACAACAACAGCAGCAACATATGCAGGCTCAAGAACACCAGATGCAACAGCATGTACAGGCGGCGGCACAACAACAACAGCCCCCACCACAAATTTACTACACAACCGATCAGCTGGTACACCAGCAGCAACAACAACAGCAGCAGCAAAAGAAAGTGTACATTCAACAACAGCCGCCGCCACCTCCACCCCAAACAATGCAACAACAATATCAACCACATCCCCAACAGCAAACCCATCAGCAATTTACGCATCAGCAACCACCGCCTCCCCAACAGCAAGCACAGCAACAACAACATATTTTGCAAAGTCCTCAACATCAACAGGTGCAAGTACAACACCAAGTATCTCCGGGTAACCAACAGGCCCAGCAGCAACCGCAAATCATCTATAGAATGCAACCGCAGACACTACAAACACAACAACAACTGCAGCAACAAACTCAACTACTGGGCAATGCCCAATTGATTGTCCAACCTTCGGGTCAGCAAGTTCTCATACAACAATCTCAACAACAAGAACTTATTATGCGTCAACAGCCACGTGTTGTCTATGGCAATCGCATCAACTTCACCCCCCAACAACCACCACAGCAGCAACAACAACAAGTCATAATGCAACAATCTCAGCCGCATCAGCAACAACAACACATTCAAATACAAACCAATGCCATGCACCATAATCCCACGGGGCACATGGTGCAGCAGGCCCGAGTTGTGCCACAACAACATCAGCAACAGGTTCAGCAACAACATACCCCACCACCACAACAACAAATGCAACAAAATGTTGTCTACCATCAAATACAGGTGCAAAACAATCAAATGCCCAAGCAGACAATGCAGCCGAACGCTGTGGTCCATCAACAACAACAGCAGCAGCACATGCAACAATTGCAACAGCAACAACATCCCCAACAGCAGCAGGTTCAAATGGTGGGTCAAATAAACAACCCCAATGGCGCCACCATTATACGTACTGCTGGTGTGCGAGGTGGGAAAATAGCACGTGGTGGAGTCAGTGGCACTCTTATAGCCCGCATGCAGGGTATGGGAACTGGAGTGGCTCGTTCTGTTTTCAATGCAGCCGGTACAATGGGTGGAGGTGGAGGTCAAATTTTGCGAACTCCCCGCCCACGTTGTAGTACCACGGCGGGTACCACAACCAGAGGCCGTGGTGGCAGAGGTGCTCGCGGTGCAGCAGCGGCCGCCTTAGCTGCTGGTCGTGGAGTTCAGTTGGCAACAGCAGCAGCAGGAATGAATACAAATGCCCAATTGCAAGGCAAACTTGTGGCGCCTGGAGTTCGTCAAGTGTTCCGTACTCAACATCAACTCAGCGATGGTAGTGTCCAACAACAACTTCATTTGGTGCAAGCACAACCACGAGCGCCTGGGGCAGTTGCCCGCTTTAGATCACCTGTAGTGGGGCAAGTTCAGCATCAGCAGCAACCACAACAACAGCACACAACACCACAATCATCTCCACCCTCTTCAACAAATCCCTCATCCAACTCTGGAGCATCAACATCTTCGTCACAAGCCACTGGTAATTTTGATTTAGACTTGGAAGATAGTATACAGGCAGTATTCGTTAAAAAGGATGGACAAAAGCAAAATGTGGCAGCGGTCGGAGCCAACACTGTTGCTCCCGCCGTCTCCGGGATAGCTGCACCAACGCAAAATACAACCACCAATGTGGCTGCGGCTGGAACTACTCTAACATCTTACTACGCCAAAAATCCCAATAACGACGATGATGACACACGTCTGATCAGAACACAAAATGGCACGTGTATGACATTAGCTGAGTACAAGAAACGCAATTCCACTGCTTCGGCCCAAGCTGCTGTTCAGGGTGCGAATAATGCGTCCTGTATTAAGCCACTACAACAAACACCCTCAGGTGCAAAAATATCCCTTCCAGCCGCAGGAGGTCAGTCTTTGCATACGGTTCCTGTTGCTCGGGTGGCTCCCCAAAAGCACATTGTCCCCAAGGAACAATTGAGTAGCGCGACGTCCAATAACACTACCCCAAGTCCCATACAAAATCGACCACCAGCTGGCTCGTCAGTTTATCAAACATCACACAATAATTACGAAATACAAACACAGCATGTTCTGCAGAATCGTGCGGGCCAACAAATGGCTGAAAAGGATCGTAACAGCGCAAAAATGTTGGTGATTTTGGTATCGGGAGAACAACGTTTGATAACCTTTACCCTGCCGCGAGAATCCTGTACCGTTCAAGATCTGCTCGAACAGGTGGGTGTGCCATTCGATGATAACACCACAATACAATGTGTTGAAAATCCTGGAGCAAACATAGATTTTGTTGTCACTGTTGGATTTTCGGTACAAGAATCGGCCAGCGAATTGATATCACGAGCGGAACAAAGTCTTCAAATAAGTAGACAACAAGAAAGTTTACAAAGTGCTGCGGGTCATGCTGGCAGCAACACTACTCAGGGCCAAGAGCAGCAGGGCCCGGGAATTAGTGGACAAGCTACGGCAGGTAATGCTGCTGGTGGTGCTGCAGCAGCAGCTGCTGCAAATGCTTTGTCTGCTAGCGCGTCAGCATCATCAAGTCCGGCACCCTCAGAAAGTTCTTCCTCAAATAAGGAACAGACAACGCCTGCATCGAAATTAGCCGCAACAAGTGGTAGTAAAGCACCACAAGAAGAAGGCAACAGTCAACGGAAACTTATTCAAGGTTTCTATGCCATTTGTCAGAGTTGTGGTTTCAGCGGTTATGATCATTCGAAATGTGAGCGTTGTAAGCGAGTATTTTTGGAACCACCCAAAAAGATACCCATTAAACAGGCAACTGCTGCTGGTAATTTTGGTAATCTCAATGCATCGGGATCGGATTCTTCGTTTTCTTCAATGCCTGGTGATAAAAAACAACGGCATCATAGCGATGCAGGTCAAAGGGGTAAATCGGTGGCGGGTCCCTATAATCCCAATGGATCAGCGCCAAGGGGACGGGGTGGTTCTCAAGGTGGTAGAGGACGTGGTACACGATCCGGTCGCAGAGCTGCTGAGGTGGAACCTGTTATTCTTACCCTTAGCAGTGATGAGGAAGATGATGAGTCTTCCAATAAAGGAACGGCACATGTAAGTTAATTAATGTAATTGTTATATTTTTGGTTTTAAATCTTTAGCCGGATGGACCACTGGTCAACTTGAATGATAGTTAATAAACGTATCTCCAAGAGAATTCATTCAAATGTTCAATACTAGTTGGATTAATAACAACAATTTGATTATTTTTGTAATTCACTTAAACTTTGCACTGTCATGTTGGTCAAATGGTCTGGCCTATCATGATTTATATAAGTATTTTATTTCCATCATAAATTATTTAAATATGTATAAATGTAGTGTTATAATTTGTATTTTATGATTTATTTTCCAGATGGGCCACTTTTCTAAATCTTCAATCAATTCTTCACCTGCATCGTTAATGTCTTCATATAAACCTCTTTCGTTTGAACCAAATATTCCGGAAAATGATGAAACCATCATTTACAGTGGTAAGTTAAAAATCAATTATTTTCAATTAATTATTAATTATCATTTTTGAGAAATATAAATATTTTGTATTAATGCTACGTCTTCAGTCCTACAAAAAGTATATGGGTAGCCATGCAAAATAATGAAAATGACGGTCAAGGTCAAAAGTTCCATTTCAGAAGGTAGCCACATTGAATTGATAAACTAGGTTATAAAAATACAACAAATTATTTTAGTTCTACAAGAACTAATTGCTTTTCTTTAAATTTTGATAATCTGTGGAATTTTTTTAATAATATTTTTCTTAATTAAACGAATCTGATATCTCCATCCCATTGAAAGATAAAGTAGTGTAGTTATTGTTGTTATTTCCCGGCATTTGTTAGTATTTGTTTATTTTGTACAATCTGGCAATACCACATTTGCTCTCAGTGGTACCGTATTTCATGTACTTGACTGCTATAATAAGGCTATTTGCCGCTAGGGGTCATTTCTCATTTAGAACATTCATGACATTGACAGTTGACGCCATTGTTTTCGTTGCTCCATAAAAGAAATGTGTAATAAAATAGAGTACGAAGCAAAGGTGGTAAAAGAACGAAAGGAATTGAAAACTGTATATTTTCGTAGAAAATTTCATTTTCTTCAAAAAAATTACTGTATTTCGTTGATAAGGGACATTAAAGTTAAATTTCATTAAAATGGAGTGGAATGGTAAATGAGATCATTAATTTTTGATTGTTGAAGCAGTTATTTGGCCTGCATAGAAATTGTGTGCCTGCTGCTGCTTGTTGTGTGTACTCTCCGGGGCCAATGAAGAAGAAGAAGAGGAGATACTACCAACACGTTTTCTCTTGTTTAATTTTGATCAATCCCCTTTAAATATGCATACATATTAATAAAGAATTACTTGTTTTATTTTAGATTTCAAACGTGGAGATGTAACTGATCTCTCCAATTGTAGCGATAAACTAACCTGCTCCTTGCCTTGCAAATACATACGTTTGGGAACATACTGTTTTGAACCACCCGAAGAGGTAAGTAGACATCATTCAACAATGTTGTTGGTATTTTGATTCACAAAATAATGTTTCATTCGACAATTACAGGTTGTTATAACCTCTAAAGGTGTACGCCTTGTGGCCCCCTTGGAAAGTAATCCATCGGAAACGTTCCCCTTGCACATACACAAACAGGAGGTGGTAAAAGTAATTGCCCACTTTTCAAAGACCACCGACTCAATGTTGTGTTTTTATACATTACGTACTTGTGCTCAGTATATACGCACATCATTGAAAATGCCCGATATAACACAGCCCATAGATGGAGGTAAGAGTTGTGATTTTAATTATTGTGAAGTATACATTTTGTAATTACATACGTGTTTGTTTTTTATTTCAGTTACTTATTTTTCCCCCAATGGACCCTATCAAATGCGTAAAATTATTCTACAATTTCAAACAATATCCGATCAGGCCAAAAGTGTTATACGCTCAATATGGGATTTTCTTGATGAAATTTCCGATACAGATGCCCAGGATTTGTTGCAGAGGGCAGCGGAATCTGATCGCAAAGTGGCCACAAATAAAAATAATAGGTAAGTAGATGATGATATGTTTTTATTAATTTCATTCGATTTTACATTGTATTGAAATGTAGAAGTAAATTCTTATACGTTTTTATAAACAAATCGGTATCTACAAAATCCTTAAAGTCATATTCTCCATTAGTCTCCAAAATGTTAGTTTACAAAATGTTTAATGGCACAACTACATCGAATGTACTATATATATTGATAGTTTCTAATTGATATGATTTAACTAGTTTTTTAATTAAGTGTTAATTCGTATATCCTCTTCTCTTTAATTACAGTGAAAACACCCCCACAACAACACAATTACAACCCAACGAAATACGTCAACTTCTCATATATCCTCAAGGAAAGGGTGGTATTTCAATCAACACTGAAGATTATATGTGCCTGGCCACTGATCAATATTTAAATGATATTATTATTGATTTCTATTTGAAATGGGTACACGAAAACATCATTCCAGATGCACAAAAAGACCGCACGCATATATTTAGCACATTCTTTTATAAACGTTTGACCACGCTAACGCGTCACATAAATCACGACAAGGATGTCAAACAATCAGCCGCTCAAAAGCGTCACGCCCGTGTACAGAATTGGACGAAAAATGTAAATATTTTCGAAAAAGATTTCATTATAATACCCATAAATGAACAGTCGCATTGGTTCCTGGCCATTATATGTTTCCCCAAGCTCAAAGGTCCGGTTACCTTTGATACAAATGTACCGGTGGAATTGCAACCCATTAAAAAGACAAGTAAGTTTTAATTTTAAACCAGTCAGTCATCCTTAGGTTACCTTTGCTAATTGACGTTATTTTCTATCTCTTTGTAGAAGGCAAAAAGGTATCATTACAAATTGGTAATACCACAATTACACCTCTCTCGAAACGTGATAGTTCTAATGTTTTAAGTGAAATATGCGGTGTGGGTGATGACGACAGCGAACGTGATGAAGCCGAGGGAGACGATAGTGATTTGGCTTCCGAAGATAGTGATTTTGATAATTCAAATTCAACTACACCCAGCAATTCTCAACCAGCTGTGCCAGTTGTACCCGGTGCCACAACCAATGCCTCGACACATCAGCCAATAAAACAACCATTGATCCTTATATTTGATTCATTGGCTGGTGCCTCTAGAAGTCGGGTTGTGGCCACATTGCGAGACTATCTGACATGTGAATATAAAATTAAAATGGCCGACGCTTCCTTACATACCTTTAATAAGGACAATATGCCCGGACATTGTGTTAAAGTTCCTCAACAAAATAACTTCACGGATTGTGGCCTGTATCTGCTGCAATATGTGGAACAATTTTTCAAAGATCCCATACGTGATTATCGTGTGCCCATTAAACAGTTGGCCAATTGGTTTGACACACTCACGGTGACAAAGAAACGTGAAGATATATCCAATCTAATACAATCGCTTATGGATGAACGTAATGGTCCCAATAATAAAATTATACTACCGGAAATTCCGTTTCCCACACTTAATGGTCAACTGGTTGAACCAGATGGTTATAATATTGAATTTGAAGAAGAGGAAATGGATGATGACGATGATGTAAGTAATAAATACAATTGCGAATTTAAAGTATTCTCTTTGAAATCGCTTGCTCAACAAACTCGATATAACATATAAATGAATCTAATTCTGATATATATTTTTGTCCTACATTTAGGATGACAATCAAACTGGTGACATGGATGATATTTCAAATGATGAAATTAACAAAGCTAAAGCCCCAATGAAAGTTGCTACCACGCCAGCAACAATAGCAACAGCTACAACTACCGCCGCCCCCACCAGCAGTATGCCAACACTTGTACCAACCCAGGGCCGTAAAATTGTATTAAAACGTAGAATGCAAGTAACAGGTGGTCCGAATGAATCCAGTTCATCCTCGCCATCAATGGCGGCGGGCAGTCATAATACGTCATCTTGTCAAACACCACCTGGCCAAGCGATGACCACGGGTCCACAGCAACGTCCGCCGAATATGACAAAAATACGTAAACTGGAGCCATAATTCAAACATAACTCCGGCCAATAATTATACATACATCCGTTATTATGAATACGTTTTTTAGTTGTATAAATTTCAACACACACACACCCATACAAATAACCCCCCATTTTCATTTAATTTTCTGCCCATACATTTTATCGTTTAATGTTCTTAATACTCTAAAGATTTTGTTTCTTTATGCTATAATTGTTTTTATAAAATAATAATTATTTTTAAATTAGTAATTAGTACACTCAATCCTCCCAATCTTGTTAAGTTGCGCTAGTCCTCTCAAGGAATAAAAATAAACAGACACACACACAATGAATGAAGACGAAAAGAGAATTAACTTTTCGGACATTAAAAAAGTAGATTTATATAAAAAATATAATGCGCGTTTTGTTTTATTTTTCCAACATGCAATGTAAATAGCTTCAGCATACATTAATTATTCAAATTAAAAAAAGGAATCTTAATTTTAATACGATTAAAATATATTTAAACCACTTTAAATAAAAAAGAACAAAAAATGATATTCAATTAGAAAAAAAACTTAAGGATGCGTTTAAAGAAATCAAGTGGTTTAATCTAACTATATATACATATGAACAAAAATATAAATAAAAAAAATAAATTTACAAAAAATAAGTGCTGTCGTTTTCTTTTTTATAATAAAAAAAATATATGCTTGTGGTGGGAGTATCCTTGAAAAATATTTGAAAAGGAAAAGCTTAAGGGTCATTGAATGAAAAAGTGAGAAAAAGTATTTAAAAAAATAGGTCCTTGAAAATAATTATTTAAAATTACTCGCTTAAGAGTCCTTAAAAATATATTAAAGAATTCACACTTTTGGTTTCTTTAAAAATAAAATATATTGGAAATATTTCTTAAACAAATTTCGCTTTTAATGGTTCTTGAAAAAATGGTCGTGATGAAAAATATTTTCCTGGATATTTTTTTAAATCAATCTAAGGACTATCAGCATAATGTTCTGAGGATCTAATTCCTTTCTGATATTTGTGATGAGGCCGAATATCTGTAATCCCGTCCTTCTTCGTAGTTGGAATATACAAAGTTTGGTGCTCAATTGATGTATATTTTTCTTGTATATTATTGAGAGGTAATTTTTTTTCATTCCAAGTGAATGTCCTTTGGCAGCTGTTTTTAATCTATCTTATTTTAATTTAATATTTATAAGTAATAACATTAATGTCATAATATAACCACCTCCAATTAGAATATTAGCCCGCCATCCACTTCTTCCTGGCGATTGCATGCATTCAACTGCAGCAACAGTTTCTTTTTCCCTCTAATTTACAAAACACAACAACCCCCTCTCACCCATAACAGATCAATGTGTTCCTCCTCATAAGGTATAGCAACATTGCACCATACTCTTTCATTTTTATTTTGTAGTTGTTTGTCTTTTTTCTTTATCATTTCCATTCTTAACATGCATGTATGTTCAAAGAAAAAACAAAAACAGGAACCGGATTCCATTAACATACATGAGAGGTTAGAGCCAGTTCAAAAATCGAATTTAAAAGTTACAAAATTAACTCATTATTGAAATATTGAATCCTAAACAAGTTTAGGTATTTATCATAGTCTTCTTGTTGTGTGTTTCTTTGTTTGTTTTTGGGAATTCTGTTTTATTCATTTATTGTATCATGTATTTACAAATTGGTATATTTCATCATGTATGTTCTGTTGAAAAAGTTAGGTTAATGTTTACAGGGTAACAGAGAGTGAGAGAGTAAGTAAATAAAAAATGCTCTCTCCCTTTAAATTTTCCAGAGAGAGGCATTATTCGGCTTTGTTTTTGTGTTGTGCATAAAAAATTACGAACAAGGAATGTAAACAAAAACCAAAAATACAAACAACAAGTAGAACAAAATAATAAATTATCATAATTATTGTAGAATTTAGTGCATTAATTAACTACACAGAGAAAAGTTAATTAATTTCAAATTGAATATAAAATATATATGAATGTATAAATTTTATATTTTAAAATTTCATTTCATTCAATTTAATATTACCTTTCAATTTGTG
Source organism: Musca vetustissima (assembly GCF_032173495.1). Classification (NCBI taxonomy): domain Eukaryota; kingdom Metazoa; phylum Arthropoda; class Insecta; order Diptera; family Muscidae; genus Musca; species Musca vetustissima. Next base: position 171,977 of record NW_026887089.1, on the reverse strand, counting down.
TACCATTGCACATTACAACCAATTTACATCAGCTGTTTTACACCCAAACTACCCCCCACATGATACAAACAAACACAATCACACTCACACACACTATGACTCTCGCCTTATGCCAACGCTCTTAGATCATTGTTAATGGGCCTTTTTTTGTATTTGCCTTGCCTTACTGTCTGTTACTCTTGTAGGCATTATTTTTGTTTTTGTGCCTCTCCCTTTTCATGCACTTCCATTTTATCATGTATGTCGTTCAACTAGCCTACATACATGATGATATGCAATGCATGTTAACAGTAGTTATAGTACAAATAACATAGTACTGGTTATGGTAAAACTCTAAAATAACACTTGGGGAACAAGTATTTGTGTTTTGTTAATTATTTATGTTTAATAATTAATTAATGTTAGTTAATTTTATATAAATTGTATGTAGCATTTATTGCCATGTATGTTCATAATTTAATAGATGAGGTTAAATGTTAGTTTTTTATTGTTGTATCTCATTCTCTTAATAATTCTCTCTCACTCTATATTTCCTTCTCATCCATTAACATTAACTCTCGCTGTCATTGTTCAATTGTTATCATGTTACCAGATCGTTAGAATAAAGGACTAACAGTTAATAGATGAAGTAAGGACTAGAAGAAAGAAAAACACTCAACAACATTACAAGAAAATGTCAAAGCTGTCAAAATGGTCTTATTTTCATTTATCATTAAATTCCTATAGAATCAGAAGAGACGAGCTTTACCAATAGGAATACCAGTAACATTTCCATCACATTGTTATGTGTTGTTGTTAGTGTTTGTTGTTCTTTAATGTTATTGTAATTAATTGGCATCTACGCTGTTGGTAAATGACGTTTTGCTCTGCACCATTCGTCGTCATTAATGAGTCATTTATTTCTTTAGTCATAGTTCAGAACAAAACAAACTAAGAACAAAGTCGGACGCAAAAACACTCTTAAAAATGTTTAGCAGTAAACCAAATTACACAAAATTAAAAACTAATTTAAAATTAGCCGTGAATCGCCTAAAACTTTTGGAAAAGAAAAAGGCGGAGATTGCCCAAAAGTCACGCAAGGAAATTGCTGACTTTTTGGCCACGGGAAAAACAGAAAGGGCTCGCATTCGTGTGGAACACATAATTAGGTAAGTTGCAAATAATAGTTAATTATTAAATTGTTATATTATTTTTTTTTTTCAAAATTTCCGCAGAGAAGACTACTTGGTTGAGGCCATGGAAGTTGTGGAAATGTATTGCGACTTATTGTTGGCCCGTTTTGGTTTGGTAACCCAAATGAAGGAACTGGATGATGGTATTGCTGAGGCTGTTGCAAGTGTGGTATGGGTCTGCCCAAGGCTGCAAAGTGACATTGCCGAACTGAAAGTTATTTCCGATATATTTATACAAAAATATGGTCCAGAATTTGCTGAGAAAACCCGCACCGCCACTGGGGATCATCATGTTTCAGAGAAGTTAATGCACAAATTGCAATTACAGGCACCACCCAAGTTATTGGTGGAGAAATATTTAATAGAAATTGCCAAGAATTATAATATTGAATATGAACCAGATCCTCAGGTTATAAATGAAGATAATCAAGGTAAGTAAATAACATTAAAAAATTAAAAAAAAATATTAAAATCATTTTTTTTAGGAAAAGACCAATCGCTTATAGATTTATCGGATCGCAATAATTTAGGCGGCAGTGGTGAACCACCACAAATGGGTTTCATTGGCTATCCCTCGCTGCCACCAATGCCAAGTGTACCCAATAACAAACCCTTTAATTATCCCCCACCCTATGGTGGTGGTGGTGGCGGCGGTTCTGCAACAGCTCCCTTGCCTTATGGTGCACCTCCAGCAGCAACCGGTGGTGGTGCAGCAGCTGGTGGAGCACAACCACCACCATTTTCTTATAATATACCACCAAATGTACCAGCTGGAGCTGCTAACAACGAAGTTAAAGATTTGAATACACAGTTTATAAATGTAAGTTATGGCGCGGTTATTGATTGAATTACCATGAAAAGAAAGACACATAAACATTCACAGTACAGGAGATATCGCTATGCAACATAAATTATGTGAAATTGCTTGAAAGGGTAGAATGGGTATAAAAAGCTATATTAATAATTTTAAGCAAGATGTTGCACGTTGCTTTGAAGACTAACTGTATGATTAGCTTTAGGTCGAAATTAGGTTCAACGGGAAAATTTGTATTATATCATTGTAAATCGACTGGAAATTGTCTGAAACAAATGTGATCGGAGAAGACACATAAGGTCTACCCAACAATTTTAGCCTTAAATTACAATGATTCCTATATTCGACAACAATATAAAGAAAGAAGTGTTCACAATACCGTCGGGCATATTCAAATAATCCCTGTCAATCGACACAATAAAATGTCGATGGGATATATAGATATTGCTACCAGTTATTTTCATAACAACAGAGATTTTCATAACCTTGAAAAGGATCAATATAAGCGAGCGTGAATCTCCAGATCAGCAGGCCTATAAATCTAAAATCATTCTTACAGATGTACCCGCCATTATTAAAGGGGGATAAGCTTCCGAAAACATTGAAAGTTGTGATGGAACCATGAAGTGAATATTTCAAGTTGTAACAAATGGATGGAGAAACTCTATACTTTCTCTTCTTATGGTGAAGATGATTAAATAATGTATTATATTACTACTGGAAATTCCCTCCCTCTTTTCTAATATTTTTCTTATATCTTTAATATAAAACTTACATTGCATGTTTGCAAATACTAATGTATTGCTTTAATACTAACACAGGAGGAAACTAAAAGTGAAATGCCATCCCAATTTGGTGATGATGAAGCAATTGATCCCAATATTTTGGTATGTTTTATTTTCACGTATTCACTATAAAAAATCATGTCAGTGTCTGTGATTGTCCCTTTGTTAAATTGTTTTCGACAGCTTTTGCCTACATACATCATCTAAAACACATACATCAAACAAATATGTTTAGTTTGCCTTGCTGTACCTTTTTTGTTACCTATTTTCTTTATTTTTTGTTTTTAATTTTCTTGTAAATATAGCGCCAGAAAATGGACAATGATCCACCACCACGTTATACTTCAATAAATCCAATGAATTTGCAGGTAGTTCGTTAATTTTGCACAATACCTTTATAATTAACAATGCTTAAAATATCCAAATTTATTCCTTCAAATTAAATACTCGTTTCACTTCACTCTTTTACAGAATTCCAATAAACCAAAACCACAGCCACGTAGCAAAATGCCACCACCTTCGGTCCAACCCAGTGCACCACCACCATCAATGGAAATGCCACAGCTACCAAATGTCCCGATGGATTTGCCAGATATACCTAACGAGGACGATGACATCAAACCCAATAACAATGATGACGATATTGATTTTGATGATTTATCCAAACGTTTTGAAAATCTCAAGAAGCGTAGATAAGTTTAAGAGGTCTAATGTTAAGATGTTTATTCCTTCTAATAAGTGAGATTTGATTGAAAGCAACTATTTATAAGATATATAGCTATATAGTATGTCCGTAAACAATAATAAAACCAAACAAATGTATGTTATGTTATTGACTATGTATTGTATAAAAAAATTAACCACATAAACAAATATCTATAAACAATAAATTACATGTTTTAAAATATTTCCTCAGTTTCTATAACTTCCTTCAACTCCAATAATTCCACCAGACCTTTGCCTTTGGTATCATTGCGTACCAACTCATCTATTGTACGATAATTTCCAGGATCTATCAGCAGTGTCATGTGCAAGGTCGATTCATCCCATTCCTCGTGTTCTACTGAGGCAGCCAGTTTTACAATGGCTTCCTTTAATTTCGGTCCATTATCTTTTTTAGCTGCGAATGAAACGCGCAACTTCATGCGCGATCTTTCAATGGGCATATGATCCTTGAGTAGTTTTATAGCATCCAGTGTTTGTTGTTTTGTATTACGATTTGGTTTTATTGAAAAATGTGCCTCTTTCAGTGATTTCTCAATAATTGTTGTTGGATAGGGTCTTCGAGTCTCAGGATTAACACACAAAGCTGCAACACTGTTTATAATACCGTTTAGCTGGGTATCGTGTACGGATTGCCGCTCCTTTTCGGATACTTGTAGTTCACCCTTCATCAGAATTTCCTTGCAGATTTCGGTTTCATCTGTTTTACCGAAAGCTTTTTGCAGTTCATCTTTTTTGGCCGCCTGACCTTTTGAGACATTCGTGAAGACTGTGTGTGTCTGTAAGACTTCATCAATGTCTTTTTCTCTGAAAAAATGAAAAAAAATTGAATAAAAAACTCTTCCTTATCAACCATCATTACAGATTCTGATTATTTGGCATATATTATCTCCCTCAAGTGAGTCATATATGCCGTTGTGATTCATCGTAAACGTCATGGATGGATAATTTCGAATATACATAAATTAGAGCAGTTGGGGTTATCGCTATAATAAAAATTCTTGTTTTTTATACTATTAGGTTGTAAAGTACGGTTATAGCGAACTAGTAGGAACCGAACAAATTGGTTCGTTATAGACGAAGTTCGTTATATCCAAGGTAAGACAAAACCAAGGATTTGCAGCAAAATATATATTACGTTCCAAAATATGTAATTTTTGTGTCATTTTTGGCAATACTTTAGCGGCTTCTCTTTTCCTTTGATGAACCTGAGATTTTTTGCGAACGTTGCCAGCGTTAGTTATAATTATAAATAAGGTCCCGAGGTCGTCAATTTTCAATGTTTAGTTGTGTTCACATAACTTACGTTTGTCTGTTTCCTCTTGTCTAAACCGGTCTGATAGGCCTGATGAACAACTGGTTCAGGTGTGTGACATTGTATCTCTCTTTGTCGATCATGAATAACTCTACTGGCGTGCCTGGAAAGGGTATTGTAGTTTTTTCCCTGTGGTAATGCTCTGCTGAAGTTCTCAGGGCAGGATTTTGGTAGGTCTGAATGCTCTCCTATAATATTAGGTATACCTATTCGCAAACTACACTGACATGCCTATTGTTTGCAAGAAGCGATTTTTCTCATCGGACAATGTTGTTTAGCTAGACTACTTGAAAATTCTATTGGGGTAATTATAGGTCGGAAATTTATCTGAGTCGCTCACATTCCCCCTGCATTGACAACTTTACCAACCATTTTCCCTTATAATTAATTATAAAATTAATTTCTTAACATTGAGAGAATACTAAAAATCTCAAAAATTCCTTAACATGTGCTTAGATGGCTTATTTTGGAATGCCAGATTCAGCATTTTCTCGAAATTACTTACACATTACTTCTCCAACTTAGAACTTTATTTTTATAGCAGGCTATCTCGAAACGTTTTCCTCCTTTCTTCAGACGGACAACAGCTACGTTTGTAAGGCGTATTTGATTAGTGGGTGTAAATATTTTCGACATTTTTCTATTTTTTCTTCAATAAACTAATTGGTATATTCGGTTCGTTTGTTTATTTCAATTTTATTTAATTCAGATCCAGCTGATTGTTATTTGATGCAAGGAAACGATAACTGCGATTGTTTTTAATTTCACCATATGGCGTAGGGGTGCAACTAAAACAAGAGCGTGTGGCAAATAACAGATATGGATGTTTCCGAATCTACTAATTTTATAAATTTTTTGGAAATGTGGGGGAGTACAGGAACGGGATCCTGTACTCCCCCAGCAAAGTACCAAAATGGCAACACTTTATGCTTCAAAATACGTTAAAAATCTAAAGTATAATAAAAAATTAAATATTGTAATAATTATTGAAATTATGCAATGTCACTTGCATTTGAATACCAGCAATACATAAAATGTTATAGAGGTATGCAAATTTTATAAACTCGTCGTCAGTGCCATCTATTGATGGGCATGATTCGGATCTTGCAAATCAGTTTTTCAAGTCCAAAATTTCTCGTGTAAAAAGTTTACAAAGAGAACGCCAACTTGTTTTGTCCTCTCTTAAATTTGATTCAATGTTTTACCAGTTTTGTGGGTTGAGGAACGGTTTTCGAGTAAAAAGTTGCAAAACATGTAAAATGAGTAGATTCTTTTAGGTTCTGGAACGGAACTATTGTCTTTGTGAAGCCCATTTGGACTATTTCCAGAGTTTAATAAAGATTTTCAATAAATTATCCTACGAATTATAAATTGTGGTGTGTTATGGCTGTGCTTTTATTTAAAGGCGAAAAAAATTAGTTTTCACCTCGGCAAAAAAAAAAAAACGTTAAACTTAAGTTTTCTCTATGAATTCGCTTACTGGCCGACCTTATATAGGCCTTGATTGTACCTTTCATATGACACAAATTTTTTTGAAATATCTACAGTAGGTTAAAAGTTAAAACATCGATTTTTAGATCTCAATGGGTAGATCCATGGCACAATGAATAGGTAGTCCATTTAGAGCAGCTGATGTCGTGATTAACTGTCAAAGTGGTAAATTTTACTTGAATTCGATGTGCAATGCTGCCAAATTTTTGAAATATTATAAGGAAAAATTTGACAGATAATCGAGACAAAAAAAATGTTTTTGTTTTGATACATCACCTTATTATTGCATCATGGGTAGATCCATGGCGCTGATGATAAGTGTTTGCCAGTGCTGCCAAATTTAGAGGAAATCATCAGAAATTTAGATCAGGGATGGAAAATTCAGTACAATAGTACTTTTGTCAGTACCTTTTTACCCAGAAAAGTACCGTAGTACCCCCGTGACCATTTCAGTACCAGTACAATCCTTCATTAAACCATGATATATATGTATATATATATATTTTTTTTTTTTTTTTGGATTAGAATTTTTATGGGTTTGACCGACAAAAGTATGCAGATAAAGATATTGATGTGATTGTAATATTCCTCTTGACAAAATTAACAGGTTTACGAATGATAACTGTTCAGTTATGAATAAAATTACAAACATTAATTAAGTTAATGAGTTCCAATTTTTTTTAAATGGTATCTTACAAACATACTCAATTTGGCATACTCTGTTCAAGAGCACTTTGGAACTGAAATTCATGTTAGTTTGGGGTATATTGGCTATTGGCTATTTTTTTTTTGTATTTTCTTGAAAAAAAATACTCTTTTATTAAAAAAAGTACTCTTTTGGTACCTTTTCACAATTTTCATTTTCCATCCCTGATTTAGATTCATAATCACGTTTAAATCCATAAATGAAGGCAGAAATAATGCAGTTTAAGAAAGATTGTCTGACAAAGTTTCCACGTTAATAGTACGTTTACATTTAACCGGATTTCGTTAACCCACTGGGTTTCAATTGTCAATTCCTTTGCCTATATGTCAAATAAATCCTCATAAAGTAGGTTAACCCCGTAAAAAGTTGTAATGTATATGCCGTTTAACAGAACATTTCAGTTTTCTGGGATTCATCATAACATTTGAAGGCGTAAAAACTACTACTATTAAATAGTGTATGTAAAGACTGTACTACTATTAAGTAGTGTATGTAGTTAAGTTCTTAATGTACTTAATTGATTATTTATTGAAATAAAAGAAATAAACTGATTTAAAAACAAATACAAAATCTGTTTTTTAATTTATTTATGGACGGGCGTCTAAAAAATCTATTAGTGGGGGTTATCATTTATAGATTAAACAAGTAATTTCACATGTCTGTCCCTGACTGACTCCCAAAGAATTTGAAAAAAAAAATCTCAAAAATTTTTGTGCAATTTTGAGCAAATTTCACAAAAATGCCAGGCGCCCAGAATGAAGTAGCAAGTTGCCCGCCAAAAAAAAATTTCGAAAAATTTTGATCTGGCAACTCTCTACCCTCGAAAAAATTCGAGCGCCTTAAAGTATGCTATAAATTTTGTAGTTTTTTGTACGGTGTTGCCAGGTGCAAATTTTTTCAAATTTTTTTTTGGCGGGCTACTTTCTATTTTATTCTGGGCGCCTGGTATTTTTGTGAAATTAGCCCAAAAAATGCACAAAACCAGGTGAAAGAAAAATTGTGACGTCATCACATAAATATATGAAGCACGCGTAGGGGCATATGTACTTACCATATTTGGATCCGTAAATAAAAACAAACAATATTTTAGGTAAATTTGTTTTTTTTTTTTAATTTTTATTAAATATTCTTTGTATAAATATTATTTACATATATTTAAAATATTTTAAAATATTTATTTTCGTAAATAATAATTTTCTTAATCGGCTTATTTCGTCTCTATTGTATAGCAATCCTTCTTTGTAGAATTTTATGATTGAGGGAACAGGTTAAATCCAAAAGATATAATTATCGTTAAAGGTGGGCCTGCCATTTTTTTAAGTTATATTTTGATCGTTTACGATTAGCATCATAGGGAAATCCATGGCACAATGAATAGGTAGTCCATTTAGAGCAGCTTATGTCTTGAATAACTGTCAAAGCGTGTAATTTCAACTTGAATTCGATGTGCAATGTTGCCAACCATGGTAAATATTATAAGGAAAAATATATGGTCGAGAAAAAAACAATGGTCTTTGTTTTGGTACATCACCTTATTATTGCATAATGGGGAAATCCAATATACAGTTCTCAATAACCTGGAATGAAAAAATAACGATAAATTAAAAATATATATTTTTTTAGGATAATAAAGATATTTTTATTTTAAATACACATTTGAATAAAATCGGCCGAACAAATTTCACTGCGGCGGAATAACTTCAGGTTGGATTTGTCGAAATTATGCTATAAGCTGATGTATCAAAACAAAAACTTTTGTTTTTGTTTCGACCATGGCACAATGAAAAGGTAGACCATTTAGCGCAGCTGATGTCTCGATTAACTGTCAAAATGGGTAATTTTACTTGAATTCGATGTACAGTGTTGCCAACCATTTCAAATATTATAAGGAAACAAATTGACAGATAAATGAGACAAAAACAAATGTTTTTGTTTTGATACATCACCTTATTATTGCATCATGGACCATCTGTCAAATTTTTTTTTTGGTACGACGTTGCCAGATGCAAATTAATTCTACATTTTTATTTTTGGCGAGCTACTTTCTATTTCTTCTGTCCAAAACCCCCCAATAACAGGAGAACGAAAAACTGTGACGTCATCACATAAATGTATGTCGAACGCGTAGTGGCATGTATACTTACCGTATTGGAATCCGTAAATACGTTTCTGCATATGTCTAAAATTGAAGAGTAAATTGAAAGTTTTGCTATGCAGGATATGAATGTCTATGGAAAACAAATGCCGATCTCAGTAAATTATAGACAATATTAAATTAAACACAAAACTATTGTTCAATCTATTTACATTTATTTACTAAAATTTCAAACCAAACCTTTTAAGGAAAAATCTCTAATTATTACTCAAAAATATTTCAAAAACAAGTGAGAAATTAATAAATGCAATTTAATAAAACTTGTTCAATGTAAACATATCATAATATTTAAAATCATATTATGCTATATTTACATTGAAGGGTTTTTTCATGGTAATGCATCATTCAAATTGACATTTACTTTACAAATTAATTATGATAATAGGAACGAATGTAGACGTACTTCTTACAGATTACGGATATATTTAAAGGTACGTTATGATTCACGAAATCCGCTCGATCTCAAATGTCAATTCCATACCTAAAATATAATCCACTGGATTTGTGAACAGGATTAAGGTGACGTATATGCTATGAAATTGACATTTAAGATCAAGTGGATTTAGTAGTCTAAACATGGCCTGACTACGAAATCCACTCGATTTCGAATGTCAATTCCACTGCGTATACGTCAAGTAAATCCCATTCATAAATCTAGGGATTTCATTTGATGTGTACGGTGTAGAATTGACATTTGAAAGCTATTTGGTTACGTAAATCTTAACGCATGCTAGTTAAGTTTTTTTCTCTTCACAAAAGGTTAAGTTTGGTCAACAATTTCGAAAAACATACAAAAAATCTTGAGATTTTGATGACAGGACTGTCATTGACCAATTGTTTTCCGAAAAAATGTTCTTTTAGAACAGTTCGAAAGAAAATTATTGCCAATGACAGATCGACAGAGAGAGAGCTTGTGTGAGAGTGGTAACAAAACTTATAAACATAATAAGCCATATGTGGTTAATTGCTAATTGTATATTGTTAAAAAATATATGTATATATGTATGTATGTTTGTCTTGTTTTAATTGAGCTGGATTCAAGATATGATATCTATCAAACTTCTTGACTTGTCTCCCGATGAGAATCTGTTTCACATGATTCCATATCACCCATTGTTTTATTATGATGTTCCTCTTCTTCGGCACTGGGTTCATGTTTGGGAGCTGTTGGTTCGTGTTCTTTATAATCGGCATATATTTCAGCACGCTGTTTAAGAATTTCTTGTATAATAACGGTAAGTATTTCACGTGAGTCCACAATGTGACCAACTTCTTCGGCCACTTCTGCCGATAGCCAAGGACAAAGGGTTTCCATGAGTTTTTCACGCTTGGCAGCATCGGTGGCAGGTTCAAGATTGTCCAGAATTTCGGGTAGAATACTGGCAATGTGGCCTTGCAGAAGTTTGGCAGCGGTAACATCTTTTTGCATATCGCTGTCCAAGGATTTTGCAATTTCATCTTGTCGCAGGCGTCTTTCCTTTTCGGATTGTAAACGTAACTCTTCGGCCTCAAGGCGACGTAATTCTGCCAATTCGGCATCACGTTGAGCAAGTAGTCTGAAATGTGTGGGGAATTGTGAATATATTTAAATATTAATCGATATCTTAGAGCGCGTTTAGACTACTAAATTCACTTGATTTCAAATGTCAATTCCATAGCGTATACGCAACGTTAATCCTGTTCACAAATCCAGTGGATTATATTTGATGTATACGCTATGGAATTGACATTTGAAATCGAGTGGATTTCGTAAATCTAAACCCACTTTTAGCTACAAATTACAAATGATACTATTCCAAAATGTACTTACTCAGCTTGTTTATTTCGTATGTGTTGGATTTCTCTTTCGTGGGCCACCTCCAATATACTCAATTCCATTGTACTATCGACCAAGGCGTCAATAATAGGCTGGGCTTCTTCATCAAATTGGAAGAGTTCACCATCGCATATCTCGGTGGCCACATCGACTCCAACTTTGGCCGGTACATACGGTGGCGTTGGTGGCTTCTCAAGAAATAGATCTGTTTGTGTTTCGACCGATAGCTCCGGTGGTCTTGCCACCAGCTCCTCCAAATATTTATCCGTTTGTACATCTTCATGACGTCGACCCGTTACCGGTGGTGGTGTTCCCAAAACATTACGTTGATTTCGTTGGCTAACATTCTTTTTACGCAATGCCTGACGCCGGCGTAATTCTGCTGCCTTGTCAAAGGGATCATAGTCGTTCTGTGTTACAATTAAAAGAAAACGAGGGAGTGGGAATGGTAGGAAAGTACAATATTATTAGTATTGTTGTTTAGTTGGTTTATATAACATTTTGCTAATAAATTTCAATTGCTGTCACAAAAGTGAAGAGTTATTAATGAGTGTTTAACATGCCACTAAGTGCAATTAATTTTGACTACAAGCAGTCTGGTCAACACCATCCCCGGGGATAAGCTATCGACCTACATTGTATTATTTTTCTAATAAAGATAAAATAATTAAAAAAATGCCGATATTGGTAAATGATAGGTATGACAGCGTGTTTACTTTTCGTATTAAACTTTGCAAGAAACACCTTTTGAGAAAACAGCTGATTTCGTAATTTAAATTAACGCCATTTACGAATTTGACGAAAAAACAGAAACGTCCAACATACTGTAAACTTTGTAGGACATTCACTAGATTTAGTCGATTTATAAAGTTGAGTATAAACGCATTTTAACGTGTGAGAAGTTTTACAAATTTAATACAATAAAAATGTATCAAAACAAAAACCTTTGTTTTTGTCTCGACCATCTGTCAAATTGTTCCTTATAATATTTCACATTGAATTCATTACATTACACATTGAATTCAAGTAGAAATTACACACTTTGACAGTTAATCAAGTCAACAGCTGTGCTAAATGGACTACCTATTTATTGTGCCAGCGGATCATTAGTTAGAACCATGGCACAATGAATAGGTAGTCCATTTAGCGCAGCTGATGTCTTGATTAACTGTCAAAGTAGGTAATTTATACTTGAATTCGATGTGCAGTGTTGCCAACCATTTGAAATATTATATGGAAAAATTTGACAGATAATCGAGACAAAAAACAAAGGTTTTGGTTTTGATACATCACATTTTTATTGCATCATGACTAGAACGATTTAATAATTCTTTATCATGAAATAATTCACTAAGAACACGTTTAAACCGACTATAGTAAATTTGTCGAAGTAAAATGGTAACCAGAATTGCCAACTTCTGAATGGCTGTGGTGTTTAGGATGTTCAGGATGCAATAATAAGGTGATACATCAAAACAAAAACATTTGTTTTTTTACACGACCATCTGTCAAATTTTATCAAGTAATATATCTCATATTTGGCAACGTTGCACGTCGAATTCAAATAGAATCCATAAAGCCATGATACAATAATAAAGTGATGTATCGAAACAAAAACCTTTGTTTTTGTTTCGACCATCTGTCAAATTTTTATAATATTTCATATGGTTGGCAACATTGCACATCCAATTCAAGTAGAAATTGTGCACTTTGACAGTTAATCAAGACATCAGCTGCTCTAAATGGACTACCTATTTATTGTGACATGATAGAAACTATGCACTTTGACGAATAGTCAGCTGCATTAAATGGAGTACCTATTTGCTGTGTCATGGTTTTGATGTTAAAGGATTGACCCTCGTTTTGTTTTTTTACTAGCCTAAATATTAAACAAAATACGGGAACAATCATCTGTGAACAGCATATTAGAAAAGAAAATTTAATCAGAATCGTGCGATGTTGTGGTTTGTGTAGTTTTGACAGCAAACAGCTGATTAAACTGTAATAAGTCACTAAACAAATGTACAAGGGAAGACCAAGATCTATACAACAGACCAAGATCTATACAATTAATAAGGTCACACAGGTAGATCAGCTACTTCTCAAGCTCTATATCGAAAACAACATTCACATTTTTAACATTAAACATAATAAAAAAAACAACTGTTTTTGTTTCTTGTGTAACCTTATGAATAGGCCATGATCTATGTCAAACCAAGGTCTAATAATGTCACACAGGGAGACCAGCTGCTGCAAATCAGATGCTTCTCAAGTTTGCCATTACGAAAATAGAAACAACGTCCAAATTTTTAACGTTAGACCTCAGATAAAGCAGCTGATTTTCTTTTGCTGGGTGACCTTATTAATAGATCTTGTATCTAAGAAATAAGTTTGTTTGGTAGACGAAAACCAGCTAAAAAATTTAACGAAGCAAATAACACTTTTCCGAATCAAATCGAATAGTTTTTAAAAGATTTTGAATTGTGATTGTGAATTTAATATACAATAACATATATTGACAGTAAACTTAAGAAACAGCTGATTTTACTGGGTGACATTTAGAATGGGCCTTGGGCAAAATTATGTGAAAAATATTTCAATTTAACTAATTTAATCTGAAGTCATATCATTAAATAAAATCTAAAAAATCCACGCCACTAATTAAATAATTTTCATGCTGACCTTACAGTTTACCTTCAAAATGCTCCAAAAAAGAAACGAACGATAACTTACCAAGAGGGCATTTGTGGTACCATAATTACTGCCTCGTACAACTCTACGGTCGTACATTATATTCTTGTATGGCTCGGCTGGTGGGACTTCTCTGAAAGTACGGAGAGAGGGAAAAAAGAACGAGTAGTAGAAACCAACAAATTAGAATATTAATTACAAGTTAACACAAAATAAATATAAATTTTCTTTCTTCTTTGCGTTCTCAAGAACACACAAAACGATGACCTTTCGTGATGATGAAATTGTAAAAATCTATAATATATATAAGTTTTTCACATAGGAAGAGTGTTATATATGTTGGTGTGGTTGGTAAGGAAATGGCATATTAGGGTAATCCCATTTACATGAATTCTGCTTTAAAAAAATGTAATTAAGGTTGTCATATTCCCCATGTTTACGCTTCAAATAAATGATGTATTTTCATAAATTTGGAAGTTTTAGGCACGAAATAGTCATTTAATATATTTGTAATTTTTTTAATATATTTTTAATTTCTAAAAAACAATGAAACCCCCACACCCTATTATCGTAAATCCTTTAATATTTCCCTATAACATCTGTAGTATTTTTTTATATAGTTGCTGCCACTATTCACAGTCACCCAGCAACATGTGATGGGAATATTATAGGCTGCAAACTACACACAACAATACCATTGAAGAAGGTTGTTCAATTGAAATGAACGAATGGAATAAAAAAACCGAACTCACGACCTATGCAAATTTTTCTTCAAGTTTTTACAATGGACTTTTTATTTTATTTTTCTTTTGCTATTTTTTCGAAAATAGTTTGAAAAACCGGAAGTCAATACAGACATAACAACAGTTCGGTTGTATGTCGATTTTGCATAGTGGACGCGAGGACGTTGTAATCTATGACATGTAGGATAATGATTTTTGAGGTGCACTGAACGAAAATGGGATTCGTATGGAAACCTAGGCTTAGGAAGGGCAATGGAGGAGGATTACGATTGCCGCTTTAGCTGGAGAAAGGCATGCAAAACGAGTATCTCACAGTCTATAAATTAAAAATAAATTTATAAAAAAAACATTTCCCTAAATTGGTGTTAGTATGAAGAAATACTACTGAGCATCTACAGAACTTATTCCCCATTTGAAATTCCTTAAAAAAATTTCAAAAAAAAAAAAAAAAAAAATACCCTTTTGTGTGGGAGGTACTAGAAGTACTGGGCCGATAAATCCCATTTCCCAACATTACATAGACATAGTTAAAATATTAGGTTGTGCAAGGTTTATTTCAAATAGGATTGTCCATTCACTTAATATTATTAATTTTCAGCAAAATTTTGACCATTTTGTGTGGAAGGTACCAGAAGGAGTGAACTGATATTCCCCATTTCCGAACTTGATTTATGTTTGGAAGAAATATTATGATGTAGAAAGTTTGGATTAATCCGGTTACTAGCCACTAAGGCGTTGATTTAAAAACAATATTTTTTTCAAGTACCAACTAAGGCGTTGATTTTTTTAAAAAATATATATTTTTTAAAGTACCCATTGAGGCGTGAATTTAAAAAAAAATATTTTTCCAAGTACTCATTGAGGCGATGACATTAAAACAATACTTTTTCAAGTACCCACTAAAGCTAGGATTAAAAAAATTTGTAAGTACCAACTAAGGTTTGGATTTTTTTTAAAAAATATTTTTTCAAGTACCCACTGAGGCGTGGATTTTGATTTTTTTTTCAAGTACTTGGATTTAAAATATATATTTGTTCAAATACCCACAAAAGCTAGGATTTAAGAAAATATAATTTCAAGTACCCACTAAGGCGTGGATTTAAAAAAAGTACCCACGAAGGCTTGGGTTTAAAAATATATATATTTTTTCATGTGTCCACTAAGGTCGATGAAGAAGACATTCAACTCTTCTATGAAGAAGGCCTTCAGCTCTTCGATGAAGAAGGCCTTCAGCTCTTCGATGAAGAAGACCTTTAGCTCGTCGATGAAGAAGACCTTTAGCTCTTCGATGAATAAGACCTTCAGCTCTTCGATGAATAAGACCTTCAGCTCTTCGATGAATAAGACCTTCAGCTCTACTATGGAAGAAGACCTTAAGCTCTTCTATGGAAGAAGACCTTCAGCTCTTCTATGGAAGAAGACCTTCAGCACTTCTATGAAGAAGAAGACCTTCAGCACTTCTATGAAGAAGAAGACCTTCAGCTCTTCTATGAAGAAGAAGACCTTCAGCTCTTCTATGGAAGAAGACCCCTTCAGCTCTTCTATGGAAGAAGACGCCTTCAGCTCTTCTATGGAAGAAGACCCCTTCAGCTCTTCTATGGAAGAAGACCCCTTCAGCTCTTCTATGGAAGAAGACCTTCAGCTCTTCTATGAAGAAGGCCTTCAGCTCTTCTATGAAGAAGGCCTTTCGCTTGCTTGATGAAACATACCTAAGAAGTCTAAGAAGTCCTTTAGCTATTCTATGACAAAGATCTTCAGCACCTTCAGACCTTCTATTCTTCAACATTGGAATTTTTCTTGCAGTGTACCCACCATGTGGTAGGATTCATTATTTTTTTCAAATGAAAAATTTAACATTTCCTCTTTGGCTAAAACTGAAGTGTAAATTGCGAGAACCTTGCATTAGTTTAACGTCAAGTTTCCTACAGTTCTTAGCAGTTGTACATTTTCATTTTATTTCTTTCAATACAAGACCCAAAAACCAACAAAACAAATAAAAAAACCCAACTGTAGTCAAAATAGTTAAAAAGGCTTATTTAGGATTAGCAGGACATTCACCTATACCCCAGAGGAAACAAACAGAGACACCAATATTAAAAAGCAATAATAAAAAAAACAAAAATCAAATTAAGTGAATAATTTTTTTTATTAGTCATACGGAAATTTGGTTCACTTTTTTTGTTTAACAAAACTATTGGTTATTTGAGGTTCTGGTTACAATACAATTGGGATTTAACGTTTGATTTGTTTTTGGTAAGGAATTTCCGTGATTGGCGTATGTGACACAAATATCTAGTCTACTTCCCTGGTTACATATGTTAGCTGGAAATCCCTACTCCTTTAATTTAATAAAAAATGAGAGTGAGCTAAATTTCGAATATTGTCCTTATTTTCCAAATTGTCATCATCATCATGGTTGTTGTTATTTTTGTAGTTATTTGTTTCGAAGTTGTTGTTATTGCGCATTTGAATTTAGGCCACACAAGCAATGATTTGAAAACAAAATAATTACATGTTTTTAATATTTTATTAACCTATATTTTGTTAAATTGTTATAGGGAGTAGCTCTAGCTAGCCAGGAGGTTGGGATGACTGTCGGAGCACGCATAACCTTTGGAGCAATTTTATATGCATATATATGTGTGTGTGTGTGTGCATTTAAATATTTCTGGCTCATCCTTTGTCATGCATTCTTGTGATTTCAGTTAATTATTCATTCATTTTGAAATGGTCACAATTGTAGATCCAATTTAGATAACTTGGGGGAATTTTGATTTAAAAGTTTTGATTTTATTTTAAATACTCTAATAATTTTTAAAACAATAAATCGGTTTGTATTGAGCTAAAATTGTTTGAAGATGGTAGTTCTGAGAAGAATTTAGTTCTTCTATGAGACCTTCAGCTCCTCCATGGAAAAGACTTTCCGGTCCTGTAAGGAGAATACCTTCAGCTCTTCTATGAAGAAGGTCTTCACCTTCTCCATGAAAATACCTCTGAAAAAGAAGACCTTCAGCTCTTCTATGAAGATGAAGAAGGCCTTCAGCTCTTCTATAAAGAAGAAGACCTTCAGCTCTTCTATAAAGAAGAAGGCCTTCAGCTCTTCTATAAAGAAGAAGGCCTTCAGCTCTTCTATGAAGAAGAAGGCCTTCAGCTCTTCTATGAAGAAGAAGGCCTTCAGCTCTTCGATGAAGAAGAAGGCCTTCAGCTCTTCTATGAAGAAGAAGACCTTCAGCTTTTCGATGAAGAAGACCTTCAGCTTTTCGATGAAGAAGACCTTCAGCTCTTCGATGAAGAAAACCTTCAGCACTTCGATGAAGAAGACCTTCAGCTCTTCTATTAAGAAGACCTTCTTCTCGACGAAGAAGACACTCAGCTTTTCGACGAAGAAGGCCTTCAGCTTTTCGATGAGCTCTTCTATGAAGAAGACCTTCAGCTCTTCTATGAAGAAGAAGACCTTCAGCTCTTCTATGAAGAAGAAGGCCTTCAGTTCTTCTATGAAGATGAAGAAGGCCTTCAGTTCTTCTATGAAGAAGAAGAAGGCCTTCAGCTCTTCTATGAAGATGAAGGCCTTCAGCTCTTCTATGAAGTTGAAGAAGGCCTTCAGCTCTTCTATGAAGATGAAAAAGGCCTTCAGTTTGCTATGAAGTTGAAGAAGGCCTTCAGCTCTTCTATGAAGATGAAGAAGGCCTTCAGCTCTTCAATGAAGAAGAAGACTTTCGGCTTTTCGATGAAGAAGAATGCCTTCAGTTTTTTGAAGAAACCCCTTTTCAAGAATATCTTTTGAACCTTTTTGAAGAAAAACCTTTTCTCGAAGAAAGACTTCCGATTTTTTATGAAAAGACTTTCTCCCTACGAAGCCATATAAAAATATTTTAAAAATGTTGTCGTCTTAAATATGAAGTCCTTTAAAAAAACAAAAACTTTATATTTTATCTGAAAATCAAAAATTGAACTCTGAAAAAGTTTTATGCAAATTGTGTTTCCTAGCAAGAACATGCCCTTCCTTCCCCCACCCTAACACCTTTAATATTTATTTGCTTCAAAATAAAAAAGGGCACACTTTAATAGAAAAACATAAAAATACAACAACAAAAACTACAAAGTTACCTTTTTGAACGACTTTGTTCAAGTTGTTGTTGGAATTGTTGTTTGGTAATACTTATACCACCCAAGGGAGGTGAGGTAGCATTGCCAGCTGTTGAAGATGATGCATGTGGCGGTGGTTGTTGTTGCGGTGGCCCCCTGACACCGTTTATACGCAAAGCGCTTTTCGACGAATCTTTATCAGCATTGGCGATCGAAACTCCAACAACACCGACCCCGCTACCGCCACCTGCACCCCCACGACTAGTTGTGGAGCCTGTTGTATATGTATTCGAATATTTGTCCTTGGCCATTGTTATCGAAGAGTTTCGGTTGGCGTAGTGTGGTTGGTGTTGTTGTTGTGGTTTCTCTTGGCTATTTTGGCTTCTGGTTATTATTTTGTGGATAATTTGCGTTTGGTCAGGATAGGGCAGCCGACTGAAATGATGTTGGTGTTGGTAGTACAAAGACGACGTTGTTGGCTCGTTGCCCTTATAGACGACCGGATGTGAGGAGTACGCATACAACTGCCGTTTACGTGGCGGCGAAACGAGTGCAACTTCTTTTGGCGGTGGTAGGAAAATGCCACGCGGCACAGTGGTAATGAAAAGCGGTCGTTGGTTAAGTGTTTCTTGATTGCTGCCCTATAGGAGTCAAGAAGTCAAAAAGACGCAATAGAATTGTAGAGCAAATAAAAAATTAAACGGTGGGTCTGTCTTGTGTTGGGTTCCCCAAAAACGTGGAGATAGATGTGGGGAGTGTGTGTGTTTTTTTAATAGTGGGGAGTTTTGTTGGGAAATACCAACAATGGAAATGTCATCTGATATTTTAATTGTCATAAAAGAACCATTAAGAAATTTATTTGTTGTTAATGATTTTGATGGATTTTGTCTGTCGGACTTATTGATTGTTGTTCGATAGTTTTTTTTATTGAACTTTACTGGTGGAGGTTGGGTAAAATGATTCATAACCAAATTTTTAAAACCTTCAGCTCTTCTATGAAGAAGACCTTCAGCTCTTCTATGAAGAAGACCTTCAGCTCTTCTATGAAGAAGACCTTCAGCTCTTTTATGAAGAAGACCTTCAGCTCTTCTATGAAGAAGACCTTCAGCTCTTCTATGAAGCAGTCCTTCCGCTCTTCGGTGAAGAAGGCCTTCAACTCGTCTAGAAAAGCTCCATCTCTTCTTTGTAGAAGACCATCAGAACTTCTATGAAGAAGACCTTCAGAACTTCTATGAAAAAGACCTCTAGCTCTGGTATGAAGAAGACCTCCAGCTCTTCTATTAAGAAGACCTTCAACTCTTCTGTGAAGAATACCTTCAGTTCTTCTACGAAGAAGACCTCCAGCTCTCCTACAAAGAAGACCTTCAGCCCTCCTACGAAGAGGACCTCAGCTCTTTTATGAATAAGACCATCAGCTCCTCTATGAAGAACACCTTCAGCTCTTCCATGAAGAAGAAAACCTTCAGTTCTTCTGTGAAGAAGTCCTTCAGACCGAAGAAGACATTCAACTATTCACGATGACGACCTTCAACTCTACTCCGAAGTAGGCCTTCAGCTCTCCTACGAAGTTATGATAAGACTTTCAGCTCATCGATAAAGAAGACCTTCAGCTCATCGATGAAGAAGGCCTTCAGCTCTCCTACAAAGAAGACCTTCAGCCCTCCTACGAAGAAGACCTCAGCTCTTTTATGAATAAGACCATCAGCTCCTCTATGAAGAAGACCTTCAGCTCTTCCATGAAGAAGAAAACCTTCAGTTCTTCTGTGAAGAAGTCCTTCAGACCTTCAACTATTCACGATGACTCTCTACTATGGCCTTCAGCTCTCCTATGAAGTTATGATAAGACTTTCAGCTCATCGATGAAGAAGGCCTTCAGCTCTTTGATGAAGAAAACCTTCAGCTCTTCTAGGAAGAAGAAGACCTCCAGCTCTCCTATGAAAAAGGCCTTCAGATTATCTACGAAGAAGATCTCAGCTCTTCAGCTGTTCTATGAAGATGGTCCTTAGCTATTTTATGAGGAAGACCTGCAGCTGTTCTATGAGGAAGACCTTCAGCTTTTCTATGAGGAAGACCTTCACCTCTTTTTTTGATGAAGAAGGTCTGCGGCTTTTCTACAAAAATATCAATACCATCCCAGGTTTTGGTGTAGTCCCAATATAACGGAATTACTATTTTGAAAAATCTGGTTAACGATGTTAGTACTAGGCAGCTTTGAAATATGGAGCCTTTTCACTTTAATTTCATTTTTTGACATTTCCATTAACACTTATTTTCCAGAAGTATTTCCCAACAAAACTCTTCCCTCAACCAGAAATCGAGAAAATTTGTCAACCTACATTTTGTGAAGAATTTTTAAATTTCGACAAACTGTGATCACGATTCCCAGCAATACTCGAATCCAAAGAGCTTAGCTTGCGTTTAAGTTCTTCGGCAAATTTTTGTACATCCCGATTAAACGACGGCTGCGTTATCGATAATCCAACATTGGCTGGATAGCCAGTGATCCTAAGATCTCGGCCAAGCAGATTTGCATTTTTCGGCAATGCCGTTTCCTCGGAACGTCGTATGGGGTGCACTATGGCGTTCGGTTTAGCTAAATACGAAGAAGACGAAGTATAATCGTTATTTAAGACGGTAAAAGCCGATAGCGATGTGGGTAAACTGGTATTGAAGTTATAGGCCGATATTGAAGGTCCGGCAAATGAAGAAGTAAAATGACGAGAGGGTGTATAGTCGGAGGCAAAGGAAAATTTTGGTCTAGTAGCTCCACCGCTTGGTTGTTCGTCTTGTTCCTTTGACTTCGATTCCTCTGGAGGTGATTGGGGTATATTGTCACTATCCTGGCTATCGTTGTTGTTCGTGTAGGGAATAGAATTGCTTGCGTTGATGCTGTGCTCGGAATTAGAAGGGAAGTGCTGTGGATTTTCGTTTTCTTTATTATAGTCCACGTTTTGCATTATTCGTTAATTCTTTTTTCGTTTTGTGTTATGGATTTTATTTGATTAAATTTGTTGTATTTTTGGGACATTTTGTTGTTGTTGTTGATTAATGGCGATATGTGATTTCATTTCACGCCACAGTAAACCGAAAAACTAACACTAGAACAATGATGGAGAATGGAGGAGAATATTCGGTATAACTGCGGTAATCGATAAACTAGAAAAAAGCCGGACCGGCGTTACTTATATTCCGCACAATTATTTTACTATTTGAAAACGCCGCGAGTGTTGTTCAACGGTCAACTCTTTGTCACGAAATGACCAAAACACATGCTCTCGCCAACACGACATGAGTCAAGTTGTGGGGCTAACTTTGGTTAGCGTGTTTGGAGCTAAGTTAGAATTAACGAAGGATATGACAAAAAGGAACAGAACAAAAAATACCGATGGTCAATACTACTAGAAAAGCACAAACACACAGACACACTTCGAAAGAAATATTAAATGTGTATTGGGGGTCTTTCGGCACATGTCGCTGTGTCCTTTCGGCGTTTTGGTAGTCGGGCTGTCTAACATTAGAATATCAACCTCAAATGTGCGGTTTAACATATAACAAAACGCAAAGGGTTCCCTATCTTAGATTGGCCGGCGTATGGAATTGCGCAGGAATTCCTGATAGAAAATAAACATAAAAACAGCTGTTTTAATTCCGAACTCTCTCATTCTCCTCTTTCTCTCTCTCCCGCTGGGTTTCCACTTTCAAATGGAAGGGCTAAGTTGACTAAATGACCAAAGGATTGACTGCCTCAAGGCGATTTAAATGGAAACCGCCTTACTAGAATTATCGATGTCACCAACTAAATGTGAGAGAGCGTGAGAGCGAGAAATGGAAATTTGAGATTTAAATACTAGAGAGTGAGAGAATAAATTTTGTGAGAGTGAGAATGCAGGAGAATAAATGTGTGTGAATTAAACATGATTATGATTTGTTATATTTTTTTTGTAATTAATTTAATCTTCATTAAAAATAAATGTTTGTTAAAAATGAAAGTACAGTGGCAATCGTATATGATGGAAAAAGTACAGGGGAAAAAATTCTATAATATAAGAAAAAATTTGATGAACTTCTGAAAAATA
This sequence comes from Musca vetustissima, assembly GCF_032173495.1. Classification (NCBI taxonomy): domain Eukaryota; kingdom Metazoa; phylum Arthropoda; class Insecta; order Diptera; family Muscidae; genus Musca; species Musca vetustissima. The sequence goes on along the minus strand of NW_026887089.1, from coordinate 149,404 downwards.
GAAGACAATTCCAACAGTCTCGAAAATGGTGGAATGAAAGTGCGCATTTTTAATTTTTCCATTGTAAACAATTGCAGATGCGTCTTTTTTGAACACCTGTTTGTATATGAAGGAGTTGCCAGATCGAAATAAAATTTAATATGTGTTCATAACAGAACACGTAACTTTTTTTCTGTTTATACCGCTTTTTTCTGCTAGGCTAAGAACTTTCCGAACTGCCCTCGTATGTTATCAGAGTAGTATAGCTTTGTGCAGACCCAAGAGTTTCTAATGATGCGAAATATTGGTCATATCTCGAATAGTTGAATCGGTGTAGACATGTGCGTTCGTCCGTGTGTCCATTATAATTTGTAAACACGATACAGGCCACAGTTATGGACCAATCTTTACGAAATTTTGCATGTAGGATGGATTCTGGGCAATGAAACCCCCTACTGTCTTTGGTAATGATCCGTTAATATTTAGGGGATGAAATGGACTAAAAACTTAATTTTTGTTTGATTTTCTGGTCGCTATAGAGGCCATAATTTTGACCCGAACAACACGAAATTTCAGTTCAGGAATAAGCAAGCATTTGATAAAAATCGGTCTATATTTATCCTGACATATGTATCCTGATTTCTGTTTGAAAAGTGTGTAAATTTGCATTCTATGGTGTATAAATTTACCCCAGAGGGTCATAGATGGAATAAGTTGACAGTATATCGAAGAGGAGTGGCTCACCTTTAAATTGATATCAATTTTATTGTTCTATCTACTCGGATGTGGGAGTTGCACGTTAATATTTACAGGGGTCTTCCTATGCTAAAATTTTTTAGTGTTACCATTACTACACTAGTGGGCGGAAATGTAGTGCTGATGGCTAGGAAATTTTCCTGGAGGTTCCAGTTGTGGTCAAAGACGGAAATCTGAACAATTTATTAGAATGAATTATCGGTTAATATTGAGTGGGTCAAAGGAAGGAGACTTTTGTCTTTTAAATACCAAAATTTGAATCTCATGGGAAGACGTGATTCGGAAAAGATACCAGGGTAAGAAGCTGTAGCTGTTGACCTCTAGTCTGCCAAGAGTGTACAAATATTGTGAAAGAAGGTGCAGCTGTTGACCTCTAGTCTGCTAAGAGTTTACAAATATTGTGAAATATCACCAAGATTGGGAATATAGATCAGCTGAAAGTTTGAGTTCAGTGGTAGTTGTGTAGGCGGATCATATGATCAAAACCCGATATTTCGAGGTGTTACATTTATGAAAAGTAAATATACTATCCTTAGCCTAAAAAAGAGTAGGGTATACAAATTCTGGTGGAAATATGTGTTCGTAGTTCTATATATTTTTGAGTGGATGTATGAACGTATTTTTAAAATTTTTAACGGGTAGCTGGTTTTTCCTCTGTGTATTACAAATAAAAATTAAATTTGTAGATGAAGAACCTGAAAAATCCCCGAAATAGAGCAGGGTATTTCTATCAGATGATCTTGAGATACCGAAAAAATACACATTGATTTTCAAAAAGTGTAAAATGAGCGGAACTATTATGTATAGAAACATAGACCTATTAAAATTCCCTTCTATTGAAACTAGGAGATATTTTTTTTTACTTTATGAATGCTTTTTATTATCATTACGGTTCGAAAATGTCTCTGGGATTTTCGAGAAATAAGAAAGAGGGTGTATTTATATGAGATCTTTGTCAAATCATGGACCTACATTGATATTTTCGGCCAGAAGGTCTTTTGCACTCCAATAACTTGAAATGTCAAGGTACAGCTACTGCATTTGGAAGATTTGACGAGGACCTTCTAAATACCAAAATTTGCACTAGAATTAGATCCCAAACCGTTTGGGAGATAACTCAAACAGATATGCAACAAACGAAATGTGTATTTCGCCTAAAAAGAGCATATATATCGAAATGTGTGTGTACAGTACATTTTGTTGTTTTTCAAAAGCCTTCTTCCTGTATAAATAAATTGTATTTTCTTTGGGAATAAAAGACTTCATAACAGCTGCCCACATTATAATCTGACCTTGAACATATAAACAACATTTAAAAATGAAATGTATTTGTTTAGGGGTCCAATGACCTTCAATAGGTTAAGTTTCAATTTAAAGGCTAACAAAATTTAATTTAAACCCATTGACCATAAATGTCCATCTGAAACATTTCTCCACAATGATAATAAATAATTGAAAAAAACAAGAAATTCTAATAAAAGAAAGTGACGAGTCATTTTAAATTCCCACAGTCTATCAATCATAGTTTCAATAAAATCAAAAGAATTCAAATGGAAATTTTCCAATTAAATGCTACCATAACAAAATACTTTACTACACATATGTACTCGTATATACATATAACAAATGTGTAATGTATTTATAACCACCACACATGTAGGTGACTAGGTCTTCCTTTTTTATAATTTTAATGACCACTTGAGCTGAACAGCAAAATTCTGTACAACCAAACCAAAATGTGGAAGGGAAACCAAATCCTTTTTCCAAATTAGAAAACCCTGCTTGTAACCAAGAAACGGAAACAATAAAAATTGTCCAAGAACTGTCAATTACGTGGCAGGCCAATGCCAAATGAAAGACCATTCATCAAATGGTGAACCAAAAATAACAACAGCAATTATGTCACTGACATTGAAAATAAACATCATTTCTTTTTTAGTGGCATTTCTGCTTCTTCTTCTACTTTTAGTTCTATGAAATGGATTATGACCAAGGTTCACAGGAAATCCATTGCTACTTCAGTACTTTGATTTCAAGTGAAAAAAAACAAACTTGCACTAAAAGTATGTGTCTATAGGTGCCCCATGGTTATTATTATTTATTTCATGTGGTCAATAATTTGCATAACCAACTCCACGGAGTAGTAAATCAGATGTCTTTATGGTCGCCAGCTAAATTTAGTCAACGACGAAGGGGACAATGGCAATGACCACGTGTGTATGCGCCACGTATTTACGATTTGTTTTTTTATTTGGAAATCAAAGCAACGATTTTTTGTTAGTAGTTATTTCTGGGAATTGTGTATATAATCAGTATGTGACGAATGGAAAGACATTAATAAAATGAATTCCCTATAAAAAAGACATAAACTGGGAGTACCTCACTGCGTATACTTAACATACGAGTAAATAAATTACGTTACGTAGTCTTCACCATGCACTGTGTAAACACACATGCATACACATGTTTATATTGAATATGACTTCAAATATACTTTTTTGGAACCAACATTAAAGCGACACTTTAAACTTCTAATGATCTACATAATATTTTGGAGAACAGATCCGACAATTTTGAGTCCCGAAAGGTGCTAATCTAAATGTCGCACATTGTAATATTGTGCACTTCTTATGATATCTTTCACTTCCATGAGCAACCTTTTCAATGTTTGGAAATCTTATATGAAACATATTGACTACCCGAATCGATCCCAACTTTAGTCGAAGAGGGGTAAAAAGGGTCAATATTTTGATAAATACGTAATACGTACTATAATTCCCAAATTTCGAAGTTGGAGACTGTTAACCTCCTCCGTATTATTAGACTTGGCAAAGTACGAAGAGTCAGCTTAGGGGCCCACTCTATTTGGTAGTTTGTCCACAAAAGGTCAAAATTTAGGATAAAATAAAGCGAATAGAGAATCCGATTTCCACACTTTAAACATCAATTTCTCAAATCTACAAAATTTGGAAAACTCTTAACAATTAGTAAAGGTCCATTTGGGTGTCTCAAAATGTTGGACCTTTTAATTACAAGCCAAATAAAAAAGCTCTAGGTACTGTTTCATAAAACTAGATCTTCTATCGACACATGACACTCAGAAGATCTGCCAAATATAGTTGACCCCTTAAATTAAAAAAAAAAAATACCCCGTCGAAGATATTCCATGCCTAGAAGATGTATCGAAGATTTTTTTTATCTATAGAAGACTCTTTAAAGATACTCTATAGAAGACAAATTGAAGGGTTTTCCTAAACAGAAGAAGACACATTCAAAGGCTCCAATCTATAGAAAAACTATCGAGGGTCGTCAATATACGGAATACCCTTTAATCTAGAGAAGATCTCTTGTAGGTTTACACAGCATTTCACAGAAAGTATTTATCTATTTTCGTCAACGGAAAACCTTTCTATCTGTAGAAGATCCCTTAAAGAAGAGGAAATACTTGTTCTACAGAAGACCCATTGGAAGACTTCTTATTTGGAAGACCCCTTGAAATATTTCTTCTACAGAAAAAAGCGATCTATTTAAATGTGATCCCTTAAATATCTTCTGTGGAAGATCTCCTGAAGAAGAAGCTTGGGCGGGCTTTTGCTGATCTTAGAAGACCACTCAATCTGTAGAAGATATCTTGTAGGTTTACACAACATGCCACGAAAATCGTTTTCAATTTCCGCCAACGTCTAAGAAAAAAAAAACGTCTAGGAGGACTTGTGCTGAAAGAAGACCCCTTGACAGACTTTTTCTACAGAATACCCTTCATGGGGTACTAGGGACTGGGGGACTTTTACTGAAACAAGGCCCCTTAAAACACCTCTTCTACAGAAGACCCATTGAACAACATCTTCAGAAGACAACTTAACGGTGATCGATTTAAATGTGAAACCTTAAAGATCTTCTAAGGTCTTCTACCTATACATGACACATGAAAGATCTGCTAAGTAAGTAGATCCCTTGAATTACAAAAAAATACGCCTCCTAGATCTTTGATTTCCAGCAGATACCTATATAGAAGATTTTCTAACTACAGAAGACTTTTTAAAGGTATTCTATCTATAAAAGACAAGTTGAAGGGTTTTCGTCAACAGAAGAAGGCTCCAATATATGGAAGAACTATTGAGGGTCGTCAATATACTGAAGACCCTTTAATTTAGAGAAGATTTGTTGTAGGTGTACACAGCATTACACAGAAAGTCGTTATCAATTTCCGTCAAAGGAAGAACTTTCAATATGCAGAAGATCTCCAGAAAAAGACGTCTGAGAGGACTTGTACTGAAGGAAGACACCTTGAAAATTTTTTTCTACAGAATACCCCTCCAAGGTGTGCTATTTAAAGACCTTCTACTGAGAATATCTTATAAAAGACGACTGGGAAACTTTTACTGAAACAAGGCCCTTAAAACATTACTACAGAAGACCCTTTGAAGGTGATATATTTAAATGTGATCCCTTAAACACCTTCTAAGACCTTCTACCTTTAAGTAACACTCAAAAGGTATGCTAAGTATTGTAGACCCCTTGAATTTTAAACAAATATCTACAGAAGTTTCCTTAAGGGTATTCTACAGAAAAATTAAATGTTTTCGTTAACAGAATACCCCACATTAAAAGTCTCCAATCTATAGAACTATCGGGGCACGTCTATATGCAGAATACCCTTCAATCTAATCCCCCTAAAGTCGTTATCAATTTCCGTTAACGGAGGACTCTTCTATCTGTCGAAGTTCTTCGGAAGAATACGCCTGGGAGGAATAATTCTACAGACCGCCGCTTGAAAGACTTCTACAGAAAACCGCTTCGAAGATGATATATTTAAATGTGATCCCTTAAAGAACTTCAATGAAAGCCTGAAGAAGACGCTTGGGTGGAATTTTCCTGAAAGGTCATCCCTTAAAGATCTTCTACCTATAGAAGTGATCCATTAAGAACATTCTATTAGTGAATATTCTTTCAAAGTGTATTTATAGAAAATGCATACGAGGTCGTCCATCAACAGGTGATTCCTGGTAGGTTTTCCATGTATAACAAGATTTGAAGGTATTATATCAATAGACGATCCCTTGAAGGCGGCCCATTGCTGGTCTTCTATCTGCACGATACTACTTGAAGTTTTTTATTTTATTTATCGAATACGCCCTGAATATACATTATATGTCCTGGAAAGCTCTCTTCTTTAAACTAACCTTAGAACAGGCCTAGTGAAATATTTTTTTTTTTATTTACAGAAGATTTCCCACAGATCATCTATCTATGGAAAAAGTAATTTATCTGTATTAGACTATTTTCTATCCATAAAATACCCTTTCGATATATTATGAAAATCTTCTAAATATCGAATGCCCATTAAAAGTCTTCTGTCTAATTACTTCTGTCTCCTTGAAGAAATTCTCTGTGGGACCGTTTGAAGGTCTTTAATCCTTGATGAAGAATAACTTTTTATGACTTTCCTAGCCTTTTATCGACATAGAAATTTCGTTTGTATGTTTTGTTTAATGTTGTACTTTTTGGTTTGGAAGGAATTTGTTGTGTTTTTTATTGTTATTCAATAGGCATTTCAGTATTTGTTGCCCCTCCCCCACACCATAAAAATCTAACACCAGGGTTCATTGAACTTCGATGTTATTGACCTTTAACGCCTCGCTTGTATATTGAGACGTTAATAGCAGTGAAGAAATAAAGAGGTGTGAGTTTGACCAATAGCTAATGGCTGTAAACGGCAAAGGAGAAGAAGCATAAAAATATCTGTGGACAGGAAGACAAGTTGAACATAAGTACAATGGGACGTATAGTAAAAGGCTCAAATATATAACATGTAGATATTTTTATTAAACAAAACGATTGATATTATTGTTAATATTTTATCAAAAATATGGAAGACTTCATTCATAGGTGTGGATAATTTTATCTTTAACTATGGATAATCCTATCTTCAAATATAAATAATTTTATTAACCAAACTGTATAATTTTCAATTGTAAATAATTTTATTCTCAAAAATGAAAATTGTGTTGATAATGTTATGGCCATAATTTTATTGGTCATAATTTTACTTTCATAGTATATGGATAGTTTTATCCATCATCGTCTATTACTTTATTAATTTCACTAAATTAATAAATTGTAATTAATTAATATTATTAATAAATAATTAATTTTATTGATAATTAATTAATTTTATAATAAATATTTTTTATCACAAAATTTTACCCCCAAAAATTTGGATTATTTTTTATATCAATAACTTCAATATTTTATTTTTATAAAAGAGGTCAATAACCTCCAAAAGCCATTTTGATGATACGACCTAAGGTACTGCTGCTGCCTTCATTATAGCAATTATCAAAATAGAAGAAATCAAACAAACCAAAACAAAACCACGAATTGAAAGCACACAAATATCCGTATCACATGATATTGAAGAAATTACCAAATTATGAGCTATTTATGATTAGCCAGGAAATTTACAACAAAAAAGAAACACCTTTTCGATAGATGAAGAAAGCGGGGAAGAAAGAAGAAAATTGTTGTTACTTACTTTTGCTGTTGGCTCTTGGCACTTTTACGAGCCACCGTTTTCGGTTGGGATGACCACCAAAATGTATATTTGCATGGTGGTGCTGGACATCCTGGCTTACCCGGTGACCATTTCAATTGTACCTCGGCTATATCATTGCGGGAGGGCGGTGAATCAGGCGGTTGGGTACCCAGCAAAGATAACAAAGCATCACCGGAATATTTTTTACTACGACCAACATTACGTGGTGGGATTGTGGGCATATTGGGTAGATTGAAGTCTTATTGGGTTGCGTTAAATGCAAGAAATACTGTTTTTGAAAAAAATGCAATGTTTCGGTTTCGGTTCGATTTGTACTGAATTTCGTTATTACTTATTTCGGTTTATTGAATTTACACTAAATTATTAAAATTATTTTCTTGCTTTGACAATATTTGTTGTTGAAGGTTTTTTTATTTTTTGATTTTAAGTTCACATTTTGCTGAGTTTTTTTACTTTATTTTGGGATTTTCTTGAATATTTTTTTTTTATTTCGTTTTCGACCTGCTAAGTTGTTAGTTTGTACACAAAATAACTGTAAATAAAGAAAATCAACAATCAAAGCCGTTGTTTGTTTTGTTAGGTTGCCATAGGTAGTTGTCAAACTGCAGCGGTACAACGGTATTTTCAAATTTTCTTCGAATTAGTATCAGTGCAACCCTGCGCTAATATCGTTGGCAATGAAGTACTCCATTGTACTCCATTTCAAAAATAAAAAATATGACAGAAAAAATATTATTACTTTGAGGATTGTGTTGTAAAAATAGCAATATCAACCACAAGGAAAATTGTGAAGACAATGCCAACCATTGCGAATACGATGTTTTATGGTTCTTATTTTTTGCCAATATAAAAATCAAATTTGAGGACTAAGGGTAGTTCTGATTTTATTCATTTCATTGCATATTCTATCAATTGGCAACTCTAAAAAACATTGATTGGCAATGCTGATAATGTATATGCAGAGCGACATCTATATCCAAAAGCTATTGTAATGCCTTTGTTATCAAAGACCCCAACCACATATTGTGAATACACAAGGAAATTTAATTTGAAAACCAATTTCCTTCCAATAGCAAAGACATTAAATATATAAAAGGAAGATTTCATAGTCATAAATGAAATATAGATGCCGTTGTGGTATAACCTAACTGAGTGAAACTGGTCTTTCTCTGAAATACACTAGAATTTTGACAGACAGAATTTTTTGAAGAAACGGATATATAAAATATTTTAGTCGAGACAAAAAACAGGACATTATTATACTCTGTTGCGGACAGGAAAACTACATTTGGAAAATTTTGATAAGACCTACAGGTTATGTCCAAATATGTACTTATATTGATGATCTAAATGGCACTAAATTTGGTACTATTTGCATTTGTTACTATTTGCATTTTGCATTAGGGATGAAATCAGGAAAAAAGGAATTACGACTTCTATTGGAATACAGGTTTGAAGTAGCTTTAAAAAATCTTACTTATTTGTATGGAAAGTATTAAATTGTACTAAATTTGGTACAAGTGGGATTTTGTTGAACAGATAGAGCTGGAGTCATGAAATTGGGAATTAAAATTACTGTTGGAGTGTGGGATTGAAGTAGTTTAGAAAATTCGTACTTATGGGTACGAAAAGTACTAAAATTATTACAATTAGGATTTTGGGTAAACGGATAGAGCTGAAAATCTGAAATTTAGATTACAGTTGAGGATTGAGATATAGAGTCAGCTTTGGAAATTCGTATTTATATGTACGAAAAGTACTAAACGGCACTAGATTTGGTACAATTAGGATTTGTGTGAACGGAGAAAACTGAAAAACTAAAATTTGGAAAAATGCTTGCTCTTGGAGTGTAGAATTGAGATATGGAAGTACTGATAAGTACTAAATGGTACCAAATTTGGTACAATTTAGATTTGAGTGAACGGATAGTAATGGAAAATTTAAATTTGGAATTGAAATTACAGGTTTAAGGAATTTCGTAATTTGTGTGAATGGGCAGAACGGGAAATATAAAATTTGAAATTAAACCCACTGTTGGCGTGAGGTAGTTTTTAAAATTCCTAATTACGTGTACTAAATGGTACTAAATTTACATTTGAGTTAATGGATAGAGATGGAAAACTTATATTTGCAATTAAAATTATTGAGAATTGAGGTAGTGTTGGAAATTCGTACTTATATGTACAAAAAGTACTAAAGGGTACTAAATAGGGTACAACTTGGATCTATGTGAACAGATATGGCAGGGATCGTGAAATTTATGAGAAGTGTAGAATTTAGATTCAGTATCTGATTTGGCACACGCACATCGTAATATTTGTACCAAACCTACATATGCTTAACTGATCGATGAAAACAAAAAGCTATATATATATATATAGAATAAGTCCTGCTCTCTATTTGCAAAAAACTCTAGTAGTCGATTTTCAAAATCCTCCCTAGATACCAAATTTTGCATTGCATGAAAATATATTATAGATTGGTGCCAAGTCCGGACTATATTGCGGATGCATTAAAACATCACAACCAAGATTCATAGGAGAGCTAGACATGTATGTTGCCTTGCTTTCCTAACACCGTTGAAATTTTCAAACGGTATTCCGATGTTCCAGTGAGGAGTTATCATGGCCATCAAAAATAAGGACTTTTCTTTAATTACAAAAAACAACAACAAAACAATAACAAAAATGTTTTGTAAATTATTTTTCTTCCCTTTTAAATCTTCAAATGGGGGGGGGGGGGGAAGGGGGGTGTTCCCCCCTTTCAGAAATAATGCTGAAGTTCATAATGCTGAAGTCCATCAGAAATAATGCTGAAGTCCATTTAAAATATGCACCGTTTTGTTGTATGATTTGTTGCCAAATTATGTTGCAAAAACACTCTAGTAGTAGATTTTCACAATCCTCCCTAGATACCAATTTCGATCATTTCACCGATTTTATCGACATTTTCGACGACCGACATTCTTTTTACTCAACCTACATTAATTACGAAGAAGATGTTTATAGGGCAAATTCTCCTGGTACCTCCATACAAATATAGGTCAACGGATCGATAAAAACCAAAAACCTTAAAGGTGCATCATCTCTGGCATATTCCCTCCATACTGCGATAATTTTTATAAACAATAAATTTAATAAAAAAATTGTTCCACTCGGCATTAGACAGTAAATGCGTAGACCCTGCGCAAACCAAAATATTAGAAATAGAAGTCCGGATAAGTGTCTACTACATATGTTATATATTTAGGGTATATATCTGTCGATAACACCCTCTAATGCATATAATTTGATTTGTGTTTAAAACAATCTGAAATCAACCTATTAGATCCAAATAGTATTTCTTTTCATCCCGTTGACATTTGATCTCAAAAGTTCCAGGAAGCTGAAGTCAATTATATTTAATCGCAATTAAAAATGACACCAAGTAAAATAACATTTAATTAGGCTGACGACACACCAGGTCATTGACTATCGTCCAATGTTGAGATAGACCATTCCTTAAATGACCTACGCGGAATATTCTTTAATGTGCCTTCTCTTGATAAAAGTAATTTCTGTAGCGGCAAAACCCTTTAAATGATCCTCCAAATAGATTTCGATAAATATAAAATATTTGTGTTATAATTTAAATACAAATAGAGTTCGAGTGTTCAATTACAAACTACAAAACCTTCGATTTCTTGAAAATTCTAAAAGATAAAAGTTTCAAATTTTGGTATGTTCAAAGAAGTGTTAATTAAATGTCTAATGTCAAATGATTTGTCAATGTTTATCAGACATAAAATAGACCACACATTGCATAATTCCGATACATACCAAATGGATTAGTTAGAAATCGATATATAATGGAGAGATCACACAATGATTTTCAAATCATTTAATTTGAGGTTATATTGAATCAATTAATTATGTACAAGATCATTATTCATAGAGTAAGAGACCACACACAACATCACATCACTATGAATCTCATCATTAGCCTTGCCAACTCAATCACACAGCCTTTCCTATGCAAATTTATCATTATTTTTTTCTTATGGGTTTTCCTGCACCTCATACCTCATTTGCTGGTCATGCAATCTTTGCACATCATTTATCTCTTCTTGTACCCATGTTTTCCTCCATTGGTTGTCAAGGAGTGAGACTTATTGTGAATTTGTTTGTTATCACAATTGTCTGGTGTCATCAGTTTGTTGTTTGTTTCCTTTATTTTCTTATCTCTCATCATGGCAAGAGAGAGAGGGAGGGAGAGCGAATGACATGATCACTTATTTAGATAATGTCAAACCATGTCTCCTGGTTGTTAGGTTTCTCAGGAAAGGACAATTGTGTTTTGTAGATGCTTTATTTGTTGTTGCAACAAATGGTCTGATGTAAATGGAGACATGTTTTGACACTGTAGGAAAGAATAATGACCATATAAGTTTAGCAGACAATGAAATAATTATTATTTTGCTAGATGAGTGGATTAAGCCCAATCCTGAGGAATTCATCACTATAGCGACAGATATTGCTTAATGTAGAAACAACGAAATTTACGACATTAACTTTATTATCCTAGATATTAAAAAAATATTTTTATTGTAAATTTTCATTTTATATATGCATTAAATATTGGCTAATACAGAAACTGATTAATTTCTCCTTATGAACTATTTAACTTTAAATACAGATAAATTATTAGTAAAATAAATTTTGCACTATCTTGTAAGTTTGAATTTTTTATTCCTTACCTTTAAATTGCAATGTCAAACTGCAACAACAAAACAAAACAAATACAAAATCACAAAAATCCTTTCCATTGGCAACAAATTGGAAAAACCAGCAACTAATCAATGTAAAGTGGTGGTTTCTGTGGGAGCCGAGCATTTGTTTTTTTTTTTCTTTCTTTCTACTCTTTCATTTGGTTCGATTCCTAAGGTTTTGTGGAATTCATTGAAAATATTTTCCAACAAATTAGACTTTATGCAAATTATCAAATTTTCCATGAGCTTGGGTAATCTTTGACGACGACAACAACAACAACACTCATTGTAAATATACAATAACATACAATGCAAATAAGTCCGGCCGAAAAAGAAATGAATCTGATGTAGAAATGCTAAAAATCTCTTTCAACCACAAACCTTAAGCAATTATGTAAAATCTAACCAAGAGGGGGGAAGAGAAAAATGTTCGGAGAGGGATGCATGAAGGATATGCTGAAAAAGTATTTATCAAATGTTAACTCGAACAATGTTAATTGAATAGAATTTGTGTTGAGATTTTTGTTTTGGGGTAAAACCACAGAAAATAGTTTTGTTGAAAATTTCCAAAGATTGAAATACGACAGGATGAATTGAAAATCACTGCATATGAAAAAGATCAAGGCAAAATAAAAATAGATAGATCAAATACGTATATATGAAATCGGGTCTGTAGCAAAAATCATCTAAATGGAGCATATATTAAAAAATCCATCATTACTCGCTTTCTACATGAATGTCGTGAACGCCTGACTGGGAGATTTTATCTAAACACTTACTTAGTTGGCTCGTGACCGAACATTTGTTCCATAAGACGAACTTAAAAAAAGTATTAACAGCGCGTCGCTCTTTTGCGCAATTGAAGGACCATGTGTTGATATGTCATCCCCCACCTGATCTTTCCATCGAATTAGTGGCCTTTTCCTTCTACGTGAGTCTTCAGTAGGCTCGCTTTTATGTGCCTTATGAGCTTGGGCATCCTCATCCATTCGCACAACATGGCCTAGCCACCGTAGTCGCTGTAGTTCAATACGACTGGCTATGTCGATATCCGTATATAGATGGTAAAGCTCGTGGTTCATTCGACGCCGATATTCACCGTCGACACAGATCGACCTGTAGATTTTTCGGAGAATTTTTCACTCAAACATTCCAAGAGCTGCCTCATCTGCTTGCGCAAGTAAAATTGCTTCTGATCCATATACCAGCACGGATAGTATCAGCAACTTGTAGTGCGTGAGTTTAGTCTGTCGAGAGGCGGCCTTATTTCTAAACTGCTTACTTAGACCATAGCCAACATTATCATTCTCTGAATTTCCAAACTGATGTCATTAGTTTTGTTTATGGCGGTACCGAGGTATATAAAATCGTTGACTACCTCGAAGGTGTAGTTTTAAAGTTCCACAGATGATCCGAGTCTACTGGACGTCTTGCGCGTTGATACCATCAGCTTGGACTTCTCGCCTTTTACTGCCAGACTCCTTTGGCTATTACCGCTCGCAATGTTCGACCCAAAGAGTACCATTTCTGTTCACCTTCACCTCTCAGGATGTTAAAAACGTCACAAGAGAGGCTGTCACCTTGTCTAAATCCTCGTTTGGTATTGAAGGGCTCTGAGAGGTTATGTTAATTAAATTTATCCTGTATAGCCGTATTAATTTTACAGGAATGCCGAACGCAGACATGGCTTTAAATACTTCTGAGCGGCTTTATACCTGTCGAATACGGCTTTATTGTCGACGAATAGGTGAAATGTGTCGATGTGTTTTTCGTGGGTCTTTTCCAGCATTTGGCACAGTGTGAAAATACCAATGCGGTTTCAGACCTGGCAAATCCATCATAGACCAGATGGATTTGCCAGGTCTGAAACCGCATTGGTATGGTCCAATAATGTCATTGACCACTGGCTTCAGTAGATCACACAGTATGCTGGATAGCATTTTATATGTGATGGGAAGGAGACTAATTCCTCAATAGTTGGCACATATCATATTGTCTTCTTTTTTGTGCACCGGGTACAGGATGGTTAGTTTCCAATCATGGGCATGCATTCCTCTAGCCAAATTGTGCTCCAGACCAGCATCCGGCCATCGGTCTTGAATAATTCGGCTGGTAGCCCATCGGTACATGCTCCAGACCAGCATCTGACAATCGGTCTTAAATAATTTGGCTGGTAGCCCATCGGCTGCTTTATAATTCATCAGACGATTGATTGCTATTCTGACCTCATCTTGGCTAGTTGGTATACACTCTATACCGTCATATTTTATTGGTTCTGGGATATCTTCTTCACCGACACTATTTGATACCAGAAGCTTTGGAAACTGCTCCTTTCAGGTCCTCAACATCTAAACACTGCACATGTTAATATTTCTTCCAAATTTAAAACAAGTTCGAAAATGGGGAATATCGGTTTATTCCTCCTGATGCCTCCCCAACGAAATGGTCAAATAAAAACCTAAAATATCAAACTATAGCCAATTAGGTTTAAACTTGAATTTTTTCCAAACTTGGTGCCAAAGTTGAAGCCGAACGACCAACCACAATGCAGAATTTTTGGTGAATGAATCCTTGCAGTGTTGGCCTAATATCCACTTCACGAGAGTATGCCAAAATTGGACCAAGCGGATGGACAATTTGAGACACAGGTGCGGTCAACATTTGCTTGAAATAATCTTGAAACGTTATATTATATGGACCGTACTATCGATTAAAATAAAGATTACATGCAACTTTCTGTATTTTCTTTCGAAAACAAATCCTATAGTACTTTAAAAAATCACCCTTTATTGTCTTTTATAGATATGAGATTTTTTTCCGATTTAATGGTTTTTCAATTAGTTATTTGTCAAACAAAATAAAATGGTATATTTTTAGAAAATATATTTAGGAATCTACGACCCTTATATACATTATTCAGCACTGAATGTCCCATACAATTGTATAGATTAAAATTAAACTAAAACTATCCCTCATAGATCACATTACGATCCCTCATAGACCACATTACGCATTTGGAGTATATACACAGGTGGAACGTTTCTCGGTAAATGAATTATTGTTTCTTAAAAAAAAATAAAACATAGAAAAACCAACTTCGTAAAGTTTGAACTAGAGTGTTCCTAATATACATTAATGAAGGTCCTGTATTTATAAAAAAGCTATTCATGTTTTGAGATATTACACTGGTCAGTTATTGAATTCTTAAAAAAATGTAATTTCCTGAATCCTGAATCGATAACATTTGACTGAAATCATAACAAGACACAGATTTCTAAGATATAACAATAATCTATCAACCAGACCCCCATTATTTTGTATGAAAAAACATAATCCTACAGAAAGCCCGCCTGGCACCGTTAGGTGACATAATTTCCTAAAAATCTCATAAAATGACAAAATAATTTTGAAAATGTGCAACCGTTATCAGTTCTTGTACAACAATTTCCGCGAATGGCGATAAAAATAAACACGAACAATAGAGAACAACAAAAATATCTCTCGACGAGAGACAAAACAATAATTATTAGATGTCACAACATGATGTGGATAATATTTTGGCAGGTATTTTGTTCCGCTGAACAACAAGTACACTAGGGCTACAAGTGACGGATAGGCGCCAGGCGTTTCAGAAAACCAAAATCTCGTCATAACTGGACTGCATGTTTTTTTTTTGGTTTGGATTACGAGGAATGTAAAAACTTTCACTCTCTCTTGCTTGCTCGGTCGATCGATCGATCGTTCGTTCTCCCCTGTGTTGTTGGCCACAGAGACTTCACTGGAAGCCAAACACCCAAACACGCACACGCGTATCCTATTGTCACAATAGGTGACAGCAGGAAAAAGGACATTACACTAAATCAAAATATGTCCTCTCTCTCGCCATAAGCAAGTGAACTGTGTAAATTGTTGGCCAAGCACATAATTACCTGAAGTAGTTGTTGTCTGACAGAAAAACAAACCATAAAATTCACACGTGCAATCGTGGCCCCTGCCGACTCTGTCAGACAGATTCACAGGAAACTAACAGTACAGCCAGGGCTGACAATTGTCACCATTGGCCAATAAAACATCCGAAGGAATTCACTATCCTGTGTATCGTTGGTGTTTTTGGTTGTGTGCATGCATGCATGTTGCGTGCACACAATTGTCTAAACGTGTAGGCGATGTCCAGCCAAAGATAAGATAAGAAAAGCCAAACACCACAAACGATTCTCCAGCAGCACCAGCAGTAGTTGTGGGACGACAGGTCAATTTCTCTTCTTACCTAGCCAAACAATTGAGCCATCATCATCTAATCTCATGTCGAGTAGTGTCGTGTCAAGTGATTATTTTTATGTTTTGACTCTGGTCGCTCCCACCTCCCGTTAGGTTACATCCCATAAAATTTTAACCAGAAAATTACAACAAAAACGACAATAGGGAAAATATGGGTGACATGCATTACCGTTTGTTGGTTAAACATCTACGAAGGTGTTGTTACTTCCGTTTTAGAAGGATCGGTTCAATTATAGATAAATACCCGAAGAAACGGTTCACTAGTGTACGTGCTCCAAATGCTTGATGTGATCTACGAAGAATTTAAATTGACTGTGATCAAAAATACAATAAGAAAAAATAAAAGCCATAGCTTCAAAAATGTTAGGCTAAGCAGTTAAGTTCAGAACCGAACAAAAGTTTTTATTTGACATAAAGAAAAACGTTCGGAATAAATATACAAATGATTTTCAATAAAATGAACACAATTGAAGGAGTTTTTTGTAGAAAAAAGCTTCGAAGTGTGTTCTGTAAATATCTATCCTTGAAGAGGGCAACTGTTATAATAGAATTCAATGCCAAAAATATCGCGGTACCGTAACAATGAGCTATACACGTGGACAGGTATTCGATAAAAAGAGCTCGAGGTCTTCTAATACAAAACCTTCAGGTTTTCTATAGGAAGAACTCCAGGCCTTCGAAAAGAAGTCCTCTCGGTCTTCCATAAGAAGACATCCAGGTATTCTATATGATGACCTCCAGGCCTTCGATAAGAATATCTTCAGGTCTTCTATAAGAAGACCTACAGGTCTTGTATAAGAAAACCTCCAGGTCTTTTATAAGATGACCTCCAGGCCTTCGAAAAGAAGAGGCCTTCTATAAGCCATTTCTAAGGACATTTCGGACCAAATTTGGTTCGAAGAACAATTAAATGTTCAAATTGGTCCGATGATTGGCCATTTGGATCCGTTTTCTTCCTACTAATTCTTCGTAGAATTCCGTTTATATGTTGAGCCGAGATTTTTATGCAACGATTTTTTTATCTAACGCAAACACTGGTCAATATTTCGACGAACTTTGTATGTATAGAAGTAGATCACTTGGATCATATATAGTTGGCATACTCACGACGAATGAACTCATAGAGGATAGTTCAAGTGGTGGTTTTAAACCACCATCAACTGCATAAGACTGAAAAATATTCAATTTTAGTTTTTCGAAAAAAAAAAACAAAAAATAAAATAAAATCAGAACACAAAACCCGCAAAACGATGATAACAATTGTCATGTTGTCGTTATGCCGTTGTCACATTTGAATTGCAAATTTTGGTTTTGTGTTGGGGGTTTTCATGGTGTTGCTCTTTACCGCTTGACATTTGCTCATAATGGACTCCGACTTGGATCGGTGATCGACGGACGCGCCATCATCACTGCGGACAATATGTGTATTTACCGAACGATTGGTGGCTAGCTGACTATTTAGTTCTAGCTTCCGTGCGCAGAAAGTAGCTATATAAAGACATACATATTTACATACATACATATGATGAGTATAATACAAACGGACATACGAACGGACGGATGGCTGGATGATCGCATGTGTACATTACTACATGCATACGATTTTCCATGAACCGTTTTGTCAAAGACCTTTGATTGTTGTACAACGAACGAAAGTATATACACACAATTCGATATGTATGTAAGGTATATTATAGTCCGATTGTACCTTGATATTTGTTATTGTTGCTGTGATCGGTCTTGTTATAATATTCTAAATGTTCGAAACGGATGTAGCGTCAGTTAATTTTAACACGGTACAAAAGACATGGATAGAACTTTTAGCTTTGATATATGTATTTTAAAATAGTTTAAGAAATACGGAGGGATTTTTGCCAGCATAATATATTAGGTTGGGGAAAAAGAAATCAATTATGAAAATGTGGATAAAATCGGAGAAATGATCGAAGTCAACTGGCATGTTAGCATGTTATCTTACGCCATCGCTCAGGGGCTAAAAATCGACCAAAAACAGTTTTAAACAATTAACACAATGCTGGATTCAAAAAGATGCTCGATGTTTGAGTGCCACACCAATTAACAGAAAAAAATAGGATGGATCGAATTTGCATCTGCGAAGCCTTGGCCAAACGGAATGAGATAGGCGCCTTTCTTAAACGGATGGTGTCTGCAGATGATAAATGGATAACATATGATAACCGTGTGAGAAAACGATCGTGGTCAAAGAGCGGTGTAGCACCTCAAACGGTGACCAAACCAGGACTAACGGCCAGGGCGGTTCTGCTATGCATTTGGTGGGACTGCAAGGGGATTATTTATTATGAGTTGCTTCCATATGCTTCCAAATGCTAAATTCTGATATCTACTCTACTGTCAACAACTGAACCGTTTAAAGATAACAATTGACCAGAAACGGCATGAATTGGCCAACATGAGAGGTGTCGCGTTCCACCAAAAAAAAAAAAACTCTAGGCCACACACATCTACAGTGACTCTCCAGCAATTTCGGGAACTTGGTTGGGAAGTTTTAATGCAACAGTCCGGACTTGGCACCAAGCGACTACCATCTTTTTCTTGCATTGCAAAATTTCTTTAATGATAAAAAATTGGTATCTAAGGAGGATTGTGAAAATCGACTACTAGAGTTTTTTGCAAATAGAGAGCAGGACTTCTATGAGAGAGGCATTATGAAGTTACCTTTAAAATGGCAATCATATAATACAACAAAAAGGTCCATATTTTGCCCAAATCGAACATTCCGAAGCATGTTGGTTTAAAAATAATGGATATATTTTTCCCCAACCTAATATTTTTCCGATTTCAGCCGGGTTTATTCTCTTCAGATCAGGGTAACGAAGTTTTAGGTACTATATGGAGGAGTTTTCGGTCTTATACCCATGTTATTTCACCCATTGGTTTGTGTCTATTTTAACCCTTTTCATGCCTAGAACAAGTTTTGTACTTTAATTTGGTATCAACATTTTCCGAGCTGGGTTTGTGACCTATTTTTTTGGGATTGACATTTTTCTCTATGGTTCCTCCATTTCTTTCGGTCATGAGCCAAACCTTTTCAAAAATTTTGTCAGTTTAGAATTTTTACATACGTTCGAAACAAGAAAATACGAAAGCATTTCATTAAAGAGACTCAGGATATTTCAGCTATTTTTTGCAGATTAGCCGTAAGGGGACCCCCCCATTCTCGGGGTCAAACATTTTTGTTGATTTAATTTGAATCTACACTAATTCAAGAATGTCCCTACAAAATTTCAAGTGAAAATCTCAAGAACTCTTGAACATATAGCCGATTTATTGTCTCAGCATCAAGTGACGGCTAAAGGGCTTCTCAAACTTTAAACGTGTTTTTCTCTTTTGCGAATGGCGGGCACGATAACTCAAAAACTAATAACCCAATCGATTCCAAATTTTTACATGTTTCTCTGTGTGTGTATAGCTATCGCATGAACTAGGATAAAGCCAATCGGTGAAGATCTTCCTTCTTTGTTAACTTAGTTTGTGGTCAAAAATTGGCGATTTTCCAAAAATATATTTTCAAAGGTCCGCCATTTTGTTAATTTTAGTGCGAAGTCAATAATCCTAGTTCATACGAGAGCCAAACATGTACTCTTTGTAACACCGTTGGATGTTTCGGAATCCGATGTTCCAGTGAGGAGTTCGTAAGAATCAATCAACATAGGAAAATTAGGAATTTTTCTAAAACAGTTCTATCTTATATGGAGGAGGATCTATTATTTTATTTGAACAACATTTCTGTAAAATATTTCCTCACACGTTCACAAAAATCCACCAACACAAAGGAAATGACTTACACCCTTACGGCAATTGTTAAATAATGAAATATAGGCACGACAACAACACCAACAACAACTAATAATAAATAAATGGAACAACATATCAGTTGTTGTCCTGTCGCGAATTTATATAAATCATATAGGAATCCACCACAATTGGTGGTGGTGGAATACTAGGCGGGGTAGATGTCCACAGAAAAAAAAACTGAACGTTTGCCATATTTTGCAAAGGACTAATGTTTTCCGTTTAAAAAAACAAACTCATATAATAAAGAGACAACACATTCGATAGTGATGAGAAAATTTGTTTGAGTTTTTTTTTATCACTGCCATCGGAAAATGATAAAAAACGCTACACATTTCCGTTATGGGCGAGTCCTGGGTGCGTGTATTTTGAAGAATAAATGGTCCAAATATCCGGTATAAGTCCAACTCAGCAGAGTTGTTTTGCAGGATATTTTACATAACGCAATTCTGGATGATTGCTAATGAAGATGTCAATTGCTGTTACTGACTGACTGGCGGGATGGACATTACAAAATAATAATAACAACAAATAACTAATAAAAAACCATTATTTCATTTCAATTTGGCCATATATCACCGACATATTCGAATGGTGTGTGTGTCTGTTTTTTTTTAACAAAAATAAATGATTTGTGTTTATGCTTCACAGTTTCCGACTGGTCGGCCGGACTTCTCACATTTACTATATATCTCTGTTAGGAGTTGCTGATTTTTTTTTTTATTTTTTTCTCTTTCACATTGTTGTCGTCTATCAGTGTTTCTGTTTGCTTTTGAGCGGTGTTTTTTCTTCTTCTTCTTTTATACTTCAATGTTATACGCTGGTTGGGGTATATTTTTCTAAAATCCCCATTGAGAATTCTAATTGTTTTTGGGCATTTATGGCATTACAACGCGTTTGAAACTGATCACATTTCATGCTGACTTTTGGCGTTGGATTCTCTTGTGTTTGATGGAATGGTGGGGGTTTTTTTTTCAAACGCCAATATGGCAACATCCACTTTAGTAACAAAGAGAAATAAAAACCTGGCAAATGTTTGAACGCCATTTTTAGAGGGAATTGTATAATACATGACAAACATAAGGAGGGTGGTATGAAAATTAAAGAATAAATAATCCATTATTATAATAAAGATAATTTAAAGATACTCCTCAGTAATCCTACTTAAGTCCAAAGAGGTCCATCATATGACTCTACTTTGTAGCTGCGATATTTAAAAGTTAGAGGGGGGACATCGTTATTATTTTCTGTTCCTATTTGCCTCCTCTCGTCATTTGGATTTTTCTCTTTGTCCCCAGCATTCTCAGTCCACTGACGCTTCAACTTTTTATGGAATTATGACTTGTTCTTGTTGTTGCTACATGTTGTAAAGTGTTGCAGTGACAAGTTGGCACAAGTGTTGTTTTATTGCATTCCTTGAGAACGCCATGACAACAAAATAAGGCTGGCCAACATCATCAGCAACAACAAAATCTCCGAAGCTACTGGCATCTCACAGAACCTTGCCGAAGATTCCATTAGAATTTTCTCATGAACGGGCCCTTTAAATGGTCGGATTGGCTAATGGGTAATCAACTCTAGAAGGAAATGAAACACAAAAACCTGCAAAGGGTTTAGGGAATATCAATGGAATGGATCCATGATAATTGCTCATTAAATGCATTTTCTTGACCAAAATGGCAGGGAAAAAAGAAAATGAAATGAAATTTTCCCACAGTTTGATTTGGAGCAAGAAGAAGGATTCTTTATCAAAGGAGAACTTTTGTGTTTAATATCAGAAGATTACTATTTCGACTAAAACTAGGTTTTTTTTACTTCTTTCCAAAGAGCCACCAGAGAACTGAGATCCAAATAAGAAGTTTCTGGTCTTCTACAGGAAGTAAGGCCGTTTGTTATTGTATAGAAGAGAGATCACCCGATTTTCTGTAAGCAGAAAACGTTTCGGCTTTTGGCTTTCTAGGTTGATCTTCTAGGCCTTCAAGTGTTGATCTTCTATTATAATGACTTTTGTTATTTTATATGAACAGCTTTTCGGACGGATGGATGACCTAGAATGGTCTTCTATGAGAATACGACCTTTTATCATGGAGAAAAGAAGACTTTCAGCTCTGGTCTTCAATGGGAATATATGACATTTTGACCTTCTACTCATCTATATAACTCTTCAACTCATCTATATAAAGAAGTCTTTCCATTCTTCTATATGAAGGAGATCTTTGGGCCTTATATTAGTTTGGGGAAAAATAAACCCATTATTTTTATATGGCCTATAAGACTTTATTTAATATGCTGTGGAATGTCCGATTTGGGCCAAATATACACCGTTTTGTTGTATGAATTGTTGGCATTTTAAAGGTAACATCATAATGCCTCTCTCATAGAAGTCCTGCTCTCTATTTGAACTCTAGTAGTCGATTTTCACAATCCTCCCTAGATACCTTTTTTTTTTTAAAGAAATTTAGCTATGCAAGAAAAATATGATAATCGCTTGATGCAAAGTCCGGAATGTATGGTGGATGCACTAAAACTTCTTAACCAAGCTCCCGAAGTTTGTGGCGAGTCACTGTAGATGTGTGTGGCCTAGCTTTGTTCTGGTGGAACTCGACACTTCTCCTGTTGGCCAATAGTGGTCAATTGCTATTTTTAAAAAGTCAAATTATTGATCAGATTAGAATTTATCGTTTGACCTTATGGAAGCAAACCATAATAAATAATCCCCTTCCAGTCCCATCAAATGCATAGCAGAACCTTCCTGGCCGTTTGTCCTAATTTGGTCACCATCTTTGACCACGATCTTTATCGTACGTGATCCATTTCTCATCTCCAGTCACCATCCGTTTAAAAAATGGATCTATATAATTCAGTTTGGCCAAGGCTTTTTTTCTGTTAATTGGTGTGGCACCCAAACATCGAGCTTTTTTCGAATCCAGCTTTTGTAAATGGTTTAATAGAGTTTTATGGTCGATTTTTAGCTCCTGGGCGATGTTACGACAGCTAATATGCCTGACGACTTCGATCATTTCTCCGATTTTTTCGATATTTTCGACGACCGGCCTAATCGATTTCTTTTTCCCCAACATAATATATGCAGCAGACCTTCAACTCTTCTGAAGACCTTCCGCTACTCTATTAGAAGACCTTCCACACTTCTATAAGAAGACCTTCAACTCTCCTATAAGGAGACAGTCAGCTCTTCCACAAGAAGAAGTTCAGATTTTCCGTAAGAAGACTTCAGATTTTCCTGAAAATAAAACTATCAACTCTTCCATGAGAAGAAAACCTAGAGCTCTTCTATAAAAAGGTCTTCAGTTCTCCTTTAAGAAGACCTTCTACTCTCCTATAAGAAGTCCTTAAGATATTCTATAGAAATGCCTTCAGTTTTTATATAGGCAAACCTTCAGTTCTTCTGTAAGAGTCCATTCAGCTCTTCCAGAAGAAGTACTTCAGATTTTCCAGAAAAATACCATAAGCAATTATATGATAAGAAAACATTCAGTTATTCTAAAAGAAAGAATACCTTCAGTATTTCTTTAAGAAGACCTTCAGCACTTCTGAAATAGAAGATCATCAGCTCTCTTACAAAAAGATCTTGGGATTTTCTATAAGAAGACCTCCAGCTCTTCTATGCTACTTCATCTCTTCTACTTCACACATATATGAATTTTCTTCAAGCTGATTATCGTAATGTCTTCCTGTTTTTATTACAATGATATCCCACCCCTCCTCCACTCTCCTCTCGAAAATGTCTTCCATAAATACATAAATTTCCTGGAAAGAAGTTCATTTAAATCCCTATGGTGACAATTTGTTTTAATATTCTTCACTTCTGCTCCTTTGTGCCTTTTTGGCTATATTTGACTTACATGACACCCAGGGTAACTGTTTTGTTGTCACAATTACCAATGCCAACGTCAAGTCGCGAACAAGATTATATGACCCGCACATTATGGATGTGTCACCACCACCCTCTGTGTGCCATTTTTTGTTTTTGTAAAATTTGCCTAATACTAAATAATAGTGTGAGCAAATAAACAGATATCAGCGTTTATCAAGATCACTCATAAACATAAACACCAAGTGAGCATGAAGTCAACTCAGAGCATAAACAACAACAAACACCAAACTGGTGGCCATTGCCAGCAAACACACACCATCAATGAATGATCGTGGCAGGATAACTGTGGCCAAAACAACAGCAGCAACAACAACGAAAGTGACTACAAAAGGTAGCATGTCAAGATTTTTGTTGTCACGGTTTTTTGTTGGAAATATGGCCCAAACCTCAACGATCGAAGTATGCAAATAAAATGCATATTTACAGCAACTACAACAACTACCAAAGCATCAGTTCAAAATTCATATTCAAATTTTTTTCGAAGCAACATGATGGTTGTTGTTAAACGCCTCCTCATTGAATGCCAACAAATGTTTCTAACGCCTAGCTATGAGGGAGGAGACTTTTGGGGTATAGTTAAGGGAAGGTGAAAGATTATTAAAAAAAAAATGTTGACTTGTAGCTATTTAAACAAATTAATATCCAAATTTCTTTCCAAAAAGGCCAATAATGGATATCATTTTTCGCCGTCGCCACCATCATCAGCGATGTTGTAGTTATGAGATAAGGCGTATGCGAATAGTCGTTGTGTATGGAATCGCAAGTCTCGAGTGCATCTGATTTGATATTCCAAACTTGACTTTGCTTGTCGCTCATTACACGCAGCTGAACAACCCAACTAATTCAGAAGCCAATGAATTCATATTCGAAAATATCAATGATAAGTAGTTGTCTATTCAATGTGGTAAATATTAGGGTGGGGTGCAAAATAGTAATGTAAAAAAAATATAAATAAATAAAAATAGATAGATAAATAAATGATAAATACAAAAAATAATAAAAAAAGCCCTAAAGTTTGTCTTGTGGAAGATCAGAAGGTATTCTCAAGAAAAACAGGTCAACCCTAAAAAGACAAAGTGATTTTCTCATAGAAGACCAAAAAATCGCAAGAAGGACTTCTTATGGATAATAAATCAATATTCCCGAAGAAACCAAGAGATATTTTTCTCTAAAAGGCCAGGAAGTCTTCGTATAGAAGACAATGAGGTCTTCCTATAGAAGGTCAGTAGATTTTCTCTTAGAAAACCTTAACTTATAGAAGACCAGTGGGTCTTCTTACAGAATACAAAATAATTTGTACATATAATCTTATATATGGTCAATGGATCTTCTTACAGAGGAACACCAAGAAAGTCTTCCATCTATAAAAGCCCAGAAGGACTTTATATAGTAGACCAGAAGAATTTATTATAAAACCCCTAAATGTATCGTTCATCTTTTAAAGAATATCTGAAATTGATCTTCTTCTATAGAAGATCGAAGACCAAGATATCATTCTATAGATGATCAGGAGGTCTTTCTATAGAAAATCAGGCGGTCTTTATATAGAAGATCAGGATATCTTCTCTTATAAGACCTTATATTATTGAAAACCAGGATATCTTCTCTTATAATCAACCTTATATAAAAGATACGAAAGGCTCCTTCTATAGAAAATCAGGAGAATTTCTTATAAAATCTCTAAAGCTATTTCTCCTCTTTAAAAAAGTATTTTAGTTGTTCTTATACAAAATCAGAAGGTATATAGAAGAAAAGACCTACTGGTCCTAAACATATATATTTGTTCTTATAATGCAGAACTTTTTATCAGAGGTTAGGTCTTCCAATAAAAAATTGTTTTATGGAAAACACAGAGGGCTACAGAAGATTCCATTAAAATGTTCTCATGAACGACCCATTAAATAGCCGGATTGGCTAATGGGTAATCAACTGTACAAGGGAATGAAATACAAAAACTACAATAGGGCTTACGGAATACCAATGGAATGGATCCATGATAATTGCTCGTCCTTCAATAGAAGATCAGAATGCCAGAAGGTTTTGCTATAGAAGACCAGAAGGCTTTCCATACAATACGAGGAGATTTTACTATTGAAACCCTAAAGTTATCTCCTCTCTTGTAAAGAATATCTGAAGTTGTTTTTATAGTCCTAAACCTGTAGAATATCTGTGGGTCTTATTCCAGTATTCCTATAAACATGTGATCAGAAGACCTTGCTCTTTTGATTATAAAAGACCAGTAGGACTTCTTATAAAAGACAAAATGTCTTCTCGTGGAATAACCAAAAGTCTTCTACAAAAGAAGTGCAGAGGGGATCCGAAGCGAAAATCAGCTTTGTCTATAAAAGAAATTGAAGATTTTCTAGTAGAAAAAATGTATTCAATAGAAAACCGGAACGCTTTCTGCGGAGGTCCAAAATTGTCTCCTATAGAAGGCCCTAAATTACCGTTTCTATGCAAAGCAGAAAAGACTTAAGTGGTTGCTTAACTCAGACCAGAAGTGATATTTACATAATTTTTTTTAAAGGTCTCCTTTTTGGAAATCCCGCGGATCCCGTTGTAGAAGATGATAAGTTCTTCATATAAGGCCTTCTCATAAAAGGCCAAAAGATTCAGAATATCTTCTTAAAGACTGGTATTTTAACAAATTCCCTTAACTTTTTCTAGCAACGTCAAAGACACCGAAAAATTGGTCTTAAATGCCGTCTCCTATTTCCCGCAAATATTTTACTTAAAATCCAGAAGATCGTAAGGCACAGCTTGCATAATATCGGTAATCCAGAATGTCAGTTCGAAGAAAATAATTTATATAATTTCATTCATAGTTTATTTTTTCAATATTGTACATGTACCAGGGATGCAAAAGTTGGTACAATTGTACTAATTTTAGCACTATTTGGAAGTCAAAAATACAATAGCACCCCAATGACTTATTTAGCACTATTTCTAAATTGTATCAACTTATTTTCACTTAAAAGTATTATAAGTGCTTAAACATACAATATGAAATGAATCGCCGTCCCCCGCGGTCTTTACGAATGGATGAATATGCCATAGTTTCAACTTAGTGTCCTATGCCGCTTCAAAATTCAGTATTCCCGATCAGATTGATAAATTCAGTAAATATATTAATTATTATTTCTGTAACAGTTCTATGAGAGGGGCGATGTTTCAAAGTTTCAAGAATATTTCGGTACAGATATTCATGTTATTTTCAAATACTCAACAACTCGATGGCGTTCACGTCAACAAGCTATTGAAATGATTTTGGGTATCAATATTGTTTTAAACTCATTGATTGATCGGAGCTGATTCCCAGCAGTTAAGACTCAATTCTATTATTTCAGCATTTTCAAACCCTTTTTACAAACTGTTTTTTTTATCTTACAATATGTACTAAAAATTACAAATAATGCCAAATTAGAAATGCAGTCTGAGAATGCCAGAATGCATGTAGAAACTATCAAATGTGAAAAGGGTATTTTCATATGAAAATATAATTAAAATCAAAGAAAGGAACAGACTAAATGTGTTGACTGCTTCAAATGTTACATAAACGAAGGATAAGAATATGCTGCAAAAAAGTTTTACTTAATTGATCATTATACCCTACACAACTATGTTGTCAGGTTATTATAGCTTTGTGCAGCCCCAAAAGTTTGTAACGCCGCGAAATATTGGCCCTAGACCCACCTTTAAGTATACCGATTGTCATATCTTGACCAGCCGAGTCAATCTAGATATGTGTGTCCATCCATCTGTCTGTCCATTATAATTTGTAAATACGGTACAGGCCTCTGTTATGGACCTATCTTCACAAAATTTTGCATATAGGATGGGTTCTGGCCAATGAAGACTCCTATTGTTTTTAGTAAAGATCGGTAAACATTTAGGGGATGAAATGGACCAAAAACTTTATTTTTGTCAGATTTTTTGATCGCTCCAGAGGGCGCAATTATAGGCCAAACATCGCGAGTTTTTACATGGATAAGGGGATCGGGTCAATATTTAGCGGGTCAAATGGACCCTGACTTTTGTGTGAAAAATTACATAATTTCTATTCTATAGAGTATATATTTACCCCTGAAGGAAATGGACCCGATATGTTGATATCAAGAGGAGGGGTTGATCTTTAAATTGATACCAATTAAATTGTCGTATGCACTCGGATGTGGGAGTTACACATAAATATTTACGGGTGCTTACGTATTCATATATTATTTAGTAACCCATTACCACACTGGAGGTCGGAAATATAGCGCTGATCGATTTGAAATTTTCCATGAGGATCCAGGTATGGTCAAGGACAATGCCTATAATTGTCGGTAATGATCATGAATTGGACCGAAAACTTAATTTTTTGTGTTTTTCGAGTCGATCTATAGGCGACAATTGAAAGTCGAACATCACAACACAACACACGGTGAAGGGAATCTGGTCAAGTAATTAGAAGGGTCAAGTAATTATGTCAGTGTAAGGAAGTGGTGCTTTTGACTTCTAATCGCTAAATATTGCCCACGCTCGTAATAAAAATCCGCAGATAGAGTTAGAGTGTATAGGGTATCGTATGTCGGCCCCGTTCGACTATACTGCTTCGCTCACTGGTTTTATATATAAGATTTATAAGTACGTAGAACAAATGCATTTTTATGTACCTTTTTGTTAATTTTTTGGTGTTCCTCTTAAGTATGTATGTATGTTTGTACGACACTGTGGTACAGGGTATTATATCTTTGTGCATATGTTTGTAACAGGCAAAAGGAAATGAGACAGACACATGGTTTTTTTTGAGAATATGAATAGAATCACTTTTTAAGTCGATTTATGCATGTCCGTTCGTCGGTCTGTCCATATTAAATTGTAAACAAAGTACAGGTCGCATTTATGATCCGAATTGGATAAAATTTGGCACTGCTCATTTATTTGGGCCAAGGAGGAACACTATTGAAATTGGGTAAAATCGGTTAAGATTTAGATACAGCTCCCATGTGTATTTTGGTCCGATTTTAGGTGAATACTGCACCAAAGTCCATATATATCCTTCGATTTACACGAAATTTGGCATAGCGTAATGAATAAATTTTTAAGTGATTATGTATTCTCTTTCGAGTCGAGCTTAATGATCGAAGGTTTGCAATGAAAAGGAAAGCAAACTTACGACATTTGTAAAGCCACATAGGCCAATATGCCTGATGAGCCGCTTAACCAACATCGAAACGCGTCGCATAGTGGTGGGTGCGTAGGTGCTTAAAAATTACTTTCAAATGATCACTGCCCTTACAAGGCAAAATTCAAATAACAAAAAAGTAATGAATAAACTCTAAAGTAATGAGTGTTAAGTTTCGTGAAAATCGTTTCATATTTACATATAGCTCCCATACATATTTTCGTCCGATTTTATGTAAATGGTGCACCAAAGTCCCTATATATCCTTCGATTTGCACGAAATATAGCAGAAAGATATGTATATATTGCAGAAAGATATGAGTATGTTCCTTCGAGGGAACATTGATATTCATATGTACAATAAACCCAAAGTGGTGAAGGGTATCTTATTCTCGGCCAAGTCCGACTTTACTGCTTTCTTTCTTGTTTATGTATGTTTTTAGTAATTGATAATATCAATAGAATTTTAATTAAAAAATATATATAAAAAGTACAATCGGACTGAAAAAAGTACACATATTATTGAAAGCCAGTACAATTTGAATAATTTCATTTCGCATCCCTGACATGTACCTTGCATAGTCAGCAAAAAATGTAAACATTTCATTAATATCAAAACAATTTTCATAATTCGCACTATTTTACAATTATTTGTGCTCATTTGTTATTCTCTCTCTCTTTCTTTCTCCTTACAAAACAGCCACAAGCATTTATTGTTCGGCTATGAATTATTTTGTTACCGTCTGCTGTCTCTCCCCTCTACTGTTACTGCAGTTTACAACCGCGGTCTCTCCACTCACTCGATTGTGGATAATTTTGCATTCGATTGTTACCGACCTCTGTATTTGTAATAAAAAAATCGAATATGTATTTTTCAAATTGTTTCGATATAAATGTCAAAAACAACATATCAAAGAAGCGTTGATATGAGACACAATTTATGTCAAAACAAAACTAAAAATGACAAATAGATTCTGTACCATAGAAACAACAAAAGTGGTTACTCTCTCTGACAAGAAACGAGTATTGAATGTTTTATGTATTGCATTCATAGAATCCGAACATTGCCAACACTTTTGTTTCTACGTTCCTCTAAGATCAGAATATATTTTAAGGTATTTTCATACACTACCGAAGGCTTTCCCATAGAAATTTGATAGCATAGTGTCCGAACTCACCCAATACATTTGTGCGTCTACACTACAATTCACCTGCCCATGCGACGAGTGTAGACATCTTGTCCATAGTGGTGGAGCTCCCTTAAATTAATTTCTAATGATTTGTATGGATTGACAATAACGACAATTTGTTGTTTTCTTCCAAGTGCTGTAGCTGCTGTTGTTGTTATTTTTGTTGTCATATTGGTGTATTACTTGCAAATCAAACAGCAGTTGTTGTTGCTGTTGCCATTGTGGTGTGAATAAAAATTAAGATTTGCATTCATGATAGCGTGATTTTGTTGTTTTATTTCTATTCAACGGATGATGACAACATCGTTCAAATGGGGGCATTTGGTGGACGATTTTTTGTTTGTTTTTCATTCTTCAATTTAAATGTTGTGCATTTGTGGTTTTTATTCCCTATTCCCACACCACTCCCCCAAATTTAAAAGCACTCATCAATACTTTTAGACAAATTTGCAAAATTGACCATTTGAAAAAAATGCCTTAGATGGTGTGAACACAACAGTAGCAACAACAACCACACGATCACCACCATAGAGCCTCCGAATGTCTCGAGGCAGAGTAAAAATTAGTAATTCCGATCATGTTATGTGGATTAATATAAGCAGACAACTTCCTGATGAGCAACAAATTGCAAATTCATTTATTGAACAGAACGAGGTGGATAAGGAGGAGCAGCAGCAGATCACCGTCGTGAAGGTATGATGGTGAAGACGAGATTTGCATTTCTTTTAATTTTTTTGTCGTCTAAATACTCTATAGGTGTTCTATATATAAACGAAGGAATTTAACCGGATAAGTGCAATCAAGATTTATGGGTGTCTATGTTGTGATTTTTATGTACTTCTTTTGATAGACAAGTGTCAGCATGATAGTGTCGATAATAATCGCATATTCCTGATAATGTTCTTCTTGTTGGCATTGATATGACAGATGATGCGAAATATAATCATAAAGACATCTTCTAGTTGGATAAAAACTGAAAGTGGATAGGATAATCCTTTATTTATGGAGCAGATTTTAGTTCCTCTAAGGAAGAAGACCTTCAGATATTTCGTGGAAGAAGAATTGAAGGTCTTCCAAAGAATAGACCATCAGCACTTCTGGGGAGGTGCTCTTCACCTATTCTGTGAAGAATAAAACCGTCAGCTCTCCTGTGGAGACGAAGAATACCTTCAGGTGTTTTTAGAAGAAGACCTATAACACTTCTATGAAGACATTCTGCACATCTGTGTAGAATATCTATTCCATGAAGAATACTTTCAGCTATTCTATAGGGAGACCTACATCTCTTCTGTGAAGAAGATCTTCATCTATTCTATGGAGAAGACCCTCAATTATTCTACGCAAGAAGGCCTTCATCGCCTTTATAGGAAAAAATGTCTTCTATTGGAGAGATATAGAAAGGTATTCTTTCTCTTCTATAGAAAGAATACATTAAGCTTTTTTATGGAGGAACAGCTTCAACTTTTCGATGGAGAAGCCCTTCAGCTCTTCTATGTAAGAAGACCTTCAGCTCTTCTATGGAAGAAGACCTTCAGCTCTTCTATGGAAGAAGACCTTTAGCTCATCTATAGAAGAAGACCTTCAGCTTTTCCATGGAAGAAGACCTTCAGCTCCTTCAGCTCTTCTATGGAAGAAGAAGACCTTCAACTCTTCTATGGAAGAAGACCTTCAGCTCTTCTATGGAAGAAGAAGACCTTCAGCTCTTCTATGGAAGAAGAAGACCTTCAGCTCTTCTATGGAAGAAGAAGACCTTCAGCTCTTCTATGGAAGAAGACCTTCAGCTCTTCTATGGAAGAAGACCTTCAGCTCTTCTATGGAAGAAGACCTTCAGCTCTTCTATGGAAGAAGACCTTCAGCTCTTCTATGGAAGAAGACCTTCAGCTCTTCTATGGAAGAAGACCTTCAGCTCTTCTATGGAAGAAGACCTTCAGCTCTTCTATGGGGAACCTTCATAAAAGGCCAAACATATTCAGAAGATTCTCTTCTACTGGTCTTCTGGCCTTCTTAAAAAAAAGAAGGCTAGGAAGTGGGCTTATCAAACAGTAGATGAAAACATGAAAGGCTTCCCAAAAATATCGTAAGGCCTTATTCTTATAGAAAACCCATGGTACAATTATAAAAGGTAACAGCAAATCCCTGCTGATTTGATTCCAACGTAGTACTAGTGTCAATATGAATTTGACAAATTATGTTTTTAAAAATCACCCAACTGGAAAATTGGGAACGCATACAATTTGAAATTGTTCATTATTAAATGTGCTCCAGTATTCAATTTACTCAATCTGCCTGCTGGGAAAGTTTCAGGAAGCAAATCTTTCTTCAAGGAATAACTCGCTATTCCCAGCATTTTCATATGTGTTACACATATATGTGGCAATGACTCAATTATAGGAATGATGTGGAAGCGATAGAAATATAAATTTGAAAGATTTTCATTCATGTTTTTCAATTTTTATTTTGAGGATTCGAAAATATTTCATTTTCAAAATAAAAATAATTTGATGATAATTTGTTTGTTTACATTTTTCTGTCAAATGAGTTGACACTAGAAGAACTTACAACAACAAATTTCCATGTGGTTGTTGTATCGTTTTTTTGTACAACAACACTTGCTGTTACCTTCTATTATTATACCATGTAGAAAACCTAAAATTATTCTGATAGAAGCCATAGCTTTTGTTCGTATAAAATTCTCGTAACTTCCGGAACTGAATTGACATCGACACAGAATAACAAAATCATAACAACAAATAAATTAAGTTGTTAAATTTGAATTTCACTTTTAAAGAAATACTGTTCGTTGTTGTTGTTCCTGCAGTGTACAAAATTAGCATTTCAAGACAAAAACAAAAATATAACTCCCTCTGCATCCTTATGTAAGTCCATAAATTTACATTTATTGATTTCAAAAAGAACTTCGATTCGTTTGCGGATTATCGTGCTAGGAAATTTATTCCAGTTGTCGATGAATACCGGAATGTTAATCAATTCGGATGGTTGGACGGTCGGTCAGCCGGCCGGCCGGCAGCATTCAAATGTGTCCCAATTTGTCGGATGTGGTTTTGCATAAGGAATTTACAGACTAAATGTCGTCGTCGTTGTTGTTGCTGGAGGGTACTAGTACTGCAGTTACACACACTTTCTGTTGAATAAGTTTGTAGTTACAACTTGAAGTCCACTAACTTATTTTGATCTTATTGGGGCTTTGTTCATTCATTTCAAATCACACACACACATAATCACAGTCACCAATCGAAATCGATTAATGTCAATTTTCATGCTTTTCCCTGGTGACTTTTATATAAGAACGCATTTAGCTGCCGATCGAAAAAGATGGATTAAATGAAATGTTCTTGACACAAGCCGCGGCTGATTGTTTTTCAGCATCATTGTCAGCTTTAGCATTGAATGCGTTCCGTTGGACTGGACCCCAAGAAAAGAAACAGTTTTTGTTTTGTTTTTATCGAGATAGTGAAAAAAGAAAAACAAACAACAACTGAATACTGAACATTAACGCTGCATAAATTTTCATAAATTACAACAAACCGCAACACCTTTAGAGGCATTGCCGAAGATCAGATCTTCAGGTTTGCTGCTACAATTGGGGATTTTTTTGTGTGTTTTCGCAATTTAAGTGAACGAAAAATGTGATCTCAAGTCTATTGTGAATTTGACGTAAGTGTTTCGTTTAGTTTAGTCACTTTTCGTTACAATGTCACTAATGGACATTTGATGGTCGATCAGGGTTTTTTTTGGGAAGATGAAGTTCTAAAATATAGAAGAATGAAAAAATGCAACAGAAACAGGATTGATGAAGGATAGCTGGCATAGAAGACCAAAAGGTCCTTATAGAAGAAACGACAGAGAAACTTCGTTTAGAATAGTATTATTTGTTGCTTTAAAAACCAGGAAATATTCTTCTATCGTAGAATAGAAGGCGATTTTATTACTTTGTAGCAAATTAGGAGTTCCTTTTTTTTCTATAGAGGTACAGAAGTATTTCTCTTACAGAAAAAACATACGGCCCCTTTTTTGTTTCTATAGCAAATTAGAATGCCTACCTTTTCTTGGAGAAAGAGAGGTCGGAAAATATTATTCAAGCAAGAAGAGATCCTTCGATGAAGGTCGGAGTTTATTATTAAAGATAAGGAAGATGAGTTATTCTTCTAAAGAAGGCTAAGTTAGGCTTTTTATAGAATGACATTTGATTTTCTTTATGGAAGATTATAAAGTCTTTAAAAGGGCCTTCTTCGATTCAATAACAATGAGTCTTCTTCTAAAGGTATTCTTCAAAATAATGAAACGAAATGTTCTTCTATAGGCTAAGAGATTATTTATACGAAATCTTATTGTGTAGGAGACCATTAATCTTTATAATAGAAAGCAGGATATCTTCTTTTAGGTCCACAAAGACTGTAGGAGAATTTCGATTTTGTTGCTACTGTATTCTGACCCCCATGGTCAGAATAGTAAAACACTTTATTTGTTCTTATTTAAATTGAGATCTTCATGATCAAACTTTTTATTAAAATATTTTATTTTTCTTTTTCTTTAATAATTATTGATCTGCTTCATGCAGATGTACAAAAGACAACTAACTAATTTTTGCTGCGACCAAACAAAACGAAAACGCAATAGCAGCAGCAGCGAGATGACCGACGGCCGTTGTTAGGTAGCTATGTACATATGTACATACATACATACTCGTATGATCATCTGTACCTACATAAGGGACCGTTAGGTTTGGTTTCGCGTAAACAAATAATAATAAAAAAGGGAATAGAAAAGAGTTCAATCAACTCTTAAGGAGGAAAAGAATTGTATGTAGGGATTGCAGTGTATTTTTAGTTTGGGGGGAAAAAATCCCAAACAAAGACATTTTTTTTTTCTATAAAGACCTAGTGGGATTTTTCTATGGAAGACCACCAAGCAATTTTCTATAGAACGCCCTGATGTTTATTGGATAAAATATTGAACGTATTTCTTGTAAAGAAGGTCAGTTGTCTTAGAGCATATCTTCTATGTGTACAACAAGGAGTACCAATATGACGCCCACGGTATCATTTTCTTTAGATGAACTTATACGTTCCACATAAAACGGCGGAAGACCATTACCTCTTCTTTATCGAAGTTTTATAGGTTTCGTTATAGAAAAATTGGTCTTCTACTAGAAGAGGAATAACTTCTTCCGATAAGAACCCAGAAGCTCTATTTATAGAGAAACACAATGTCTTCTAATAGAAGGCTGGAAAGCCCTCTAATAAGAGATCGGATATCCTTTTCTAGGAGATCGGATGGGCTTTTTGCAGAAAATCAGAAAGTCTTCTTAGATGCATTCAAAAAGTACAGAAGTTCTTCTTACAGGAGACCAGATTTATTCCTCATAGAAGATGGCATCTTTTGAAGGCCAAATTGTCTTCTACTTTGAAATACAAAGATTGCTCTATAGAACACCAATAGATCTTTTGGCTGAAGAATAATAAAGCAGCATTTGCCGATTACTACGGCTATGCAGGATAACTTTAACTGCCCCAAGGTCAGCATTTAATGTCGGAAAGGGCCTCTCGGAGCCCTTCAATACCGAACGAGGATTCAAATAAGGTGACAGTTTGTCGTGCGACCCGTTTAACATTCTGCTGGGAAAGGTTATACGGCCTACGCCGACGACATCGACATAATGGGTCGAACATTGCGAGCGATAACAGCCACCTTTGAATGAATTGAGTCTGCCAAAGTGGGACTGGCAGTAAATGGCGAAAAGACCACGCTGATGGTATCAACGCACAAAACGTCCAGTTAACTCGCCTTCGAATGAACCATGAGCTATACCATCTATTCTTTGACATGGACATAGTCAGACGTATCGAGCTGAAGCGATCACGTTGGCTAGGCCATGTTGATGAAGATGCCCCAGCTCAAAAGGCATGCAAAAGCAAGCCATGTGATGGCTCATGCAGAAGAGGAAGAAAGATCTAATAGAAGACAACATTTCGGATAATCCAAGAAGTTTAAGACTTCTCTACTTTCTGCAAAATATCTGCAAGGTCACTTCAGAATATTAAGAGGTGTCCCTAAGAAGCACTTCTTACAAAAAGTTTAAGACTTCTTTATGGTCCTCATAATATAAAGAGGTTTTCTTCTTCTATGGAATATTCTTTTCCAGAACTTTAAGACTTCTCCATAGAATACCAATTTCCATTTTCCACTCAAGATCATTAGTTATTTTTCTATGGAATAATGTAATTAAGTACTCTTCTATAGAAAATCATGTAATCATGTGTAATTTCGTTGGAGACCGTAAGGTCTTCTTCCAGTTTCGACCGTAGAGCCTTTTTCTTCAATGAGAGACTCTTAGCTCCATTACTCTTCTTTTCTTCTTTTTGAAGTTCACCGGGTTTTTTATACAGAAAATAACCAAAACCCCAGTTTTCTCTCCTTTTGAGATCACTAACACATCCTCAACCGCGTTCGTCAGTAGCAAAATATAATTACGTTTGGAAAGAAAATGATTTAAATCGGCAAAGATGCTTCACCGATACCGAAACAGAAAAACCCAAACAGAAGTTGTTTAATGGCATCCCAGAAGATCCACAGTAGAGTAAACCAACCAGGCATGGGTGTGCATGTGTGTACGTTTTGTCCCAGGTCCATTGTTGTAATCATGCATGTTAAACATTTCGCAGCAAGATTATCGATATTGGATGTCTCAGACAAACGAACACACACATTGGGTACGCACAAACCGACAACTAAACGTCTGCAACAGCTACTTTCAATTGCAAAACATTTAACCTTCGCCATGTCTGGAAGAAAAAAAGGAAGCTCCACAATCCATCCAACCAACCATCCATCAACTAACTGACATTCATCCATCCCAAAGAGACGAAGACGACGATGGCTATCCATCCATCCATTCGTTCACTCGCAGCTTCATTCAATCGCCAACAAAAAATAAATCTCCGATAGCAACCACCACCCCAGAGCTGCGTGTCCATTTGGGTTAGCAGCCACCAAGGATTGATCATATCAGCGCGATGAGATCTTCGTCTACCGGGGAACATGCGTAGGTAAATGTGTATATATGTGTGTGTCTTTGTTTTGTATGTGTGATAAGAAACTATGGTTTCTGTTACCTTTAACATGTGGGGATTCAGATCGAGAGCTTTAAGAAATGTGTTATCGTCCTATCATTTCTGCAACAATGGAGTACAACAAACACAGACACACACGAACAATTTTGTCTGCTACATTTTTTTGAGTATTGAATGAAGGGGAATGTGTTTGTATCACAAATACCACGGATTTGTTGGTCGTAATGAATTCGACTGTTTCTCAAATACAATGGGTTTGTGTGCAACAGGAAGTATTCCAGACCGCAAGACTCAGTATTTATACAAATATTTCCAGTAATACCGAAGCTCTTTGAAGGATGACATGCCACGGCGTAAAGGTAAGATTTACTGGAAGACATGGGAGTAGGGTGATCGTTCAAATAAAACATCGGACATATTGGTCTTTACAGAATTTTTAATTTTATAAGACTTGAATGCATTTTTCTCCATTTTTTCTGAAAAATGATTCTGCCCTTCTTTAAGAGAGGTCTTCAATAGCATAATCCGACTTACGGTCTTATATAAAAAAGTCGATAATACCTTAAAGTCTATTATATAAGAAGAATACCCTTAGATCTGAAGAGGACCTTCAGATCTTCTATGAAAGAAGACATTCAGCTATTCTATGCAAAAGAATATCTTCAGTTCCTCTGAGAAGAAGGCCATCGGCTCTTCTATGCAGAAAACGAATACATTAAGTTCTTCTATTAAGAAGTAGACCTTCAGCTCTTCTATGAGGAGGTAGACCTTCAGATCTTTTATGAAGAAGACCTTCACCTATTCTATTAAGAAGAATATCTTCAACTCTTCTATGAAGAAGACCTTCAGCTATTATATGAAGAAAAATATCTTCAGTTCTTCTCAGAAGAAGGCCATCGGCTCTTCTATGCAGAATAAGTATACCTTCAAATCTTGTATGGAAGAAGAAGACCATAAACTCTTCTATGAAGAAGAAGACCTTCAGCTTTTCTACGGAAGAAGACCTTCAGCTCTTCTATGGAAGAAGAAGTCCTTCAGCTCTTCTATGAAGAAGAAGAAAACCTTCAGCTCTTTGATGAAGAAGAAGACCTTCAGCTCTTTTATGGAAGAAGAAGACCTTCAGCTTTTCTGCGAAGAAGACCTTCAGCTATTCTTTGAAAAAGAAGATCTTCGGCTTTTCTATGAAGAAGAATATCTTCAATTCCTCTATGAAGCTCCTCTATGATCTATTCCAATTAAACATCTTCGAAACATGAAATGTCATGGTGTTTTAGCGCCGCTATATGTTTCAATTTTTTTTTCTCAAGAATAATAACAAAATCTGGCCATTTTTTAAACTTCCGATTAAACATAAACTTTGGCGGCATTTTGTAGAGTTCTGAAAACACAAAGGCCACAACAACAGCAGAAATAAAACTAAAACAAAAATTGAAAATCGTGATTTTTACAAATTTTCACAATGTTCAACATCAAGCGGCGGCTAAACGCTCGCATATCACATTCAACATGTGACTGACTGGACACTCTCACATGCATATGTGGCACCCAGAGCCGGAATCGAATCACCACCAGCCACTATCATCATCGTTGTCATCATCATTATTATTATCAGCCACGGAGGAGGTAGGAGGTGGAGGCAAGTAGTCTGTCTATTCCGACAGTATCGGATCGTGAGTGCGGCTTAAATTCATTCATAAAGCGTAGCAAAGTCCACAACCACAACAACCAAGGCAACAATAACAACAAGCATTGTCTCATGATTTTGCATAATTTTATGCTAATTTTTGTGGCAATATTTTTGTTGTTGTTGTTGTCGTTCAGATATGTGGGTATGCCTGTGTGTGTTGATCTTTTTGTTGTTTGTGGACAAATTTTATTCTTTCCCTCTGTGCAAAGAACCAACAAACCAACCACCAGCAACTACATCAGAAGTTTAGGAGGCATTTTGCACGAGTATGGCACGTCACTCGTCGTGCATATGTTTCCAGTCCAGTCTACAGCGCGCTGATGCCACCACTCGATGCATTCAACGATTCGAATCGATTCGATTGGATGCGATTCGTTTTAATGGGCCGCATCGCGCATCCTCATCATCAGAATCGTCGCCATGGTTGTCGCAGCTCCTGCTGTTGTTGTAGCTGCTGTTGGCCCTTCTTCCACACATGTGGCAAACAGTAGCAATTGTATTTTGTTGTATATGATGTTGTTATGACTCTTCAATATGTACAGGACACGACATCCGATGAATTATTATGGTAGCGGCCCCAGTTTTCTATGACTCCCCGTTCTTGAAGTGGGACAAATATACAGGCAGACAGACAGACCGACATACATGTAGCGACAAGCAACGAATAACGTTACAGAGGCGAATAAATGTAAAGCTTTTAGCGGAACCAATGGTTGATCGTGAATAGGATATCATTGCCAGTGCACAAAAAAGGACGTGAAATGGCGTTAGCGAAAAGCTACGACATTCTATTCAAGTTTTTTTGTTTTTCAGTTACAAGATTTTCATATACCATATACCAAGAACGGAGGTATTAAATAAAAAGAACGTCTTCAAAATATAAGAAGGTATTTTCCAATAAAGACACAGAAAGATTTTCATATATATATACTCTTCTTTATAGAAGAGATGAATAACTCTTCTTTATAAAAGATCTGAATGCCCTCTTCTTCATAGAAGAGCTGAAGGTCTTCATTTTCTTCTTTATAGATTAACTGAAGGTCTTCTTCTTCTTTGTAGAAGAGTTGAAGGTCTTCTTCTTCCTTATAGAAGAGCTTAAGGTCTTCTTCATAGAAGAGCTGAAGGTCTTCTTCTTCATCATAGAAGAGTTGAAGGTCTTCTTCTTCATCATAGAAGAGCTGAATGTCTTCTTCTTCATCATAGAACAGTTGAATGACTTCTTCTTCTTCATAGAAGAGTTGAATGTCTTCTTCTTCATCATAGAACAGTTGAATGACTTCTTCTTCTTCATAGAAGAGTTGAATGACTTCATCTTCTTCATAGAAGAGCTGAAGGTCTTCTTCTTCTTCATAGAAGAGCTGAAGGTCTTCTTCTTCATAGAAGAGCTGAAGGTATTCTTCTTCATAGAAGAGCTGAAGGTATTCTTCTTCATAGAAGAGCTGAAGGTATTCTTCTCCATAGAAGAGCTGAAGGTCTTCTTCTCCATAGAAGAGCTGAAGGTCTTCTTCTCCATAGAAGAGCTGAAGGTCTTCTTCTCCATAGAAGAGCTGAAGGTCTTCTTCTCCATAGAAGAGTTGAAGGTCTTCTTCTCCATAGAAGAGCTGAAGGTCTTCTTACATGGAAGAGCTCTTCTTCATGGAGAAGTTGAAGCTCTTCTTCTTCATAAAAGAAATGAATGTCTTCTTCATAGAAGAGTTGAAAGTCTTCTTCGCACATGAGCTGAAGGTCTTCTTCATAGAAGAGCTGAATGTTTTCTTCATAGAAAGGCTCAAGGTCTCTTTTATAGAAGAGCTGAAGGTTTTCTTCATAGAAGAACTTCTTCATGGAAGAGCTGAAGGACTTATCATTCTTCAAAGAAGAACTGAATGTATTTTTCTTCTTCACAGAAGAGCTTAAGCCCTTCTTTATAAAATGTGCTGAATGTCTTAGTCTTCATAGAAGAGCTGAATGTCTTTAGAAAGATCTATAGGTCTTCTCAAGGAAGAAAATGAAATCTGCTTATAGATATGCAATGTTCTGCCCATAGAGGGACAGACAAAGGTATTCCCAAATAAGAGAACATGATTCTCATAAATGTGCCAAAAGGGTCTGCTCATTGAGGAGAACAAAATCTGATCATAGAGTAGAACACAGATCTTTCCTAGATAAGGAAATTAACTGTTCGGGATGGCGGAATAAGCAGTAGCAGATGGACTAAGGACAGGCTTTTTGCAGAGCGGAATGCCTACTCATAGACGATCAAAATATCTTCCCATACTGGAACCGACAAACGGCTCATAGAAGACAAATGTTCTCATGCTAAATTTTAAGGTCTTCTCATAGACAACCAAGTAGGCCTTCCATGTAAGACCAGAAGTGTATTATCATAGAAGACCCAACTATATTTTAGTGGCACATGGCATCCATATACAGTAGCAGATAGTTTTTTCATAGCAAATAAGAATATATTCTCTTCCTCACCTACGGATATTCGACTGCAAAGGATAAGGAGGATACCTAGGCCATCGGATATTCCACCAACTATATTTTGCCAAACTTTTTACTATTCGTCCTTTGTCCTCTATTTTTTTAATAACCAATTACAAAAAAAAAAAAAACTTTTGCCAAGATTCTAACTTCCCGATGGATACTTCCTAGAATATCCTTGATAAGAAATAACAACATTTATAGGTTTGCCATTTCCCTTGAAAGACAATCATCCATTAGTTAAAAAATATTAATCTGATAGTAATAACACCACCAACCGGCACTGCAGTCAAACAACAGTGACACTCACTTGTTTTGTGTGGCACATGAAGGTCTCGGGACCCTCACAACTAGGTGGTGTAGTTCTGGCTGGACACATGTTCATCGGTTCATAAACACAACAATGCCATTGCTGTTTGCAGTTTAGCTGACAGATAGGTAGTAGGTTATGGCCTGGATGGTGGTCGGCCGATTTGTGGTAGTCCGTCCCGAGTGTGTGTGTGTATTCGTCTCTGTGAGTGTTTGTGTTACAAAGTTTTTGGCGAATCGCTGTGTAACAATCTTAAGTGCAAACAATTGTCGAAATGAAACGACCACCAAGGA
Organism: Musca vetustissima; assembly: GCF_032173495.1. Lineage (NCBI taxonomy): Eukaryota > Metazoa > Arthropoda > Insecta > Diptera > Muscidae > Musca > Musca vetustissima. Next base: position 107,156 of record NW_026887089.1, on the reverse strand, counting down.
GTTGAAATGCTGATGTTCGCTCTCAGTGGCCCTAACAAAAAACTCTGCAGCATAAAAACCGGACAAATGTTTGTTTGTTTGTACCAGCCAACTAGCCACCTTTTAGCATTGATACATCATGTTTTTTTTTTGTTGGCCAAGGGAATGGAAATGAAGTGGCTGGTGTGACATGGATGGTGCAGTGGAGTGGAGTGTTGTGCTATCCCAAAGGTTTCAAGAAATTGATAAGAAAGCTGTTGGTTGGCTGCCGCATGCCATTCTTTCTGATCGCTGAAGTTTTGATATTTTTATTTTTTTAATTAAATTTAACACCAAAACTCGGTGGTGGTAATGGTGGTCATAGCGAGGATGAAGGAAACCCGAAAAATAATAATACAAAAAATATATATATCCAGCAAAGGAAACCATACTTCATACTTGCACTTACTTACCATCGACCATTCAATAGTTGGAAATTCACGTTCCGTTGTTTTTTCATTTCATTGGATTTTTGTTTTTCGTTTCAAGAATTCCATTGTTTTGAGATCCATGGCTTGTTGTTGTTGTTGTGAAGTTTTCAAGAAATTCATCAAAATATTTGACGGTTTTAATCAAAACTCATAAATCAAATAAATGTTCACCTTTATTGATCGCAAAGTTGACTGGGACGTTTTCCTGTCGATGTCGTAGACGTAGCGACCGCTGCTACTGCTGCAGCCATTGTTGCTGTCTTGAGGCTGTATTTTGCGTTTATTGACAGCCAGTTTTCTGGAAATGCCCAAAAGGTCTCATCATCGTCATCATCAGCGACGTCCACATTGTCCTTAGTTAACCTTGCATGGCCTTTAGTGCCTTTGAATTCTATAAATTAGTTAAAAAAGAAGAGTTTTTTATTTATTAAAAATAAAAAAGGTTTGAAAAGAAATTTAAAAGAAGAAGAAGCTGCAAACAAAATTTTAGGTGTTTGGCTTAAGGGCATATTCTTTCGGATGCGGAAACCTGTAATCACGTGTTTTTGAGGACAAAACCGCAATTATGAGATTTTGTCCTCAATTGAGAACATATATTATAATATGCTCAATATTATTGATTATCTCCTTTGAGGGGCTGAAGCGGTTAATTTTGAAAACATTCCTAATGTTTTTAGTACAAAAACTTAATAATATAACTTATATTAAAGCCATGAAGCAAAAATGGAAGCAGGACCGCAGTAAGTCAAAGTTCTGTGTTGCTGGTTTTTTTTTGCTTTCTTCCAATTCCAGAATATATGCAAAATTTTGAGAAATTTGCATCATCTTTAAAGATGATAAGCGGTTGGTCCCAAAAAAATAAATCTGGAACATTTTACATATTTTAGTATATCTCCCAATCCCCTCTATACAATTGATGTCAAATTAGAAGTCAATAACTGCTCTTTAATACCCTAGCAAATTTTGGACCTTTTGACCTGCCAATTAGTACCGATCATTATCAAATAAGTCATACATATTCGTTAACAATATACTCTTCCCCGTGACATATTGCGTCCCATTCCGGATTTTTCGGCTCTGGAGCGATTAGAAATATAGGAAGGGAAAAATGTTTCGATCAATCTGGATCTCAAGTCATTAACAATTTCTCAGTATAGACTATGGCTGTCGTGTTACACTACAACTGAACCTATATGCACAATTTCGTAACAATTTCGGTTTTTATTTTAATTAAAAAGTATAATAGACAGATTGCCAGAATGATACACACACCTAGATCAATACAGTTAGTCGAGATATGACGATCGGCATACTAAAAGGTTGCTCTTGGACCATTACTTACATTTTGCACAGACAAAGAAAAAAATTGAATAAATATTTTCATAATTTCTTTCATAGTGTATTTTTTCCATATGAGTACACATTTTTATAATCAGAAATAAAAAATGTAAACATTTCGTTTATATCAAAACTATTTTCATACTTTGTTCTATTTTACGCTTATTTGGACTCTGTTTTCTGCTCACTCTCTCTCTCTCTTTGTTATCTTTCGCTGACTCTCTCTCCTCCTGTTAGTTTTGCGACCGTTTGTTTGTCTACTGTTTACAAATGTGCTCTCACCACTCATTCAATTGTAGCTTGTTTGCTTTATCTTAGCCACTGTTACCGACCTCTGCAATAGTGTTAAAAATTCGCATATGTATTTTCCAAATTATTTCGATATAAATGCCAAGTGCAATATATCAAAGAATTGTTGATACGAGCCAAACGTTTAACATTGTATGATATTATTGTAATGACAATAAATAAGCAATATCGAGGCAAGAAAAAACAAAGAAGAAAACAAACTCAAATTAGAAAAAATCAAAATGAGGCAAATAGTGTCTGTGCCATAGGAAACTCGGCACCACCACCAAAATCACACACGCTTCCTCTTATAAGAAACCAGTATCTAATGTTTTATGAATTGTATTCATGCAGAAATGCGGATATTGGCTACACTTTCTGAACACTATTCATATAATATACGAATTATTAATTTTTGATTTTATTCCTAACATGTTTGGTATTAGGATATTGAACCGGTCGTCGAAAATGTCGATAAAATCGGAGAAATTATCAAAGTTGACCGGCATGTTAGCAGTCGTAACATCAATAAGAAACATAAAATCGACCATAAACGGTTTTAAACTATTTACACAAAACTGGATTCAAAAAGGTCAAAGTTTGGAAGCTACACTCATTAACAGAAAAAATAGGATGGATAGAATTTCCATCTGCCAAGCCTTGGTCAAACCGATTCTTAAACGGATGGTGACGGGAGATGAGAAATGGAGCACATACGATAACCCTGTGCGAAAACGATCGTGGTCAAAGAGCGGCGGAGCACTTCAAACGGTGGCCAAACCAGGGCTAACGTCCAGGAAGGTTCTGGGACTGGAAGGGGATTATTAATTATGAGTTGTTTGAATATGACTAAATGGTAAACTTTGAGCTCTACTGTCAACAATTGAACCGTTTGAGGATAGCAATTGACAAGAAACGGCCAGCAGAAGTAGAGGTGTCTTGTTCCACCAGAACAACGCTAGGCCACACACATCTACAGTGACTCGCCAAAAACTCCGGGAGCTTCACTGGGAAGTTTTAATGCATCCGCCATACAGTCTGCACTTGCATTGCAAAATTTCAAAAATTGGTATCTAGGGAGCATTGTGCAAATAGATTACTAGAGTTTTCTGCAAATAGAGAGGAGGATTTCTATGAGAGAGGCATTATGAAGTTACCTATAAAATGGCTACAAATCATATAACAAACCAGTGCATATTTGGCGGACATTCCGAAGCATGTTTAATAAATAAATAATAAAGTCCTATAGTTCATATAAAAATAATTGATTTTTCTTTCCGCAACCTAATATATCGAATTAGGCCCCATATAACAACACCGAGCGTTTTTGTGTTTGGCCCTCTGGTTTTAGGTATATTGGAGGTTTTGGCCACATTTTTTAATCGAAGTTAATGTAATTTGAGATTCCGGATTCTTGGTGAGTTAAACAAAAATAATTTCAGAAAATATAGTTGCATGTTTTCACATAGTCTCCGGCACAATTTAACATATTTAACGCAATTACTTAAATAGGTCCAAGTTTACTTTATAGGCCTATGTTTTTCTCCTATACCATACACAAGTCCCGTCCAATTTAAGGTATTTTGACTGCCCTATTACCAACTGAAGTTGCTGTATTTTGGCATTCTAGATTCTTTGCAGATAAAAATTTTTCCAACAGACAAATTCCACTATCGGCCCAAGTTGTTAGTAAAGCCCGCCGCTTTGTTGGTGTTTGTGGTCATATTACCAAAGCAAAGTAGCTGTAATTTGGCATTATTGGTTCTTACAGCGTAAAAAAACATATTTGCAGAATATTACCAATATAGGTTCATATTTTGACATAGGCCTGAAATACAGATCCGCCCAAGTTTAGATATTTTAATGTCCCTAACCGCATTTTCTAACCAAAGTTACTTCAATGTGGTATTCATTCTGTTGAAGGCTTAACAACATATTCGCAAATATGTCCCGCTCTATTTTTGGTATTTTGAAGATGTTTGTCCATCGAAGCAGAATATTTTTAATATAGGTTCATGTTTAGGTATAGTCTTTCATACAAATGTTCCGCCCACTTTCAGTATATTGAAGGTTTGTGTGGAATTTCCTCACTTAAGAGGCTTAAAGTGTTGAATTTACACATATTTTGACAGTTTCTTGGTCTATACGGAGCTTAAGACTTTCTTGGATATATATGATATGACCTTTACTCTGGCAGAGGCTAATATCTAAATGTAGACAATCCATTTTATTTTAAACTACAATTCAGGACTGATATGATGGGTTCTATGTAATGTAAGTGGTAGGTCCTACCGACTTCATTTTTTTTTATTTATATTCAATAGAACTTTGCTTGTGTACTCTTGGAAGCAGTGATGCTAAGAGCTGTTTGACCCAATAATTATTGGAAATTGAGAGTGAAACATGAAAATTAATTTTTTTCTGATTATGATGCTCAACGAAAACGACATCCAAACAAAGACTTGTCCCTCAAATACCGAAAAAAATTCCAAGACAAAATAACTAAAATGCCACAAGCAACAGTGACCGCAATGACGCTGGTGACCACTCTTGATGATGATGATGATGATGATGGTAGTGTTGTTGCTGTTGTTAATATCAATTTGAGTGCATTGTAAGGTGAAACCAACTCCTCCTTTCGAAGGTTTCCAAATCATCTAACATTCAAAAGAAACGTTTAGGAACAAGAAATTCTTGCCACAAAAAACCGCACACACATGCCTTAGAGCTACTTGATATTGGAGGAATTTTTGTTGCTGTTGTTGTTGTTGTCGTTGCCATTATAACTTTCCAACACATCAGAGTCAAAGACGATTTTAACTAATAACAATATTACAGCAAATTTGGAACGCATGCTGGACGCACGCCACATGCAAGTTTGAGCTTCGTTGTTTCGTTCGGTTTTTGTTTTGTTTTGGGGAGGCAGGTTAAACCCCGTGATACAGTCTGGGAATTGAAAAGTTTTAACTAAGCTTTTGCGTGTCACAAATCTGTAGATTGTGTATGTGTGTGTGTGTAACTGCCTATATATTTATTATCAAATGATTGTTGGTTGCGTGTTTTTGAAATCAAAACGATAATATCAACAATAATGATAATACCTTAGTCTGATGCTGATAATGATCGATTGAATCTAATCGTAATCTCTCCCTCCCTCCGTTCCTCCTTTCGCTCTCTTCTCCTATGTTGAAGAAAACAAGCAAATAAAAAATGTGAGTGAAATTTGTCTAAGCTATTATTATTTAATCAGTCGTTACAATTATTTGGGTTTTCATTTTCTTTGTTTACTTCTTGTAGAACTGGTGCCGTTGGCCCTCAAGGGTGCCAACCTAAAAACCAATAACCCCTTTGCTCAACACATTAACTACACGCAATTTCTCTTTAAAAACACTTTCTCTACCAATAACGAACTCGTAACTATTTGATGGCATGCCTCACATGACATACATGGACGGATTTGATGGATTTTCGAAAATCTATAGTGCCTAAGTTCGGTTGTGATTTCTAAGGAATTTTAAACGATTCCGTCCAAACAAAATGGTTACCAAATGTTTGCAAAAAACCAAAAATAATAAACTGCAAACCTTAACGTATTTTTGCAATTTTTTCTCTTCATTGTTTGACACACCCCAAAAAATACTTAAACGTCGTCGTCGTCGAAGTCTTGTGCTGCTTCTTCTTGTTATTTCTTTTTTTTTGTTTGTGAATATTTGCCTTTTAATAAAGACTTCTCTGGTTTTGTTTCTATGGCTGAATGTCTGGCTTCGATTTTGTTTGCCTTGTTTTTTTTTTTGGTATTGCAAGTTTTTCTGAAACCATTTTTTCCCCGGTTGTTACTGCTGCCTGTTGGTGTTGGTAGTGTGGAGGCGCGCGTCAAGCCCTTGAATGACATATTTCTATAATGACATGAAATGATTTTTTTGTTTGTTGTTGCTTTTGGTTCTTTTTCTTACAAAAAAATAAATGAGCATGTTGTGGAGGTTTTGTTTGGTTGGAAGTTGTCTCATATTTAGAATTCTTAGTTGTGAAACAAAAGACTTAAGCAACAAACTTGTTGTCATCTACATATGAGGCTTACATTTGTTGGTTCATTACACATTCAGTGACAGGATATAATTTTAGAACGATATTTTGTAGTATTTATACCCTACACAACTATGTTGTCAGGGTATTATAGCTTTGTGCAGCCCCAGAGTTTGTAACACCGCGAAATATTGGTCCTAGACCCACCTTCAAATATACCGATCGTCATATCTCGACTAACTGAGTCGATCTAGACATGTGTGTCCCTCCGTCCATTATAATTTGTAAACACGATACAGACCACAGTTATCTTCACGAAATTTTGCATGTAGGATGGGGTCTGCCCAATGAAGACCCCTATTTTTTTGGTAAAGATCGGTTAATGAAATGGACCAAATACTTAATTTTTGTCGGTTTTTCTGGTTGCTCCACAAGCCGAAATTATGGCCCAAACATGGCGAATTTGTACATGGAGATGGGGATCGGGCCAAAGAATAAACATGCCTCTTTTGATAAAGATCTGTCTATATATATAGCGGGTCAAATGGACCCTGACTTTTGTGTGAAAAATGACAAAATTTGTATTCTATAGCGTATATATTTAATCCCGAAGGATATAGGTCCGAGAAGTTGATAGTATATCCAAGAGGAGTGGTTGTCCTTTAAATTGATACCAATTATATTGTCGTGTGTGCTCGAGTGTGGGAGTTACACTTAAATATTTACAGGTGTTTACGTATTCAGATATTATTTAGTAACCCATTGCCACACTAGAGGGCGAAAATATAGCGATGATCGCTTTGAAAGTTTCCATGAGGATTCAAGTATGGTCAAGAACAATGCATATAATCATCGGTGATGATCAGATAATAATATTGGGATGAAGTGGACCGAAAACTTATTTTTTGTATTTATTTATTTTTTTGAATCGATCTATTGGTTACAATTGGAAGCCGAACATATAGAGCTGATCGCTTTGAAATTTTCCTTGAGGATCCAGGTATGGTCAAGGACAACGCCTATAATCATCGGATAAAGTGGACCGAAAACTTATTTTTTTATTTATTTCTTTTTGAATCGATCTATAGGTTACAATTGAAAGTCGAACATCACAACACAACTCGCGGTGAAGGTAATCTGTAATTAGAAGAACTGTAGTGAATATTGGTAATCTTTGTTAAACTCTAGTCGGTCAAGAGGTTGCAAATATCGCGAAATATTGCCCAAGCTCAGAATATAGAGTTATGTAGGGTATCATATGGTCGGCCCCGTCCGACTATACTGCTCCGCTCACTGGTTTTAGAATAAAATTGGTGGAAATTTGCTGGAAATACAAAAAGAGTCTGAATAGGCAGTTCGCCTAAGCCTATAGTCTTTTGAAACTAATCACAAATGTTTTTATACCCTCCATTTTATGGTGGAGTGAGTATATATAATTTGTGAAATACTTATTGGAGACCCATAAAATCCGTCCGAAATCCTCATCAATTTTGCTGAAATCATGATAAAGTTTACAGTATTCAGAGAAGAACTTCGGAATTTTGCACAGACATGTAGATAAGATATATCGATGCACGTTTTGTATTTAGTCCCCTTATAAAGGTCCTTTTAACCGTAATATGACATTTCGGTTTGTTTTTGTAGGGAAAATTCGATGTGGGCCCATATTGTGACACAACTGCTTTAAAAAATTCCAGTCGACTTTTTTTTTATTTTGAAATTCTTAGCCGCATTTATTAATCGAAGAGGCTTCGAGAGACTTGGCATTCGAAAGGTCAAAAATGTGCAGAAAACATTCAATTCAAGTAAATATAAATTAACGCATCCAGTGTCTGAAATTTGCCATTTGGTCTCAAGGAAATTGACATACATCATCAGAGAATTGTGTCTATTTAAGTCCATGTTTTGATATCGACTCCATATAATGGTACCGCCTTTATTTTTTTCTTAGGAAATCCATCCTTATAACGTATTTTATTCTAGGTGTATAAATCAGATTATTGAAACAATTAAAATCATTTCCTTTTTCTTGTGGATTCGACCACTTAATCGTCTCTATGTTAACCCTCCATCTTCCAATTTCCTGCCAACTAATTCGTAATGCATTACTTGTGTTTTCGCTAATAATTTTTATGAAAAAATATACTTTTTTTCATCTAATTAAAAAAAATATTTTTAGTCATTTGATTGCTACGTATTATTTTTTCATAGTTTTTCCTTTGCCAAACAATGATTGCATGTCTGACGAACTAAAAAAAAAAGAAATAAGTATGGAAACCTACAACTAAACAATTACAACTTCCAGCATTTTTCACACCATTCACTGCACAAATACAATAATTAAAAAAAATAATAATAAAAAAGAGTAACAGCGGCAACGATACAATTGTTGGGCAAAAATACAGAAAAATACTGCAACGCAGACTGGCCGACAGACAGACAAACAAACGAGATAACAAACAAATAATTGTTAATAAAACAATAATAATTAAAAAATTATTAAATAAATCCAACATTCAGTGGCAAATAAAACAACAACAACAAAGAATTCCAATGTATAATAACATTATTAGTTGTTGTTGCGAGGTGTTTTTTGTTGTTGTTGCTGTTATTATTTCGGAATGGCACGGAGTCCATATTGTGGTATAAGTTTCTGTGTGTGTGTTTTTTTGTATCTGTTGTATTTGGCTTTCTGTTTCTGTGTTCTGCGATTGCATGTAAAACCGCAATTACATTCATTCCGGTACAATGGATGTGCGCAAAACAATATCAACATCAGCAACAACAACAAGTATAACTTCTACAACAATCACAATCCTACTACCTGAACTGAAAATCCAAAATTGCCAACACAAAAAGTTTTCTGAATGAAGGGAACTTAAATCGACGAAGACGTCATCGCCATCACTCGCCCGCCACATTTTCACACTGCTGCTGGAAGAATAACAATTCCCAACAACAATGAAAATTAACAAATAAACAAACATTGAAAACAATTCCAAAAATAAAAAAAAACATGAAAACGCAATTGAAATGAAATTGAATTCGTTGCGGGGGTAATAAAATTGCGCCTTAAAATTATTAACAAAAATATAACAATAATAAAAAGTAATAATTAACACATTTGACCATACCATCATGCCAGACATTAATCAAACACTAAAGGTTATTGGCCATAAACTGTTGATATACTTATTATACTATTTGAAGTTTATCCAGCAAGAATCCGAATTACAGTGATTTAAAGAAAAATATTTTTTGTTGGGACGTGCTCAAAGAAAGTTCTTATGTAAGGATTTTATATAAAAGTTGATAACAAAATGTTTTGATAATTTTTTTTTAAATTTTTTTCCAAGAATTTTTATTTTTTTTGCCTAGGCAATTTTTCCAAGGCCTACAATAGGCGTGGATTTTTAAAATAATTTTTTCCAAGTCCTACAATAGGCCTGGATTCTTAAAAGAATTTTTTGCAATTCCTACAATAGGCGTGGATTTTTAAAAGAATTTTTTCCAAGTCCTACAAAAGACCTCGATTCTTAAAAGAATTTTTTCCAAGTCCTACAATACGCGTGGATTTTTAAAAGATTTTTTTTCAAGTCCTACAATAGACCTGGATTTTTAAAATAATTTTTTCTTGGACAGACAATGTATTGGCGTGGTTTTTTATAATTATTTTTTCAAGGACCTACAATAGGCGTGGATTTTTAAAAGTATTTTTTCCAAGTCCTATTATAGGCGTGGATTTTTAAAAGAATTTTTTTCAAGTCCTACAATAGGCGTGGATTCTTAAAAGAATTTTTTCCAAGTCCTACAATAGGCGTGGATTTTTAAAAGATTTTTTTCCAAGTCCTACAATAGGCGTGGATTTTTAAAATAATTTTTTCAAAGTCCTACAATAGACCTGGATTCTTAAAAGAATTTTTTCCAAGTCCTACAATAGGCGTGGATTTTTAAAAGAATTTTTTCCAAGTCCTACAATAGGCGTGGATTTTTAAAAGAATTTTTTCCAAGTCCTACAATAGGCGTGGATTTTTAAAAGAATTTTTTTCAAGTCCTACAATAGACTTGGATTCTTAAAAGAATTTTTTCCAAGTCCTACAATAGGCGTGGATTTTTAAAATAATTTTTTCCAAGTCCTACAATAGGCGTAGATTTTTAAAATAATTGTTTTCCAAGTCCTACAATAGGCGTGGATTTTTAAAAGATTTTTTTCCAAGTCCTACAATAGAATTTTTATTTTTTTGCGTAGGCAATTTATCCATGTCCTACAATAGGCGTGGATTTTTAAAATAATTTTTTCCAAGTGTGGATTCTTAAAATAATTTTTTCTCCTACAATAGGCGTGGATTTGTAAAGAAATTTTTTCCAAGTCCTTAAATAGGCTTGGATTCTTAAAACATTTTTTTCCAAGTCCTACAATAGGCGTGTATTTTTAAAATAATTTTTCCAAGCCCTAAAATAGGCCTGGACTCTTAAAACAATTTTTTTCAAGTCCTACAATAGGCGTGGATTTTAAAAATAATTTTTCCAAGTCCTAAAATAGGCCTGGATTCTTAAAACAATTTTTTCCAGTCCTACAATAGGCGTGGATTTTAAAAATAATTTTTCTAAGTCCTAAAATAGGCCTGGATTCTTAAAACAATTTTTTCGAAGTCCTACAATAGGCGTGGATTTTTAAAAGAATTTTTTCCAAGGCAAGGAAAAATGTGGGAAAATTAAATAAAAAGACTTAAAGACACATATCTGTGTATTTTTGAACGCATGTGTCTTAAGTCTTTTGTCTTACATACGCAGAATGTTCTTCGAACATATAGTAATTGTTCGAAATATGTTCCATTAAAACTAATATCGAAATAATCATCGCCATATAACAGCAAAAGAATTTCACAAGAAATTTGAAGAATTTTTCGAAAATGTATTTAAATTTCAAGTTATGTTGTTGCATTTATTGTTATTATGTAGTGATGTTGTGTTCTTTTGATTTTGTTGTTGTTGCTCTTCATAAAACACTATTATCATTAAAATGTTATTATGTAGCTGCTGCTGTTGTTGTTCGTCTTCTTCTTGTTGTTGCTATCAATCTCAATGATGATGGGTGATAATGCCTCCGCCGCGGCAGCTTCAACACAGCAGACAGAAGTCGTTACTTGTTGTAGGAAGTCAGGTTGTAATATTTGTTGTACTTGGCTACTGTTAAATTATAATCTTTGTTACTCAATATTGAAAACAACATGAATGGAATCGGTGGATATGACCACACCGCCAACCACATGGCTGAATGCCTGGTCAGTGATGGTGGTTATGGTATGGATAGGATGCATGTATGACGATGGTGATGAGGACGACGATCAGATTGGAACATTTTGAAGCGAATCGATTATATCGCAACAACATTGAGTGACGGACTAGTTGACTGAATGCCGGTTGTTTTATGTCCTGCTGTGGTCACTCAGAATGTGCTGTTGCCTTGCTTTGCCATGCCGTTGGTATGCCTATTACGTCAAAATTGAGCTTTACTGGAAACAAACATCACAGACGCTTCAGCTTGAACTGTAATGTAATCATGTTAAAGTTATTATAACGACGATATTGTGGTTGCTGTTGCTGCCACCGACTGTTTAGGATGTTGCCACTTGGCCAAAACGGCATTAAGCCATAGCAAAAATGGTCTATTAGTATGCCACTCACGTACATCAGTTTATTAAAATAACTTTAGAGAGGATGAACAGCCAACACCACCAAAACACCATCGCATTTTAGATGATATTCAACAGCCAACAGCCTGAATGATCGTGGAAGGATCCAAGAGTATAATAATGTTAGCGACATTAGCCAACAACAAAACAACATACCAACTAGAAATAAGTTGCTGCTGCTGTTGTTGTTCAAACGAAATTAGTTTAATCAGTGAAACAACAATAAACACCATAAAGAACATCCAGGGTGGAATAATTCAAACAGATCACAAGGTGTCTTTTTGCTGCTCTTTGCGGCTACTCTGCAATTCAACATTAAACTGATATTCAACTTGAGTGCTACCTGTTTTTAGCATTTTTTCGCTGTCATATTGTGGCAGCAGCGAGTAGATGAGATCCGCAGGTTCGAGCAAGTGAATCATTTCATTCAGATTTAATGGCTGATGGAACTGAGCGTAAACGAATTGTTGTGGGGGGCACAGTGAATGCGAAATTAAAAATCTGTGTAAATGCAGTGGTCGTAAACATTATGAAGATAAATGTAACTTCGAAATTTAAAAAAGGGGGTAGCGTTAAATGAGGTGTATTCCGAAATGTGCCAATACTGATGTTTATTTTGTAGAGATATTTGCCTCCTACCTAGAACAAAAAATATTACAATTTGAAAGAAATTCGGTTAAAAAACGTGCCATCGAAAATATCGAGTATTCAAGAGAACGGTTTTATGGGGGCTATGCCAAAACGATACCAAACATCCTAGGTGAATATTTCGAGGTGTTGGAAATTTTTTATACACTTCAACATATGGTTTATTAAATCTATTGGGACCTTTGGAGACTATACCATTGTAAATTTTCTGCTACTAGATTATTTGTATACTGAAAAATTAAATAAAAATACAGGTATTCTGGTTGCGGGATCTTTGAGACCTTTTTACATGGTCTATATTGAAAAATGTTGTGAAAAACCGTTTTTATTCACCAAAACGGTCCAAGTTACTGCCACTTGAAAAAATAACAAAATACAAGTACTCAGGGTGCGTGATCTTTGAGGTCATGTACAAATAGGTTCCTATGTTGAAAATTTTGTGAAAAACTTTTTTTTCACCAGGAATTCGGAATGCCAAATTACTGCCACTTAGGGGGAATAGAGAAAATGACTTTAAAATATCGAAAATAAGATGGGATGCAAAATGGCAACATGGATCGAAATCAATTTTTTTTCCCAAGATGTTTTTCACCGTCCAGGAAACACTGATGCCAAACTATATCGAATTCGTTGGGAAAATGTGACTAAAACCTTAATATTACCGAAAATAGAATAATATTAGGTTGGGGAAAAAGAAATCAGGTCGTCGAAAATGTGGATAAAATCGGAGAAATGATCGAAGTTGTCTGGCATGTTAGCAGTCGTTACATCGCTAAAAATTGACCATAAAACTGTTTTAAACCATTTACACAAAGCTGGATTCAAAAAGACGCTCGATGTTTGGGTGCTACACCAATTAACAGAAAAAATAGAAGGGGACGAATTTCCTTCTGCGAAGCCTTGGCCAAAAGGAATGAGATAGACCCATTTCTTAAACGGATGGTGACTGGAGATGAGAAATGGAACACATACACATACCCTGTGCGAAAACGATGGTGATCAAAGAGCGGTGGATCACCCCAAACCAGGACAAACGGCCAAGAAGGTTCTGCTATGTATTTGGTGGGACTGGAAGGGGAAAACATGGACCTATATCGAAAATGTCTGCAATTATATTTATTACCCTCCAAAACCCCGTACTACAAAATTATAAGTATCTTCGGCTAGAAAATTCAGTTAAATGTCACCAAAAACCGGGTGATTATAATTTCCTGCACAGAATCTGGAATGACAAATTATAGGTATTTCGGTTGGAAAAATGAAGCAAAGACTCTAAAAACGGAAAATGGAACTCAACCTATATATGGAGACAATGCAAGTAACAAATACCTAAAATGAGGATATATTGTACCACCTCAAAACGTGGACCGATGCATCCAATTTTCAATAAAAAAACTTTTTAGGGGTGTTACAAATGTATGTGTAAACTGTCGAAGACAGATGGACGGACATGGCTAAATCGACATATAATTGTATTTTGAAAAAGAATATACTTTATAAGGTCACCCTACTGATTTTTTACTATATTATATATTTTTTTTTTTTAACATAGACAATTTTTTATCGCTTGTATGCATTTCCTTCTTTAGAACCACTGTATCACTTCATTTTGCATCTGAAAAAAAAACACATTCATCTCCGTAAAACATGTGACGTTTGTTTTGAGTCTTCTTCCGCTCCGTTCCGTACCGTTCTTTCTTTCATTCTACGACATGGCTTATGAATTGAGAGGCTTCAATTAAAACCTTTTAACAATATCACGTACTAAAGATCGCTTTAAACGCTTTCAAGCTCAAACTCCGATCATATCAGAATTACCTGAACACACAGACAAGCGCACACATACATGGATACATGCTTTACACATCTTTGGAAAATATCAAAGGCAAAAAATGTTGGACTTTGCAACGGAACAGAAGATGAAGGTTTTGGGTCTGATTCAGTTTGTATATTTTTTTGAAAAAAACCTCTCCTCTTCAGAAAAGGGCGTTTTCATATTTTTGGAATGTTCTTTTCAGAGAGTTTGAAAGATGTCTGTCGTTGTGTGTGTATGTGCTGTATGAAATATATTTCATAATGAATTGCGTTGAAGATGAAGAACAATAAAATTGGTGTTGGCGGCGTAACATTTATCAGGTGTAGAACATCTTAAAGGTACTTCATACGTTTTTTTAGATATGGAAATAATTGTTTATTACATACAATATTTGGAAACAGTGAAGCACTTGTTGAAGAAGATCAATGTTTTTAAAAGAAAACAAATAATCAACTATGCATTATCTACGTTGGACCTTGAAAAATAATCAGTTTATCAAATTATTATAAAAAAGATATGGATATATATTGCTCGTAGATTTTCACTTTCCATTTCTACAAAATAAAATAATTATTTTCATTTCTTTTGTTTGAAATCTTAAATATTACACGAGAGGACAAAAAATTCTACCAAGAAGTGATTTGATAATTATCCACACACAAACTAATTGAAATGCAGATTGCAACACTTCCTTTTTCCAAAAAAAAAATTTTTTCCTCATCTCTAAACTGCCCTTATCAGTGTTAAAAATCTATACACAAAAAGAAATTATCTTCTATTTTCAGTATTTTTTGTTGTTTTGGTTTTGTTTTATTAATGGAGCCTTGGAATGTCAATCTCAATTGTATTACTGTCTGCATGTGCGTATGTGCATGCGTGCCTACGATACTGCAGGAATATTTTTGTTGTGGATTGATTTGATGGAAACGGAAGTACTGTCTATGTAACTTCAAGGAATTAATAGCAATTTATTTGAGAACGACGTCAATGACAAGGAGGCTATCAATTGGAAGGTTTGTTACTTTTCTTTATGTGTGTGTTGTTGTAAATTGAAAATGGTTTTTGGTTTGGATATGGCAGAATACCACGCCTTGGCATTGCCAGTTATTTTTTGGTTTATTTCTTTTTATTCATTCATCCATTAAATTTTTTAAGGTTTTTACCATGAACTCAATTATATGACTGTTGCCAGGGCTGTCAAGGCTGTTTTTGAGAAATTTTGTTAAGGGCTTTCACCACCAGTCTACTATTTGTACGCTACTGTAGGATTTTAAGGTAAAAATATTTTAAAATTAAAATGTTCGGACCATAGAGTGGATTTTTACACTATTTGCCATAAGTAGGAGTGTGTATTAGATTTGTCATTCCGTTTGCAAAACCTCGAAACATTTATCGGAGACCCCATGATCATAATAAAATTCTATCTACTCTTATCCGTCTGGCCGTTAACATCTCATCTCATAAATCCTCATAATATTGAATTAAATGCTTCGAAATACTGTTTCCCGGTTCATTGAGAATTTAATATTTGAAAAAGTCCTCCTCGCATTTTCCAGCGAAGGGGATATAATTTGCCGTTCGGGACATGTCTCACATGTCTCGTCCATTTTAGGTATAGGTAACCGAATTTTCCAAATTGAATTTGTTGCCCCACGTTGGGCCATTGTTTTCAGAGAGAACAATAATAACTCATGACATAGCTTCTATATTATGGTCCGGAATGCTGTAAGGCACTTTGAATGTTCATGTTATGGGTTTTTTTTTAAATATTTAAATATATACATATTTATTAAGGTCCAAGAGAGCTATAGCGTGGTATTTTTAAAATATTTTTTCAAGGTGAAAGGAAGTCATCAGCGTGGATTTTTAAAAATATTTTTTCAAGAACCAAGGTTGCCATAAGCGTTGATCGTAACATCGTCCAGGAGCTAAAAATCCACCATAAAATTGACCAGAATTTGCTAACAGGAGAGGTGGTGTCGTGTTCCACCAGGACAACTCTAGGCCACACACATTTACAGTCCGGACGTGGTATCTAGGGATGATGATGAAAATCGAGAGCAGGACTTCTTTGAAAAGTTAAAGGTAACTTCGGCAACAAATCATAAAAAAAAAAAAAAAACGGTGAATATTTGGCCCAAATAGGACATTCCGAAGTAATTTATTTTAAAATTCAATAAACCTATAAGTGATATTTTTCCACGGGTCCAATAAACGAGGAATTTTCAATAAAAATTTCAAGGTCCTAGAGGGAACTTAAAAAATATTCAATGGCATAAACGTGGATTTTTAAATACTCTTTCAAGGTCCTAGAGAGCCACAAACGAGTTTTTTAAATATTTTGTAAGGTACCAGAAAGAAATTTGCATACATTTTTTTAAATTGTTTCAAGGTCCTATGAACATGCTATGAAGATGGGTTTGTTCTCAATATCTTTTCAAGGTTCAACAGTGGTTTATTTGAATTTTTTCAAGGGCCAAGAGAGGACAATATTTTTAAGGCCACAGAGAGCCATATACTTGGATTTTTATAACCTACACAACTATGTTGTCAGGGTATTATAGCTTGTGCAGCCCCAAGAGTTTGTAACACCGCGAAATATTGGTCCAAATTTTGTGAAGATTGGTCCATAACTGTGGCCTGTATCGTATTTACAAATTATAATGGACAGACGGGCATGCGGACACACATGTCTAGATCAACACAGCTAGTCGAGATATGACGATCGGTATACTTGAAGGTGGGCCTAGCCTTCAAGTATACCGATCGTCATATCTCGCCCGTCTGTCCATTATAATTTGTAAATACGATACAGGCCACAGTTATGGACCAATCTTCACAAAATTTGGCATGTATAATGGGTTCTGACCAATGAAGACCCAATGAATGTTAAAGATCGGTTAATATTTAGGAGTCGTTTTTTTCCGGTCGCTTTAGAGGCCGCAATTATGGTTCGAACATCGCGAAATTTTAAAAGGTGAAGGGGATCGGACCAAAGAATAAGCATACTTGAGTTTTCGGGATGAAATGGACCGAAAACTCAATTTTTTTCGGGTCGATCTATAAACCGAACATCACAATACAACCCATGATGAGGGGAATTTGGACAAGTAATTAGAAGGACTGTACTGAATATTAGTAATATGCGTAAAATGTGTCAGTGTAAGGAAGAGGTGCTGTATACAACGAAATATAGTCCAGGCTCGGAATAAACATCCGCAGAAAGTTAGAGTTCCGTGTTAGTTGTGTTGGGTATCGTATGGTCGGCCCCGTCCGACTATACTGCTCCGCTCACAGGTTTAAAATATTATATTATTTTTGTAATATGCCACATCGAGCTATAGACATTGATTTTTCAATATTTATGCAAGGTCCAAAAGAGTAGTTTAAAAAAATATTTTTCAAGGGCCAAGGGAAATAAAGAGAAAAGCTTATTTATATAAGTTCCCCAAGAGTCGTAAACGTGAGTGATTTTTTTTTTTCAAATAATTGCCGGGCAAAGGGTTTGATTAATTAAAAATATTCCATGATTTTTTCAAATTTTTAATGGGTATGAAAACATACCTGGCCATTCCAGGACGTAGATTTATAAAAAATAGTTTTTTAAATGAAAATCCGTGACTTGTGGCAAGATTTTATAAAAATATTTTTTTAAGTAACCTTTAAGCCCTAAGAGTAAATAATTCACAATATTTTTTTAAGGAATTTTTCAATGGAATTTTTCCTTTCGTATGTCATTTATATAGCTATTTTTAACACAGGGAACCATATTTAACTCCTCCACATAGAAGGCCTTCTTGTGGCATTCTGTAGCCCTTATTTCAGCGTGTAGGTCTCCTGTAAGTCTGTCATGCTGTCTATATTTTTCCACTTTTTTGTTAAAAACTTTGGAAGACTTCATAATTTAGACTTTTAGCAATACGTTTTTTACAAAAATTTGTTTCTTTTATTTGCTTGTCTCTCCTTTCCCTTCTTTGCAAAAAAAAAAAAAAAAAAAAAAAAATACAAGTGTCACATTTAGTCAGGCGTTTCTTTTCTCTTATTTTTTTAAAACTTATTTTCTTATTCGTCTTCTTCTTTTTATTTGCCTTTTGGTTTAAGGCAACGTGACTTTGCGGCATATTTTGCCAGTTGTCATTGCAGTAAAAACGTGCGTACATTTCCCGGCATGCACTTTGAACGTGTTGCCGATATTGTTGGCTAGATTGCGTTCGAACAAAAGGAAAAGCCTCATCGTTGATTTTTTCTTTTATTTGAAAACAGAAAAAAAGAAATAAAGACCGGCAAATGTTTACGACGAGCAAAATGCATATTTTAAACATTACGCAAAATGACAATGCTGTACACACAAAGCTAAGTAAGCGTACGCAAAACTATAATTTGCTGCCTCTCTCGGTAAACTGGGGTTTTTAAACTCCACAAGCCTAAGATATCCGTGTAATCCCTAGAAGAAAATACAAATGGCGCTAAATTATGACTCGTAGCTACAAAAGATCTATGACGGATGATTTGTTCTTGACAGAATCTGTTGTTAATAGTTGCTTGTTTGCAATTGCTGCATAGACATAATAATAGACACATACATAGGTACGTGCCGCGTGCTAGGCGATATATAAAGGCAATGTCAATGACCGCTTGTGTCTTAAGTCTTTTGTTTGCATATGCCAAATGGCCATACCAATGGAACGCATATTCAAATGTTTTTTTTTTAAATAAATTTATTATAACTTATAAATATTTAGTTCATTACTATTATTGTATATAATATATTAACATCAAATTGACAATTCAATAATTTGTTTGTTCGTTTTTTTTTCAATTCGATGTAAAACTTTCTCACCATTACTTTGGTGGGGGTTTTTTCATTTGTTTTTATTTATTTTATATGTCGATATAATTCACAATGACAAAGTAGTTATACAAGTTAATAAATCAATACAATCATCATAAAATATGCAACAAATGTCACCTCCTGCTAGCACACTAACACACAAACTATTTGGTGTATGCATACATGTGGCGAATAATCAAAGTCCACAAATTGATGGCGGCATATCTTGGAAGTGGAATTTATAACTCGAAATGTTTTCAATTTATTTATTACTGCAATTATTTTATTTTTATTGTAATTTTTGTGCATGTTCTTTTCATGTTATGGACGAACAAAGTTTCGGTAAATACCTTTATTTAATGTATATCCGTGCCATAGGCGTGATTTTTAAGATAGAATTTGAATTTTAAAAATATATTAAAGAGATATCAGATGTTTTCATATATAATTTTCGTAATCGAGTCAGAAGCCCGCATTTTTAAATAACATGTTTTCCAAGCGCATAAACGTGAATTTTTAAATAATATTTTTCCAAAGGTAAATAAAGCCTAAATATTTAAATATCGATTAGGACCAAGAGACACTTTTTCAAGATCAAAAAATTTTTTTCAAGAATATTTTTGAAGCATTAATTGGCCATTTTTTTTTCAAATATTTATTCTAAGAAACCCCAACCTTAAGTAAGGACTTTGTAAAAATATGTTTACAAGGTTCAACATAGCCATAATCGTGGATTTTTAGAAACATTTTTTAAATGTTTTAACAGAGCCATAAGCCTGATTTCTTTTGGATGATCTATGTGTAGAATAGCTACATGAGTGTCTCATCCAGATAAAACTAAAGAGGTGGAGCTAAGGTAGGCCATCACCCTTTCACTGGAAAAAATCTACGAGAATATTACTGTCCCAAAAATATATATTTATATAAACACACATTTGTTCCCCAGCTCGCCTAAAAAAATAAACACACACAAATGGACAAAACGACTGGCGGACAGACAACAGCAAAAAATTAGGTATACAGAATGCGATTTTAAGTAGCAAATTGATGGTGATGTATCTGTTGCTACTGTTTTCGTTTTTTCGAAAAATTAAATAAGATAATTGGTGAGTTGTGTCTACACAAAAATATTGTGAATGATTGCTGCCGCTGAGTCAAGTGTCGAGCACGGATGTATAAACGTTTGTGTGTATGTGTTTTTTTATTTTATTTTTGGAATGGGACTGTTGCTGCTAAGCGTGTCCGCGTTCCTCGCCACTATAGTCAAGAATGGAATACAGAGATACACGGTTGACAGGGTGGGTTAGCTGTCTGTCTGCCGGTTCGTCCGTCCATCCATCCTACCATTTTCGCAAATCAAAATGTTTGTTTGTTTCTTTAAATACTTGCTGATGTATGTTTACCGGAATATTTTTTATTTTTGTGAATTTTTATTTTGCATTTTGTTTAGTCCGAACACGCACACACGTAGATTGATCAGTACGATGTTTAGCCAAAGCACACACACATATAACCATACATACTAACAATTATCCATTACCAACGACAGCAGCAACAACAATGTATTATTTTCCAATTTCTGTGTTTTGTTTTATTTGTTAATTCCATTTTTGTAGAGTCTTTAGAGCAAATCGACACACAAATCAATGCTGGGCTGTTTTTTGTAAAAATTGGTGGTGGTGATAAGCAAGCCCTGCGACTTGCCTACTGGTTGGTGCTGTCCAAATCATCCAAATAAATAAAATGAAATATAAAACAAAAAGAAGACGTAGCTCCCCCACCTCCATCCAAAACTATAAACGCCGAAGAAGAAGAATACTTTGGGTTTTGAAAACAAAATTCAAATTCAAAACGCACACCGTGTGGAGGTTAAACTATTTTATCATTGTCAAAAATGGACTTTTTTCCCGGGGTTTTGAGCATTTACGGAGCCACAGTGGCGCATACACTACTGACTGGTTGGTGGTTAGCTCGCTCGTGATAAAGGCGGTAAGAAACTGTCGAACGGATCGCAACAAGTGCCGCCGTTTTTTGTTTGTTACCTTACGGGACGAAATGTTTTTTCCACTTTGTCGTTGTTGTCGCCTTCTTCTTTCTGAACATTTATAAATGGCAACTGTTTCGTGGTTGGGGACAAGTGAAATATGTTACGCATTCATAGTCGGCAGGCAGTTCAGCTGAGATTTTGATGGCCAACATGTTAACGTGTTATTTTTTTTTTCGTTCGGTTTGTTTTTTATTTCTGGGGTTTTTTGCATTGAAATGAAGGCCATAACGCCACAACATTGCATAGCTGAAAAAAGTACTATGGTGACATCGACAATTTGTCAAATATCCGGAATAGGTCAAATATTTATCACGTTCATTACGGTTGGTTGATAGTACCGTGATAGGCTAAGGTGGAACCACATAAATTCTTGCACTGATTATGTCAATTGTGTGATTTAGTCATGATCTGCCGATAACAAAGATGTATATACAAATATACAACAAGACATCTGTAATAAATAGAATATGGCTTTTATAGACAGAAAATTGTATGAGTTTAGTGTCCCTAGAAATAGATGACACTCTGCAAAGTCTTCGGTAGACTTACTACTCCTATAGCCATAGATAATTATCTAGCTCTTCGAACTTCTAAAGCTGTTTCACGGAAAAAAATGCCTTTGTAGTTTTAGCAATTTTTTTTGTGGATGCACCTCTATAAAGGTGCATAAAGCCTTTGATGGAAAACAAGTAACATTCAAAACATCTTAAATTGGTAGCAACCATAATGTCGGGAATATATAACTGTAAATTTTTGGACCGAAAATAGAGTGGGACCTTTACATAGGGACAATGTCAAAACCTATTTTCTTTCATAATTCCAAATTAAAATCCCTTGGGTTGGAAGGTACACCTAGGTTCATGAATGTAACTAAAATCGGATGATGGAATCTTTATATGCCAAATCATGGTCGTATATTAAACATTTTCTGTAAAAAAGTTTTTGACCCACCTAGAACCCGGAATGCCAAACTCTATCCACCACTGTTGGACTATGCGCTTTGGACAGTGAAAATACCCAAACTGGGCGAGACTTTTATATGTGAGCAATTCCAAAGTATGGATATATATTGAACATTTTGTGCAAAGAAGTTTTTCGATCTTCATGAACCAGGAATGTTAAATTGCAGCCCCTTTTTGGAGAAATGGCATATTTTATATAGATAGAACTTCGTAAACCTATATGAAACGTTTAATAGGTCATTATTGACCTTTTTAGTCTTTTTTATAAATAGAGTAACTTATGTAGCCCTTATTAGCTTTTCCCCGAAGATAATGTAGCATTCCTGTTGGCAGATGAACTTCTCTAGTAATCTTTTAACTAGAAAAAACGTTCTATGGCTCCCATATAAATAGTTAACAATATGCACTTCTTCCGTAGATAAAATAAAAGAGATTTTCTTCTATTTTATATTCATAACCACTGTACATGTATGTATTGCATTTTTTTTTACTTTTTGAAATAAATAATAACTGATTAATAAAAAATAACTAATTCAAGAAATTAGTTAAAATTAATTTTCCCCACATATTAATTATTCAACATTTTATGTGAATGAATATTAAAAAAATATATGCAGTTTAATATATTTTATTGTAAATTTATTAAGTGTATTAATTTATAGTACAACAACTAACGTATCATATGGTGGTAATAATTTTATTCATATTATTCCACAATGGTGTTTTCATTTATCTGGTAGTTACATTACAAGTCTGTTTTCATTACATTTAAATTTTTATTATTCTCTATATATTTTTTTATTAAGTGTTTATGTCGATCATATAATTTTTCATCATTCACAGTCAGCCAGCCAGTAGTTTCTTCTTCCCTTTGGCTTGTAGTAAATACTATATCAATAAGTTAGTAGCTGGTAATCTTGTTTGGCTTTTACAAGCAATGGTACCTACGGATGCAGTACGAGTAACATAAACCAAAAGCTATCCTTTGTCCGATGAGATCACAGCGAAAATGTAAAATCTCCAAGTGTTATGTCCATTATTATTTCAGTTGGCCCATAGCAGGTCGATTGGTTGGTTGGTCGATAGCAGGTTTATGGTTTCAACTCCACCTGACGCATACCATGTAATTATACGGGCAATGCGAAAAATTCAAATGTTTAGTGTCGATTCGAATGCCAATGGTAAAGCGTAGCGCGTGCTGTAAATTGCGATAAAATTTAATCATATGTAGATGATGTGAATACCCTATATCATTACCACCAATTGTTTTGAAATAAATAATTGTAAAAAAAAAAATTAAACCAATGGAAAGTAAACATTTAAAACTGTAGGATAGATTTTAAATTTAATGAAAGAGGGTTATGAAATATTATAAGACCTTAAATATAATGTAGAACTATAGTGGAGCTACAGAAGGCATTCCATTGGAGGATTGTCTACTATCTGAGGAAATATGTTGCAGAAGGTTTTCAGTATATAGCATATTTACAGAGTGCCTTCTAACTACATAAGAGATGCACCAAAACCCTTAATCTATATAAGAGGTATCTACATAGCAGCAACGTACTCAGGATTTCATTTCGGGGGGGGGCCCGGTAGTACAAAATGGAAAAATTCGCTGCTGCGAACATAAATTTTCTGTGAAAAAAATTCATTTCGGGGGGGGCCCGGGCCCCCCGGGCCGCCCCCCTGCGTACGTCCCTGCTACATAGCATTTCATATATAGAAAGCTGCAGATAGCCTTATACTAGAAGAAGAGCTACAAAGGTTATATATATTTTTTCCAATAAAGAATGTATTTTACCCAAAGAATCTACTCAGCAGTTATGTTGTCAATATAAGGACTGCAGTAGATCTTACAACTGAAGAAGGTCTGAATATGATTTTTTATGTATAAATGAAAGACGGAACTTGTAGGCAGAGTTATAGAGGAATTCATATTTATAGAAGAGCTACTTAAATATATTGAATATATATATATATATATATATATATAGGACTCCATGAGAAAGTCTTCTACCTCCAGAAGAGTTTTGTCTTTTCGCATAGATCACTCTTAGATTTGACTAGTGGCCTTTGGAAGTGCTTTCGCTGTTGTATGTACCGAAATACAGGATTGTATCTGTCACGGAATAAGATCTCAATAGGAAACAGATTTCGAAATCTTAATTCGGGACTGTTAAGGTGGAATCGGAATCGCTCTGCGTTGGGATCTAGTAATCATCGTTAGTGCCATTTGTAGTTGAAGAATTTTTTATGAGCCAAATTCCATAACGTCTGAGATTGCGACCGTCCAGGGTTGAAACACGACATTTTAGAAAGGGTGAAGATCGTCAAAGACAAAAATCTGTAGCTTACTCGCCATTTCCATCATGGTTTGTATAACATCTCGCATTGGAGGTTAAAATGAATACTTCGTCTTTGAGAATATTTTCCCAAACTTCTGTGTCCTCATTTCTTTCTGGGTATTAGCAGAAAAAACATTTTAAGCAACGACATCCCTAGATGGCTAAGAAGACACATGTTTTGAATATCCGACAATTTCCTCAAAATATACGAAGGGGATTACTTATCCTGCAGAGAAATTATCGATAAGAAAAAAGACTTTGAATACTTCGAAAAATGCTACGTCAAATGAAAGGTCTTCTGGAAAGTATTGATATTGGAAAGAAACTTCCGCAAGGTTTGAACATTTTTGAAATTCATTCCAACTTAATTGCTTGGGTGAATCTTATGTTAAGGATATGTTCGCGGTAGCCCAATTTTATAGTTCGTAGTTTTTGGATTTGTAGCAATTTATACGTAAACAACTGAATATGAATATGAAGTAGCTTTGAGGATCTTGAACGCAAAACATTATCAAATACGGTAAAACGAGAATGGCAACTCAGGCCTCTTCTACTGTCGTCCTCTGCTGCTATATCTTCTATAAATTATGATCACATCTGACTTAATTGTGAAGGTACTCCGCTATGATGTGTTCTGTTCCGGAATATATTTGGCTCATTTAGTATCCTACGTTCAGTCAGAGGTTTATTTTAATATCCTGACTCCAAAACATAAATTTTGGATAGCTTTTAGACCAGGTCAGAGAATTAGAACAAAGTCCTCGGTTTTTTCAAAATTTTGCAAATTACGGAGGGTATAACAAATTCCCTTTCGCCGTACTTAACTATTTTCCCACTTGTTCTTATTTATTTGAAAACTATAAAATTGAGTTTTTATTTTTACTATAGCTGACGATATTCGCTATGACAACTATAATTCTAGACGATATCAATCTCTCGCTGCCATAAACCACAGACAAAGCTTTTAATTATTTTTTACACTACAATTTAGTTATAGAATCTTGAAAAAATCCAATACTGTCCTATTATTTATACACTGCAAATGCTTTTGGCACTGGCGTTTACCAATGATATTTTATAGCAGATCGGAAAACAAAACGACACGGAAAAAACCTCCATTGACAGTTAGCCCTAAAGCGCATTACATAAATATTATTTTAAACCCTTTTATCATTGTTATTAATATTTGACAGCGGCTATCTGCTTGACTGTGGCTGTGTAGATAAAGGGTTGTGACTGGGGTGTTGCTGGCAAGAAAGGAAACAACGTTGTGGTTCAGGTGTATGCCTCGTACGTTTTTTACTATGAAAAATAGCCAAGTGGGAGGTTCTTTACAACAAAAGTAGAATTCAAAAAAATTCCCTAAGGGCGACAGTTATTCATTGTAGTTCAATGTGTATCTTACTTGGGTTGGTTGGCACTAGAAAAATAAATAAAAAAAAAAAATTTGTAGGAGAGAGGTAACAAGTGGCGGCAAATAACAATATTTATTAGATATCTAATAATAATCCTTATTATTTAAGTATTACATTCCAAACAAAAAATATTACAATTGCCTAGTTTTTTATTTCATTTCATAATTTTTCAGTTTTCAAATGGGTGGTGTTTCCATATCCATTGACTCCGCATAGCTGTAAGTAAAACCTGTAATTATAATTGAAATAAATTGATTTATTTGCAACACAAAACGATCTGCAACATGTGGCTGCTCTATGTGCCAAAATATCTGCAGTCGTTATGCCAACACCACAACCAGACAGGCCGCATGCCAGCCGACCGACCAACCAACCAGTCGTCGTACAGACAAATACAAAAGTCTTAAATTACAAGTTTGGCCCAGAGACAAACTGAAGCTCAGATAAGGTCATGAACAAGTGTCAATGTAAGGCATAAATAATTGTTACAACTTTTCATAGCAACAATGTCTCTCTGTCTGTGGAAGACCAAAATAATATAATAAAATAAAAAAAAGGGGGCGGATAATACTTTTGCTATTGGTAATAAAGGAAATAGAGTTGCAATGGGGTTATAATTTTGATATTTTTGTTTATAAATACATACTAAAAAAAACTAAATAAATATGATCACATCGTGGGTGTACGACAGGGTCAGATAAATGTCCTCACAGGAACTTGGAATAAACTATTAAGAAAGTATTTATTTTAATTCTTGGGAATCCCGCTGGAGCGATACGATAATTTTCTTTGTTGCAAAAAATAAAGTTATTGTTAGTAAAAAAATAATTTCGTTCGGGTTTCTTGGAACCCAAGGTTATTTGTTTATCCTCTTCGAAGGAACATAATATAGACTAGATAGGATATGACTTTTAGACTGGACTTTAGATAGGGCTTTTAACACCTTTAACATTAAGAACCAATTTAAAGCCGCTTCGGTGGAAAAAAATGGTCGCATAGATATCTTTCCCGGTTATGAAACTTAGAATATCAAAATACTACATTGTATACAACATCGGACCTTGGATGGTACGTTACGAACACCACCTCTAACATGGAGAGGGCTAGAAAGATATTTGTCCAATAAAAACTTCCTTCCTTTCAATAGATTGTGATTTATTAAGTTGGGGGGAAAACCCCATTAGGTTGGTCGTCGAAAATGTCGATAAAATCGGAGAAATGATCGAAGTTGACCGGCATGTTAGCAGTCGCAACATCGCACAGGAGCTAAAAATCGACCACAAAACAGTTTTAAACTATTTACACAGAGCTGAACTCAAAAAAAAAAGCTCGATGTTTGGGTGCCACACCAAGTAACAGTAAAAACAATGGGATGGATCGAATTTCCATCTGCGAACCTTTAGCCAAACGGAATGATATAGGCCAATTTCTTAAACAGATGGTGACCGGAGATGAGAAATGGATCACATACGATAGCTTTGTCTGAAAACGATCGTGGTCGTGGTCAAAGAGCGGTAAAGCGGTGACCAAACAAGGACTAACGGCCATGAAGGTTCTGCTGGACCGTTTGAAGATATCAACTGATCAGAAACGGCCTAAATTGGCTAACAGGAGAGTGTCGTGTTCCACCAGGACAACGCTAGGCCACATACATCTACAGTGACTTGTCAGAAACTTCGGAAGCTTGGTTGGGAAGTTCAATGCGTCTTGACACCAAGCGATTATCATATTTTTCTTGCATTGTAACATTTCTTTAATGATAAAAAATTGGTATCTAGGGAGGATTGTGAAAATCGACTACTAGTGTTTTTTTGCCTACGCCGTTGACATCGACATAATGGGTCGAACATTCAGAGCGGTAACAGCCACCTTTGAAAAAATTGAAAATGAGTCTGCCAAAGTGGGTCTGGTAGTAAACGGCAAGAAGACCAAGCTGATGGTATCAACGCGTAAGACGTCCCGTAGACTCTGACCAACTGTTGAACTTGAGAACTACAGCTTCGAGGTAGTAAAAGATTTTATACCACCATACATAAAACTAATGACATCAGTTTTGAAATTCGGAGAAGGGTAGTGTTTGCCAACAGATGCTAATATGGTCTGAGTAAGCAACTCATAAGCAAGCCCACCTCCCGCCAGACCAAACTCACACTCTACAAGACGCTGACACTACCCGTGCTATTATATGGATCTGAAGCATGGGTACTTACGCAAGCAGATGAGGCAGCTCTTGGAGTATTTGAGAGAAAAATTCTCCGAAAGGTCTATGGACCGATCTGCGTTGATGGTGAATATCACCGTCGAATGAACCATGAGCTGTACCAGCTATTCTCGGATATCGGCATTGTTAGATATATTGAGCTGCAGCGACTACGTTGGCTAAGACATGTTTTGAGAATGTGTGAAGATGCCCCAGACTAAAAGGCATATAAAAGGGAACCAGCTGATGGTTCACGCAGAAGGGGAAGGCCACGAATAAGATGGAAAGATCGAGTGGAGGACAAATGTGATCTTTCAAACTGGGAAAAACTGTGCAAAAGACCGACGCGCCTAGAAATTTTCTTAAGCTCGGCTTATGGAACGAAAGTTCTGTCACAAGCCAGCTAAGTAAGTAAGTAAGTAAGAGAGCAGGACTTCTATGAGAGTGACATTATGAAGTTACATTTAAATAAAAAACCGGAATAAACCATTTGTGTTCTTCCGGCTCTTTGTGTGCATTTGTTCAAACTAACAGCGGACATGCGTATATTTGATGAAAATCAGAACGATTAAAACAAATAATGGCGCATATTCTTCTATTGGCTGTGAGTACAAAATTTCGAAAATTCCACTTCATATTAATAGATTTTATTATTAAGCTAAATATAAACTATGGTGCCCAACCACAAGATAAAAATGAAAATCCATGATAAAACTTATTGAGGAATTTTTCGTCACCGAACAATGTAGACCATATGTATCACGAAATGCGATCAGCAATATAATATGCTACCGTATGGTCAATGGTGATGAATATCAAATCATGGATACACCTTAATTTACTTCTATCCCTCTAAGATATTAAGTAATTTCGTGACGAATTAGATACAACTGTAATAATACATTCTTATTATATTTTCCATAATTTATTTCTATTTGAAATACCTTAGAAAATGGAATGTAATAATGCTACAATTTGTATGGCACAAAATATGTTTAATAAATTCCTAATATCTAAAATTATTTGATTACTTAGAATTTTATAATGTCTAGTAATTGACATGGTCTCTGTGAATGAAATAAGTTCGTTGCTTAAGTCTTTCGTTTGTGTCTCATTGCTCACTTGTGAAACAAACAAACTAAAACACTTGTTTAATAATCATTACTCTTACACACACACACACACACACTCACTCATTCGCCACACAATGGCCAAACACTGCGTTTGTGTCTTAAGTCTTTTTTTACGACTCCCTCTCTCGTGATTATTATCAACAGTTCGAAACACCTTCACAGCAAATTTTCCACAACAAAATAGTCGAACAAATTTATTAAGAATTTCTTTAACCGAATTTCCCAAATCATAAACCTCAAATTTTTATCACTTTTTTCTGTGGCCAAAGTGCACAAACAACAACAACTAACTACAACAAATTCGTTCATAGCCACGTTTCGTACTCCCAAGGCACGTCCCAACCAAAAATAACAGAAAAAAATACTCAAAACAAAATAATTATTTTACACATCGTCTTTTTTATTTCTGTAGTGCAGTCCACGTAAATGTGTGCGTGTGTATGAGTGCGGGTGAGTGAGTGGTGCTAAGCTATTTGCTATGGAACTATTTTAAATAAGTGTCTCTTGTTGTGGTATTTTTTGTTGTGTTGTTGCCTTTTTATATGACTTTTTCGTTGGCTGTTTAGTTGTTTTAATTGTTTCTTAGACTTTGGGCTGGTGCGTGAGGCAAAAAAACCAAAAAATAAAAAAAGAAGGCAGTACCAATAGTGGACGAGTACTTCTGGATAATATGGTGGCAATGGTGCTGATGTTGTTGCTGCCAGTGATGTCTCTGTTTGATGATGGGACCTTTCAAAAATCTATAAACAAACAACCAGCTATACAAACGTACACACAACAATAAATGCCTTTTAATATTGTGGTTGTTGTTTTTGTCACTTATTTTACGTTTAATGGCCAAAAGTAGTTACACAAATGTGTTAATCTGTTTGACAGTGTTATTGTGAGTGGCTAGCTGGATGGATGGCTGGTTGGTTGGATGGTTGACTGTTTGCTTGGCCGGTACACCAGCAAGTTAACTGACTGTCAGACGTTATGCTTCTGCAGTATGCTTATTTGTGGTTTGTTGATATGATCGCTGTTTGTTGTTGTAGTTGTTGTTGTCAAATACATAATTCGTGATTTGATTTTCTAATTGCCAAATACAAGTTCAATCACGTGCATTACACACTACTCTGGCATTGTTGGCAATTGAAGAAATATTTTTGTTGTTATTTTTTTTTCTTTCGAAAAGAATAACACCAACAAAACACTGGAAGGGAAGGTTTGTCACCTTAATTTCAAAAGAAATAAAAGATGTTGTCTTAGTGTTTATTTCAAAAATAACTGTAAATAATGATAGTTGGGAATTTTTTGAAAGACCTTGCTAGAGGTCTAATCTTATATATAAAATCATTAAAAAGATTATTCATATATGAAAAAAAAAATCAATTTAAAAACTTTGAGAAAATCATTGAAAGGAATGGTAATTTTTGAAAAGTTCATTTGAAGGATCGACTAGTGGTTGAAGCTTTCCTGAGACTGTTGAAGTATATAATAAATTTTGAATATGTTTTAAAGCATTTCTGTTTTAGAAACATATATTTTAAAGGTCTATTATATGCGCTGAAAGAATTCCGTTCAGCAATATAATATGCCACCGTATGGATGATGGTGATGAATTATAAAACAGATACATATTTAATTTCCGATTTTTGGTATTCTTTAGACCCATCGCCGAAAATCCTTGAATCCTTGACCACAAACGGAAATCATGCAAAATTTCAAATTTCAATTTTTCGATTAATGCGAAATTTCCGCCAAATGTCGGAAATGTCATACAGCCATATAATTGGTATAAATTTAAAGGTCAACAATTCCTCTTGCATATGCTGCAAGAGGAGTTGTTTTCCGATCTATGTTCTTCAGGAGTAAATATTAGGTTGGGGAAAAAGAAATTCATTATTTTTATATGAACTATAGGACTTTTTAACATGCTTTGGAATGTCCGATTTGGCCAAATATGCACCGTTGTGTTGTATA
Organism: Musca vetustissima; assembly: GCF_032173495.1. Taxonomy (NCBI): domain Eukaryota; kingdom Metazoa; phylum Arthropoda; class Insecta; order Diptera; family Muscidae; genus Musca; species Musca vetustissima. The sequence continues at coordinate 76,000 of NW_026887089.1, read as the reverse complement.
ATTTTTAAAGGTAACTTCATAATGCCTATGTCATAGAATTTACAAAAAACTCTAGTATTCGATTTTCACAATCCTCTCTAGATACTAATTTTTTTATCATTAAAGAAATTTGCACGAAAAAGATGATGATAGCTTGGTGCCAAGTCCCACTGTATGGCAGATGCATTTAAACCTCTCAACCAAGCTTCCGAAGTTTCTGGCGAGTCACTAAAGATGTGTATGGCCTAGCGTTGTCCTGGTGAAACACGACACCTCTACTGTTGGCCACTTCTAGTCATTTGCTATCTTCAATCGGTCCAGTTGTTGTCAGTAGACACCAGAATTTAGCGTATGGTCATATGGAAACAACTCATAATAAATAATTCCCTTCCAGTCCCTCCAAATGCATAGCCGTAATGTTCGGGTCATAGTTGCCTCTAGAGTAGACAGAATAAAGATTCGGGTCAATTTCATCGCCTAAATATTATCGGATCATTATGTTCGAACCTAACCTTCTTATGTCCGAACTTAAACTACATGCCAAATTTCGTGAAGATTGGTCCATAACTGTGGCCTGTACCCTGACATAGTTGTGTAGGGTATAAAGACTTGACTTATTTTTTCTTCCTTATTAATCGTTCATAAATATATATTTTTTAAGTTTTTTACCATCAATGAATAGAATACCACCCTGCTAAAAACGCCAAGATTCTAGAGGAACCCTTATTCAGATATGGTTCTCTTGTCTACAGATTTACCTAATATACTTTTTAATACCATCGATCTGGAAATATACACAAGTGATTTTTGAATGGTATTCAGTCTTAGATGACCCTCCGAAAGGTATTCTATCCTTTCGATATTTTATCAGGAGAAAACTCAACATTTAAACTTCCCAACCAAGCTTCCGAAGTTTCTGGCGAGTCACTATAGATGTGTGTGGCCTAGCGTTGTCCTGGTGAAACACGGCACCTCTACTGTTGGCCACTTCTAGTCATTTGCTATATTCAAACGGTCCAGTTGTTGTCAGTAGACACAAGAATTTAGCGTATGGCCATATGGAAGCAACTCATAATAAATAATTCCCTTCCAGTCCCTCCAAATGCATAGCCGTAATGTTCCGGTCATAGTTGCCTCTAGAGTAGACAGAATAAATATTCGGGTCAATTTCATCGCCTAAATATTATCGGATCATTATGTTCGAACCTAATCTTCTTATGTCCGAACTTAAACTACATGCCAAATTTCGTGACGATTGGTCCATAACTGTGGCCTGTACCGTGTTCACAAATTATAATAGACAGACGGGCGGACACACATGTCTAGATCGACTTAGCTGGTCAAGATATGATGATCGTTATACTTAAAGGTGGGTCTAGGACTAATGGGGCCACACACGTACACCCATGTCTAGATCGGCTCAGTTAGTTGAGATATGACGACCGATATACCTAAAGGTGGGTCTATGACCAATATTTCGCGGTGTTACAGCTATAATACCCTGACATAGTTGTGTAGGGTATAAAGACTTGACTTATTTTTTCTTCCTTATTAATCGTTCATAAATATATATTTTTTAAGTTTTTTACCATCAATGAAATATTAAAAACGGATCATTATGTCCGAACCTAAACTTATTATATTTTAATAAAGTCTTGTGGGGCTTTTAATAGTAAAAGAACCCTGAGACTTTAAATGTTCGTGAAAAAGAGGACACACATATTCAAATTCAGATATGACTCAGCTGATTTACCGAATATATTTTTAATACCATCGATCTGGAATATATACAATTTTTGTGTGTCTTAGGACCCTCCGAATGGGGCCACCTTTCATATTTTAGATGTCCTACAATATGATTCATCTATATTACATATGTTCTCCAGAAAGGTTTATGAAACTTTCCTTGATGGACCTTTGAAATCTCTGGAATCTATGCCAATAGGATTTCTTGTAGAACATCATGAGTCTATAGAAAAATGCAGAAACTGTTTACTTCTATAAACGGTACTTTTGAACTGAAAGGAATTTGCATACATAAAAAAATTTTAAATAACAAAATATTTTGTCAGGGTATTATAGCTTTGTGCAGCCCCAAAAGTCCGACTATACTGCTCAGCACACTGGTTTTAATTTTAGCTTTATATTGAAAACCTTTTTTCGTCGTGGGTAGCCTTCCCCAAATTCCATATTTGCTTTTGGTGATGTTGTTGTTGTTGTTGCTTTGTTCGACAATAAAACAACATGCTTATTACAACGGGCGTAGTTTTGTAGAAAACGCCCGAACAAACTCTTCTTTTTTTATTATTTTAGAAAAACGTGTTGTTTGGAGCAGTTGCTCGAAAGGAACAATAACAACAACGACTGCAACAGCAGTTGCAGCATATTGAGCCTAACTCATTGGGACAGCCATTTCATGTTGTCATTCTCAAAAGCAGAAAGAAAATGAAAAAATACCATGGGAGCAACAATAACAACAAAAACGTACATCCATCAAATGAACAGAAAAAAAGTTAAGTCGTTTACAACAAAAAATATACATAGATGACTTTTTTATTGTTGTTGCATAGCTGCACAAATATGCAGTGCATATTTACCGACAGATATCCACACACAAACGCACAGACACACACACACATGGACACCTGGTTACAGGTGCATTATTATTACAACGCAGCCCTCATGGGGCTATGATGACCATGATGGACTAACAAATGCAACACCGCATGACTGTGCACCTCCAATCGCCATTATGTGACTGGTGGAGGTTTGCTGTAGATACTACCCCGCTACAGTCTATTAATAATAAAAAAAACTGTGCGCAAACGTAAACTATTTTTAATACAGTTAAGTGCAACATTGATATTAGCCGACTGTTGTTTTTGTTTGTTGGTTAGAGTGTGGGTGTGTGTTTTTCATGTATTTTTTTTTTCGTGGAGGTTATAAACAAATTTTTGTTATCATTGCCACCGATGCCTGACATGAAGTGTTCCAGTCACTGAAGTCTAATGGTCGAATGTGCAATAAGCCATCCAAAAAATAGAAATATAAAAGCAACTGCTAATTTGGTCAAAATGGCTGGTTAAGAAGATTCATTTTACATATAGGCCTTCGAAATTTTGTAAGCTTTTTCGAAGTGAACAAATTTGAGCCTCTGTTTATTTTCCCACAATTTAATGAAACATTTGGGTCAGTAATGTATTCAATACTATAAATTTTATTTATATTTCTCTTTCTTCTTATCAAAACATGTGGAGCCAGTTAAAAGTTTGATGGCTTGATTGGTAATCAAAACAAAACTTAAAAAAAATCTATTAAAAAAATACTTTTAAATCTTAATTAAAGCCATCAGACCAACAGCAACGTCAATGAAGCTAATCTCTCGTGACAAACAAAAAAACCTGAGATAGACAAAAACAAAAGAAAAAAACAGAAACAGACTAAATTAACAAATAACCAAAAATTAATCTTAAATGATGATCTTATGAAATCGTCATTACCAGTTAATTGACAAAAAAAACAGAAATAGATGACTTCTTCCACCACTTCTTCTTCTTCAAAACAAAAAAATCCAAAAGATGCAGATAAAGCTCAAAATTAAGCCTAACAAAAAAAGCTCTTAATTTAAATCTTGATAACATAGCCAAATTGACATTAGTAGACTTGGCGTTGCGCGCACACACACACGCACATACACATTGGCCAACTATTCACAGAGACAATTTTCCTACACGGCGCTAGCCAAGATAGAAACAGGTTGAATTGTGGCCAACCAAAAAAAAAAGCCCAGCATATTCCCATCATTTGAATACCCAAGAAATCGATTTAATCATAAAATTGATCAGTTGGAAAATAAAATATACAACAACAACAAAAACATTAAAATACATTTGAATCCGCATCACATAACTCAAGGTAAACTTAAGCGCTGACAAGTGTAGGCGTTTTCTTCTTCTTATATATTTTTTTAGAAAAACCTGCTACTCTGAGATGAAATCTTATCGTGTGAAAATTCCAAACAGATTATTGACCATTTCAATAACAACAAAAACTATAATTATTTAAATTTTGGATTTTGCAATTTCAGGTGTTTTGTCAGATCTTTAAAATAAAAAATATATATATATATATATATTTTATATATATTATATCCTTCACACACTGTGGTATAGAGTATTATGTCTTTGTGCATATGTTTTTAACAGGCAAAAATAATCGAGATAGACACATGGTTCCTTTTGAGAATATGCATAGAATCACTTTCTAAGTCGATTTATGCATGTCCGTCCGTCCGTCTGTCTGTCCATGTTAAATAGTAAACAAGGTACAGGTCGCATTTATGATTCGAATTGGATGAAATTTGGCACAGCTCATTTGTTTGGCCCAAGGATGAACTCTATTGAAATTGGGAAAAATCGGTTGAGATTTTGATATACCTTTTCGTCCGATTTAAGGTGAATTGTGTATCAAAGTCCCTATATATCTTTCGATTTGCACGAAATTTGGCACATCGTAATGAATAAGGTCTAGAATGATGTGTATTAAGTTTCGTGAAAATCGGTTCAGATTTAGATATAGCTCCCATATATAGTTTTGTCCGATTTTTTCGATTTGCACGGAATTTGGCACAGCGTAATGAATTAGGTCTAGAATGATGTGTGTTAAGTTTCGTGAAAATCGGTTCAGATATAGCTCCCATATATATTGTCATCCGATGTAAGGTAATTGGTGCACCAATGACCCTGTATATCTTTCGATTTGTACGAAATTTTGGCATAGCGTACTGAATTGCGTCTATAATAATGTGTGCTAGGTTTCATAAAAATCGGTTCGGCTTTAGATATAGCCCCCATATATATTTTAATCCGATTTTAGGTAATCGGTGCACCAATGTCTCTGAAAATCATTCGATTTGCACGAAATTTGTCATAGCGTACTGAATTAAGTCTAGAATTACGTGTGCTAAGTATATATTTTCATCCGTGAAAATCAATTTGCAGATTTTAAAAACGAAAGGATCCATAGCTAAGCCGATTGACAACGCACTTTATTAAATTAGGTTTTTTATAAGAATAATCAAAGCGGTCTATCGAAAGGCGTGGATTTTTTTAAATACTATTTACAAGAATTATTAAGGCGCGTATTTTTAGACCATACACAACTATGTTGTCAGGGTATTATAGCTTTGTGCAGCACAAGAGTTTGTAACGCCGAGGAATATTGGTCCTAGACCCACCTTTAAGTATACCGATATACATACCTCGATTATCTCGACTAGCTGAATCGATCTAGACATGTTTGTGCGTCCTTCCGTCTGTCCATTATAATTTGTAAACACGATAGAGGCCACAGTTATGGACCAATCTTCACGAAATTTTGCATTTAGGATCGGTTCTGGGCAATGAAGACCCCTATTTAGGGTATGAAATGGGCAACAAACTTTAATTTTGTCTGATTTTCTGGTCGCTCTCGAGGCCGCAATTATGGTCCGAACATCGTGAAATTTTACATGGAGAAGGTGATCGGATCAAAAATAAGCATGCAAGATTTCATAAAGATCGGTCAATATTTAGCGGATCAAATGGACCCTGACTTTTGTGTGAAAAATGACAAAATTTGTATTCTATAACGTATGTATTTACTCCTGAAGAACATAGACCTGAGAAGTTGATTGTATATCCAAGTGGAGTGGTTAGCCTTTAAATTGATACCAAATTATATTGTCGTATGTACTCGGATGTGACGTAAATATTTTAAGGACCTTACGTATTCATATATTATTTAGTAAACCATTACCACACTGCAGGGCGGAAATAAAGCGGTGCTCGTTTTGAAATGTTCCATGAGGTTCTAGCTATGGTCAAAAACAACGCTTTAATTTTCGATGATGATCAGATACAAATTTTGGGGATGAAGTGGACCGAATATTTAATTTTTTGTGTGTGTTTTATTTTTTTGAGTCGATCTATAGGCCACAGTATGGACAAGTAATTAGAATGACTGTACTGAATATTAGTTATATTCGGAAAATATGTCAGTGTAAGGAAGAGATGCTGTTGACCTCTAATTGGACAGGAGGGTGCAAATATCGCGAAATATTGCCCATGCTCAGAATATAGAACCACAGAAGGTGAGATTTCCGTAGTTGTGTAGGGTATCGTATGGTCGGCCCAGTCCGACTATACTGCTCTGCTCACTGGTTTGTTAAAAAATATTTGTAATACGAATTACCAGGGCATTTTTAAAAAAATAATTTAAATACTAGGATTTTTTATTATTTTAAGAAGAATTATTAAGACGTGGATTTTTTTTACAGGTGAACTATAATCAACTACACGATGTCTTGAGACCTTCAAAGTATATTTCCCATGTTTCTAGAATTGGATTTCTAGACAACATTAAGCCCTTAAAATTGCGATTTCAATCATACAAACAACCAAAAGAATAACAGTAAATCTGATTACCTGCTGGGCTATTTTACGATAAACCACATTGTCAAAGTTTTATGTCAACGACTCGGCTGGCATGTGGAGAACCAAACTGCCACATGATATTGATTACAAAAAAAAGAGAAAAATGCTGGACAATTACAACAACAAAATACATTTGTTTTAAGATATATTTTAAATTATAAATCAACTGTTAGCCCATCAATGGCCACAAATAAAAAAGCTCAATAAATTAAAACCTCCAACGTCCCCGCCCGCCCCCTACTTTGATAACGACGACACTCATTGATCGTTATGTGGTTGGGTTGGTGATGCTGTTCGGATTGCTGCCTCAGATGATGATAAGAACGATGGTAATTTGGTGATAATAAAAAATCCAAACATAGAAAAAAATCAACAAAAGGCCGGGGAGTTTTTATGGCCATACTGTCAAATGCCAACAATGGAGACCCAACACAAAATAGGGCTATAAAAAGAAAAAAAACAAAGAAACGTAATTAAGTTTAAAACAAGTTTTAATTTCTGCTCTCCACTAACGATGTGGATAATCTGAGCAACAACAAATCATGAAAATAGATTTTTTTATTGATTTCGAAACATCGGTCTAGCGGGCAGGCAGGTGTATGTGAGGCTATTTTACATGGCAAAGCTTTAACCAAAAATGTCATTCATTTATTTTTTCAAAAAACCACATAAAATATTTGCCTATTTCTTTTTTTTTAAATTTTTTATAGAACAGGAATTATTTTTTTATTTTTGCTTTTGTAATGTTGTTTCTAATTGGTTTTTTGGTGTTATTCAAGTTGGTTTCGAAATTTATTACCCCTTTGTTTATTCGCAATTTGTTTTTTCTCATTTGGGTGGTTGTGATTCTTGTTCATGGGACAATAGGAAAATATGCGGAAATGAAACGGAGTATATTCACCTCCACCTTTGTTGTGGTTTGTGAATTCGCTAAATGAAAACCCAATGAAATTGGGGCGCGAAATTTCCAACCACTTCCGCCGGTTTCGTGTGCAAAAATAGGGGAAGTAGTATGTGGAATTTCCGCGTATTGTTTGTAGTTGCTGGGAGTGCTGTAGTATGTGGAAGGTAAAAACGTAGTTGTTTGGAACATATTTTTGAGTGACATTGTCAGTAGTTGCGGTTGAAAGGACGGTGTGATATACTACTGCATTACTTACAAATCGAAATTAAAACACTGCTATATAATTATATCCTTCACCACACTGTGGTACAGGGTATTATGTCTTTGTGTTTATGTTTGTAACAGGCAAAAGGAAACGTGGTAGATACATGGATCCTTTTGAGAATATGCATTGAATCACTTTCTGAGCCGGTTTATGCATGTCCGTCCGTCTGTAGATGTTAAATTGTAAAAAAAGTACAGGTCGCATTTATGATCCGATTTGGATGAAATTTGGCACAGCTCACTTCTTTGGCCCAATGACGAACCCTTTTGAAATTGAAGAAAATCGGTTCAGATTTGGATATAGCTTCCATATATATTTTCGTCCGATTTAAGGTAAATGGTGCACCATAGTCCCTATATATCTTCCGATTTGGACGTAATTTGACATAGGATGCTGATTTAGGTCCATAATGTGTGCCAATTTTCATGAAAATCGGTTCAGATTTAGATATAGCTCCCATATATATATATATATATATATATATATATATTTGTCCGATTTGAGGTAAATAGTGCCCCAAAGTCCCCTTATAACCTTCGATTTGCACGAGATTAGGCAAAGCGTACTGAATTAACTCTAGAAAGATAAGTGCTAAGTTTCGTGAAAATCCGTTCAGGTATGTTTCGGTTCAGATTTAAATATAGCTCCCATATATATTTCATCCGATTTTAATAAAATAGTGCCCCAAAGTCCCTATATATCCTTCGATTTGCACGAAATTTGGCATATGGTACTGAATTTAGATATAGCTACCATATATATATATTTTCTTCCGATTAAAGTAAAACGGAGTACCAAAATCCCTATATATCTTTCGATTTGGACGAAATTTGGCAAAAGGTACTGAATTAGGTCCGGAATGATTTGTGCTAAGTTTCATAAAAATCGGTTCAGATATAGATATAGTTCCCATATATATTTTCGCCCGGTTTTTTGTAAATGGTGCAAAGTCCCTATATATGTTTCCATTCGCACCAATTTTGGTATAGCGGACTGAAATAAGTCGAGAATGGCGTGTGGCAAGTTTCGTGAAAATTCAGTACAATCTACTGAAGTTACTATAACTTTTCGTGTGTCAAGTTTTGTTGAAATCTGTTCAGATTTAAATATATATATATACAGACCATAGCTATGCCGATTGATGTTTATTGTGCACCAAATAATCAATAGGTGCCTGATTGATGTTACATTTTAAACAGTGAAGCAAGTTTGTGTAAAGTTTGCTTTAAATCTATCTACAAAATTTTAGAATAGTTTACCTATAAAGATCACATATTTAAGTTCGTTCAATGTCATGTCCATGCTTCTTCGAAAGGCCGACGTCTGTTAGGACACATTTGTAGAATATACTCAAAGTGGTGAAGGGTATCATATAGTCGGCGCAGTCCGACTTTACTACTTTCCTTATTGGTTTTAAATTACTTTAGAATTTAATTTAAATTGTTTTTATTAATTTCTTTGAAATTGTAAGTCTTAATTTTTTAAAGAACATTTTCAAAGGCCAAGGATTTTTTAGGGAACATTATCGAAGGTCAGAAACTTGGATTTTTTAAATTCCAATTCAGATTTGAAAAATTAAAATGTAGTATAATGTTTGTCGAAAAAGGAAAAAATTGTAATCTTGATTTCAAAAGTAAGAAATATAAAAAATGAAAAAAATACTGAAAATAAGCATATCTAAAAGGAAACACAATCATGTTAAGGAAATACAAACGAACAATACCCCCTGAACTCACCTTTAACCTTGAAGCCCTTTTTTACGTATCAGAAACACATATCAATCCCAGATCAAAACCACAAATTAACAACAATATTGACATATTTTCTATTTCATTTCCTTTTTAAGCCTTCGTCACCTAATGACCTTCTTCAAGAAACAAAACCGAAAAATCAATAAATTTCATAGAAAAAAATTACACAATAAAATAAATAGAAAATCTACACAAAAATGAGTGGAAAATTGACAACCACCAAAAGGAACCGCTTTTAAATCAAAGGGGGCAACAAACAAACGGACGAACGAACGAAAGAACAATCACGTTGACTTCTGATTTACACAAGAAGTGGTAGTGTTGTACTGCCGATGGCTGCGATGACGCAGAGTGTGTAAACAACAAAACACTACCCTACAGAAAAATTAAGGAAGTGGTGCCCGGTAAAGGTCACAACAACGCAAAACGGGGTGCATATCATTAGCCATTGGGCTGCCATGAGTTGTTGTAAAACAAAAGAAAAAACCAAAAAAAAAAAAAAAATGCATCGAATTAAATGCATTTTTGTTACTTTGATTCCTCACCAAATATGCAAAGTAGCTGGCTGGCTGTGTTTTGTTGTAGAGCAATTTAGAAGCGTTGTAATACAAGACTAAACATGAAAAGGAAGGCATCACAATGTTGCACATTAAAATATTTAACTTCCGGGGAATCGCTTTGGAAAATGAGTCGACGAAATTGTAAGATTTTTTTTTAATGGGATGACATTAGGGGCTAATTGATTTTTTATTAAAATATCAGAAGAAAGGAGGAAGAATGACTTTTTTGATGACAACAGAAAGGGAGGGAGATTTCCAGAAGAATAAAGGGCGAATTATTTAAAAAAAAACTATTTCAAAAGACTTGAACAGTAATAAGTGTGGAGTTAGAGAATATTTTTTAAACGCCTTTGAGACCTCTAAACGTGGATTTTTTTTTAAATAATATTTTCAAAAGCCTTTGAGACTTCTAAGTGTGGATTTTTTAAAGAATATCTTCGAATGCATTTGAGACCTCTAAGCGTGGATTTTTAAAGAATATTTTCAAAGCCTTAGCCTCTAAGCGTGGATTTTTTGTAGAATATTCTCTAACGCCTTTGAGACTTCTAAGCGTTAATTTTTAAAGAATATTTTCAAAGGCTTTTGAGACGCCTAAGAGTGGATTTTTAAAGAATATTTTCAAAGGCTTTTGAGACGCCTAAGAGTGGATTTTAAAGAATATTTTCAAAGCCTTTTAAGACCTCTAGGCGTGGATTTTTAAAGAATATTTACAAACGCCTTTGAGACCTCTAAGCGCGACTTCCAAGCGTAGATTTTTAAAGAATATTTTCAAAGGCTTTTGAGACCTCTGAGCGTGGATTTTTTGAAGAATATTCTCTAAAGCATTTGAGAATTCTAAACGTAGATTTTTAAAGAATATTTTCAAAAGCTTTTGAGACCTCTGAGCGTGGATTTTAAAGAATATTTTCAAAGCCTTTGAAGACCTCTAAGAGTGGATTTTTTAAAGAATATTTGCAAACGCCTTTGAGACCTCTACTCGTGTTTTTTTTAAACACGTTTTCTACGGTCTTTGAGCCCTCAAAGCGTGAATTTTTATAGAATATTTTCAAAGGCCTTTGATAGCTCAAAGCGTGGATTTTTTAAAGAATATTTTAAAAGACCTTTAAGACCTCTGACTGTGTTTTTTTTTTTCAAAGAATATTTTTAAAGGCCTTTGAGAACTCTAAGCGTGGATTTTTTTAAAGAATATTTTCAAAGGCATTTGAGACCTCTAAGCCTTCGAGTGGATTTTTAAAGAATATTTTCAAAGATCTTTGAGACCTCCACACGTGGAGTTTTTGAAAAATATATTCAAGGATATATTTGCAATTGCCTCTGAGATATCTAAGCGTGGATTTTTAAAGAATATTTTCAAAGGTCTTGGAGTCCTCTAAGTGTGGATTTTTAAAGAATATTTTCAAAGGTCTTGGAGTCCTCTAAGTGTGGATTTTTAAAGAATATATTCAAAAGCATTAAAGTCCTCTAAGTGTGGATCTTTAAAGAATATATCCAAAAGCATTAAAGTCCTCTAAGCATGGATTTTTAAAGAATATCTTAAAATGCATCTGATGCCTGCAATCGTGGACTTTTTTAAAGAATATTTTCAAATGCCGTGAATTTTCCAAAGAATGTTCCAAAAGCATTTAAGTCTTCCAAGCGAGAATTTTTAAAGAATATTTTAAATGGTCTTTGAGTTCTATAAGCGTGATTTCTTTAAATAAAATTTTCAAAGGCAATTAATACCTCTAGCGTGGATTTTTGAAATTATATTTTCTAAGGCTTCTGGTGCCTACAAGCCTGGAGTTTTTCAAAGGCATTTGATATATAAAAACTTAGATTTAATTAAAGAATATTTTAAAGGTCACTGATACCTATAGAAATATTGCGATTATCATTTGTTTTCAATAATCTTTCCGCCGACTATCTTCTAACATTATCATCATAAACCACTTTAAATTTTCAAAACTATAAAAATTCCTGCAATAAAAATGATAATTTCCCTTCATTTGGCTAACAACAAAAACACCCTCTTTAAAGTCAATTGTTACTTTGTAGGAAATAAACAAAAGAAAAAAATATGCAAATGTAACAAAATAAAATCAATAAAACTGCGTCTATAATTTTCTCACTTCCGAAGCGTTTAATTCTATTACCATGCAGCCAGCTTTAAATTCATTCGTCCGTCCATCCATCTATCCATCCATTATTGAAGTATCAATGCGCTTAGTTTTACAAAATCTGATAACGCCGTGTTAGGCTTGCGCTCATTTATGGTTGGTTACCACCCCACCGCCTGCCTCCCTAGCTGCCACTGTCTCTCTCTCTGGGCCAAGTCGCATGGCGGAAAAACGTGCATCTCATTAAAATTGTGCAGACAATTGAAACAACAACAAAAAAGCCTAGGGAAAATCGAAACATATGAACGAACAAGAACTTTGTATTGCACGCTAACACCAACAACAACAATCGATAACATGAAAAATAGCAAAAACAACAAATGCAACAATAAAATGTTAACCAGGTGATCGATACCAAAAATGTAATTTCTGCTGGCTGTCTTTTTTTTTTTTGCTGCAACAACAAAACGCATTTAGCGGCTGGCACAATAGTGCCGTTGTAGCGTCACCATGAAGATAAATTATTGAACATCTATCAGTGGAAATACGTTTTTTTCTGGTGGCACATAGAAAAAAAAAACAACCGACAAAACTAATTTGCATATTTATGCTGTTTAGAAATGAAACAGGAGAGGGATATCATCATCGAACTAAACCAATGGCAACAACAACGACAACCAACAAAAACATAACTTTCCTGTTAGGGGCGCAAAAAATACTCGGGAGAACAAAAAATTGTCAAATCACAATCAATAAAACCAAAAAAATGGCAATGGCAAATATTTCACCCGTTCGTTTTTGCCACACAAAAAATAGCAGAGTTTTGTTTGTTCCTGGCAGAAAGGATACCCTCCTCTCGGTTTGTGCACGGTTATAAACCAACCGAATAAAAAAAATTTGGCGCGCAATTTTTTTTTCGTTCGTTTTCGCCAACTAATTTGCATATGTTATATGTCTGTGTGTGTGTGAGTGTGGAAAGGATATTCACATTACAAGTGTGGTAGTGTGTTTGTTTGCATATGTGTGTATCTGAACACGAGCACTTACTTTAAAGTGTGTGTGTGTGTGTTTGCCAATGTTTGTGAAATGTATGCTAATTTTCATCTACTCGCGTAGCATGAGGTCGTCGTCCCTAAAAGGTATTACTGGGCCTTAGGTAAATTAATAGAAAAAAGTGAAAGGAATCTCCTCAGCCACACAAACACAGTGGTTGAACGTTAAAAAGATAGATTATTAGTTTTGCTTTTTTGTAATAAATGAAAAATAACCAGCAACAACAACATAAAAAGAGTTAACAAGGACTAATCAAACAAAAATGCAATAACAAAACTCATGGCACCGAAAACAAATCCTGGATTTATTTCGATGAAAAAATTGGTCTTAATTTAAAGGTGGTTAATTCAATTTTTCGGGTCTATGTCCTTCAGGGGTAAATATATACGTTATTTTTGTCATTTTTCACACAAAAGTCTATCAAATATTCTCCTTGCAAAATTTCACGATGTTCGGGTCATTATTGCGGCCTGTCGCGAAAAACCGACAAAAATTTAGTATTTGCTAAATATTAACCGATCTTTCCCAAAAACAATAGGGGTCTTCTGAAATCCTACATGCAAAATTTCGAAGATTGTTTTCCTGTATCGTGTTTAAAAAATCGAGGTCTGCTATGGAGAAAGGTGGGTCGTTTTTTTTTGGGGCTGCAAAAGTTTTCTATAAAGAGTTAACAAGGAATAATCAAAAAAAAAAAAAAAATAGCAAAACTGATGGCACCGAAAACAAATCCTTATTTCGATGAAAAAATTGGCAATGGTGGTTTTTGTATAGAGGAAAATTTGATTACAGCTATCAAATATTATTTAAAAAATCGCGCTTAGAGGCCTGAAAGACTTTTGAAAGTTTTCTTTAAAAAATCGAGGTCTGTATGGAGAAAGGTTTTTAAAAGTTTTCTCTAAAAAATCGAAGTCTATGGAGACCTTTGAAAATATACTATAAAATCTACGCTTTGTTGTATCAGAGGCCTTTGAAAATATACTTTAAAAATCTACGCTTTGAGTTATCGGATGCCTTTGGAAATATACTTTAAAAAAAACCACGCTTTGATGTATCGCAGGCTATTCAAAAATACTCTTTAAAATCCAAACATTTTTAAAAATTTTAATTTTATTTAAAAAATGACGCTTAGAGGACTCGAAGTTTTTTGAAAGTATTCTCTAAAAAATTACGCTTGGAGGTCTCGAAGTCCTTTGAAAATATTCTTTAAAAAATCACTATTGCAGATCTCGTAGTCCCTTGAAAATATTCTTCAAAAAATCCACGCTTGGAGATCTCTACAGCTTTGGACAACTTTCTTTAAAAAATTCACACTTAGAGGTCTCAGAGACCATTGAAAATAAAATATCTCATATGATTTTAAAAGTCTTTGAAAATATTCCTTAAAAAAACACGCTTAGAGGTCTACAAGGCTTCGGAAAATGTTCTTAAAAAATCCATGCTTAGAGTTCTCAAAGGCATTTGAAAAAATTCTTTAAAAAATCCTAGGTTATACACCTAAACGGTCATTAAAATACCCTTTAAAAAATTGACGACTCAGAGGTCATAACAAATATGCTTTTAAAAATCCAAGCCTCAGGGGCCATAGAAAATATACTTTTAAAAATCCACGCTTAGAGGTCTCAGGGGCCATAAAAAAAATACTTTTAAAAATCCACGCTTAGAGGTCTCAAAGGCCTTTGAAAATATTCTTTAAAAAATCCACGCTTAGAGGTCTCAGGGGCCATAGAATATATACTTTTAAAATTCCACCATAGAAAAAATACATTTAAAATTCTACGCTTAGAGGTCTCAACGGTCCTACAGAATATCCTTTAAAAAATCCACGCTTAGAGACCTCAAAGGTCCTACAGAATATCCTTTAAAAAATCCACGCTTAGAGACCTCAAAGGTCTTTAAAAATATTCTTAAAAAATCCACGCTTAGAGACCTCAAAGGTCTTTAAAAATATTCTTTAAAAATTCACGCTTAGAGGTCTCAAAAGCCCTTGAAAATATTCTTTAAAAATTCACACTTAAGGGTCCCAGAAGCCCTTGAAAATATTATTTAAAAAATTCATACTTAGAAGTCTCAAAGTCCTTTTAAAACATTCTAGAAAAAATCCACGATTAAAAATCTCAAAGGACTTTGAATATAATCTCTAAAAATTCACGCATAAATACCTAAACGGTCATTGAAAATATTATTTTAAAAATCCACGTCGTAGAGGTCGTTGAAAATATTTTTTCGAAATGATTTAGAAATATAATTTTAAAAATCTATGCTATGCGACTTTGAAAATATTTAAACAATCCACGTTTATAGTTCTTAAATGCCGTTAAAATATTCTTTTAAAATTTTCACGCTTTGAGGTTATAAAGACCCTTGGAAATATCCCCCGTAGAGCCTTAAAAAATTAATTTAAAAATATCCTCGCTTTTAGTTCCCAGGCACCATTGAAATATTTTTTAATCCACGTTCATAGCTCCCGGGAACCATTAAATTCCACGTTTATAGCCCTGATTTGCCTTCTAACATATCCTTGAACAAATATTCTTATTTTTCTCCAATAACGGATCAACCTTTTGTATCCTTGAAATCATAGAAAAATATTGCAATAATTAATTTCCCTAAGCTGAAATTATCCTACAGACAATTTATTTGCATTTTCCCCTGCGCATCATCTCCCTTGACAACCACTGTGAATTTCCCTAACAGTCAACGATTTGAAAAAAAAACAAAACAACGGATGCGCGAATTTTCAATTTCGATTAAATATTGACGTTGGCATGCAAAAAACCCCGCCGAACAGCCATAAAAGAGGATTCATGACAGCTAAAACCCTTTCGATACGGATGACACAGTAATGATTTTTTTGTTTTGTTTTTGCCAAAATTCAAAACAGCTGAGCCTATTTTGAATTTCGCAAAGACAAGATGTGGACTCATCCTTCAAGACGAAGAAGATGTTGATGCACCCATTACAATACAGGCAACAACAACGACTGCGAATTAAACAAAAATATTCAAAAGAGGATAATTTGCGTGCATGCGTAATGAGAACGGGTTGTAGGATAATGAACAACAACCACGGGAGGGAGGGAGGAATATATAATGCACACGGCAAGTAAAAGGGGTGTAGGGCCAAATTCACACACACGCACACACACAATAAGAAGAAGTTACGTTGATGAGTTCACTTCAGCGGCAGCCGAAGGAAGATACTTATCTTCCTTGCCTAAGACAACAAAAAGAAGACAACGGCCGCTGACCTTTTGGCAAACTATTGTCTTACACCCTAAGGACGACACAAGACAGTAGTCGTAGGGAAGGGGCAAAGGACCAACAAAGAAGAGGGGTGGTTTATCAATGAGCAATGACTATTGCTACAGTTTACTGGACTCTTTGCTTATCCTTTTTTCTAGTGTGTGTGTAGTTTTGTTATTGTTTTTCGTTGCAACTATTATCTCTTCCGTTTTCTTTTTTGGCGCGCAAATTTCTTCTTGTTGGTTACATCCGCAAACAGGCATCCCAGCCCAGATCCGTACGCAAATTTTCGCAAAGACAAAATATTGCGAGGAAGAAGCTGCAGCCGCCGTCGAAAAAAGGATTTGCATAAAAATAAACATCAACGGATGGGTTACTTTTGCATATTTCGTCTTTTTGGGAATTTAGGAAGTGAAAACGAAAGAAAGAAAGGGTTGGTGCGGCAAAAGGGAGTTTGTATGCAATAAGAATGCCCTAACGTCTTGTTGTTGTTGCTGTTTTTCCGATTACTATTAAGAATGTTGTGATTATTGTGTTATTTTTTTCGCAAAAGGGTTTTGGAAATAAATTAATGTCACCAGAAATTCATTTGGTCATAAATTTGAATATAGGTCAAAGTAAATTTGCAAAACGAAAATTGAGATTTTGTAGGTCATATGGTGATGGTGGTGGTGGCAAAGGTTGCAAATAATTTGCATGTCGACGAAAGTGTTTAAAATTTTTCTTTTTTGGACGGCATGTGTTGGAATTCGATCGAAAGGTATTTTACTTTCTTTTGTTATGGCATATGCAAATTAATTTTCTTCTTGCAAATTTTTTTTTTTGAAGTAATGGATGAGAAGTGTCGTAGGTAAGGAATATGAGGGGAATGGAAATTACTTTTTTTCTTTTTTGAGAAAAGGATTACAAATTTCATTAATTAAAATAACATTATTATTTGTATGGGTAATTGTTTAAAAAGGGGGTTATTATGTTTGAGAGTTTTAAAAAGAGGTTTTAAATCCGCGGCTTGGTAGTTTAAACATCTATGTTTCCAAAGTAATTTAGAGATGATCTCCAATATTTCGAAATATTTTGATTTTTTTAAATAAATCTGTGCCTTGTTGTAATTTTTGATAACAAATTTGTTTCTATAGAACCATCCGTAGAGCTCCAAAGGCCTTTGAAAATAGTCTTGAAAAAAGCCATGCTTAGAAGTCTCAAAAGGTCTGCGAAAATATTCGTGAAAAAATCTCGTAGGCATCAGGAGCCTTAGAAAATATTCCTAAAAAAACTACGCATGGAGCCATCAATGGCTTAAAATATACCTAAAAAATGCAGCTTCAAACTACGCATTAGAAAATATCATTTTTAAATTATGTTTCGATATATTAAACGCCTTAGAAAATATTCTTTAAAAAATCACGCTTGAAGGACTCAAAGGCTTTTGAAAATATTCTTTAAAAAAATTACGCTCAGAGGTATCAAAGGCCTTTGAAAAATCTACGCTTGAAGGACTGAACGACCTTTGAAAAGAATGGAAAATATTCTTTAAAAATCCACGCTTGGAGGACTCAACGACCTTTGAAAACATTGGAAAATATTCTTTAAAAAAATTTCGCTTAGAAGGCCGTTGAAAAATCCACGCTTGGAGGACTCAACGACCTTTGAAAATATTGGAAAATATTCATTAAAAATCCACGCTTAGAGGTCCCAAACATCTCAGAAAATACTATCAAAGGCCTTTGAAAATTTTCTTTAAAAAGTCCACTCTTAGAGGTCTCAAAGGCTTTTGAAAATATTATTTAAAAAGTTCACGCTTAGGGACCTCAAAGGCCTTTGAAAATATTCTTAAAAAAGTCCACACTTAGACGTCCCAAACATCTCAGAAAATTCTATTTATCAAATCCACGCTTAGGGGCCCAAACATCTCAGAAAATACTATTTAACAAATCCACGCTTAGAGACCTCAAAGGCCTTTTAAAATATTCTTTAAAAAGTCCTCGCTTAGAGGTCCCAAACATCTCAGAAAATACTATTTATCAAATCCAAGCTTGGAGACCTCAAAGGCTTTTGAAAATATTCTTTAAAAAGTCCACGCTTAGAGGTCTCAAAGGCCTTTGAATATATTTTTTTTAAATCCACGCTTAGAAGTCTCAAAGACTTTTGAAAATATATTTTTTTAAATCATTGCTTACAGTTCTCAAATGCCTTTGAAAATATTCTTTTAAAAATGCACACTTAGAGGTCTCAAAGGCCTTGGAAAATATTCTTTAACAAAACACGCTTGGAGATCTTAAAGGTATTTGAAAATATCCTTTATAAATCCACGCTTAGAGGCCTTTGAACATATTTTTTAAATCCACGCTTAGAAGTCTCAAAGGCGTTAGAGAATATTCTACAAAAAAACCACGCTTAGAGGCTAAGGCTTTGAAAATATTCTTTAAAAAATCCACGCTTAGAGGTCTCAAAGGCCTTTGAAAATATTCTTTTCAAAATGCACACTTAGAGGTCTCAAAGGCCTTGGAAAATATTCTTTAAAAAATCCACGCTTAGAGACCTCAAAGGACTTAAAAAATCCACGCTACAATACCTTGGAAAATATTCTTAAACATCCACGCTTATGGGGTGTACAAGACTTTGAAAAAAATAATTTAAAACATACATAATTGAAGGCATCAGAGACCTTAGAAAATATTCTTTAGAAAATCTATGATTGTTGATATCGGATCTTATAGCTCCCAGCGTCCTTTGAAAACGATATATTAATTCAAAAATCCACGCTTATATCTTCTAAAGTCCTTTGAAAATATGATTAAAAAAATCCAAATCGAATTCAATCCATTTATTTATAGCTCTGCAAACCCGTCAAATTTCTTTTTAGGATCCTTGCTCATAGCACAAAAATGCATTTGTATTTTTTCTAACGTATAAAAACGGATTCTTAAAAAATGAAAGCTTTGTGGGTCTCTTGAAAAAAAATCATTTAAAATTCAGAATTGTTTTATCCCGTGAATATTTCTCAAATATCCATGGTGTGTAAAGTTGTTATCTATTTTTTTATCTTTAAAAGCTTTACGTTTTTGTTTTGTTCGAAAATAATTTCTTTAATTTCTTTCTTTACGTATGTTGATCCTTTGATAAAAATTCCTTAACCAAATTTCCTATCCTTTTTAGTTGTACTGCGTAAATATTGTGTCCTACACTAGACTTTTTTAAACCTACACATTCTAGTCTTTCAAATTACAATCAATTTCAATCATAGCTTTATGCTATTCCCTTGGCAAAATATTTGTAAAATATGCACTCAGTGTAAATCTATTTAAAAATTCTATTTCTGAATTCTATGTTTGTATTCTTTAAAAAATCTATGTTTTTTTAAATATGTCACCTTTAATTGTTTTGTTCATATTCTTAATATTTTCTGCTCAATTAGAAAAGCAATTTCAAAATCTGAAAAAATCTGTATTTTGCTCACTACAGATTTCTGTCAATATTTATATACGGCGAACAAAGTGGCACCTCAGACAAATAACAAAACAACGAAAAATAGTTGCCCAGTCAGCAGTAAATATGCCAAACAAAAACCAGTTGAAGAAAAGGCGAAGAAGAAGAAAAAAATTACTAGTTAATAGATCTTATGCAAATATACACCATGTATTTATTTGTCTGGCTGTTTGTCTGTCATCAACACTGATGATGACAACATTTGCCAACTAGAAGAAGCAGATTTTTACTCAAAATCCACATATGAACATTATTGGTCTAGAGGTCTCATTTAGAGATGGCCATTGTGTCACCAAATATTTATTTATTCACAGAATTGTTGATTGAACTGTATATTTGTTAATATTATTTCTAATAATTCTCTTAATATTATTATAATCATTGTTATTATTGTCATTTGTTTATTACTGTTATTGCCATTTGCCAGCTGAGGAATTAAATAGAAACAAGTAAAGAGTTATGCTAATGGGCCACAAGTTTGGTCAATATCTCTCTCACTCTCTTTTGTGTATAATGGCTGTAGACAAAACAAATTGCCTTTGAATTTGATTTCCATTCATAAATCCATCAACAATAAGTAAATTTTGTGATGATACTCATTTTTGTTGTTGTTGTTGTTTATGATGATTATGCCATTTTTTATGATAAATAACCACTAGCCAAATAATAATAATAAAAAAAATAAAAATGCCAAAAAGAAAACAAAAATCCAAACAGACAGCTCAACATGAAGTTCATACAAAAACTACAAAAACAAAACCATCAACATAGATAACGTGAAGAAGTACAAAAAAGATTCCCTCTTTCTCTCTCCTGTGCCCACTACCAGACTTGGCATGAATGAAAATGTCCTTTTTAACATATATTTGAATATTTGGTGTTGTTGTTGTCTTTTTTGTTGCTTCATTCTTTTTGACTCTCTTCAAAAACTGATTTGCATACCATGAGCAAGCAAGAGCAAGTAAGTCAGCCAGCAGTCAGTCAAGCATTTACACAGTTAGGAAGAAGCAACAAGTCCTTATTTTTCCTTCATTTTTTTTTTTTTGCTGCTGTTGTTGTCAGATACTTACACTCTCACAAAAACAAAACAAGA
Organism: Musca vetustissima; assembly: GCF_032173495.1. Taxonomy (NCBI): domain Eukaryota; kingdom Metazoa; phylum Arthropoda; class Insecta; order Diptera; family Muscidae; genus Musca; species Musca vetustissima. Next base: position 55,098 of record NW_026887089.1, on the reverse strand, counting down.
CTGACAAAAAAGTGGAAATATTTAAATTAATTTTCTGTTTGGCAAATTTATTCCTTGTTGTGGCGCGTGCGCTTGCGCATTTTGTAGTTATTTAGCATAATTTTTCAAATGATAATTATGCCGAGGTTTTGTTGTTGTTTTTGTGGGGAATGCAAAGAACAGGATTTATGATTTAATTATGTCTATGACGATGACGACGATGATGATGATCATAACATTACCAAAACACAACATAGACATATTAAAAAACAAAACATTATGATAATTACCACAAACAATAATTTCAAATTCACCGGCATTTACTTACTGGCTGCCTTCCGTAATTAAAAAAAAAAGAAGACACAACAAAAATAACAACAACATCACACAACAAGTCCAACGACAAATCGCGTTCGGTCATCGTAGGAAAAAAAATAATCGAATTTAAATAGCGTCGCATTTTTTTTTGTTTATGAATTTTGAATTAAATTCAAGTACTTCTTACGTTGTTTGGTTTGACTTTTAACACTTTTTTTGCCACAACCATAATAACGAAAAGGGTGTAAGGGGATTTACGATAGCTGTTTTTGTGGTTTGTGTTGTTTTTTGTTGTTGCTGTTTGCAATTAATTAGTTAATGCAAAGCCATTGCAGACGTCTGCGTCATTAGAATATTTGTGCTATTTATTTATTTGCTATTAAAATAAAATTCGTATACAATTTTGGGATACCCTACGGCAATCCAATTCAGAAGTTCATGTATGCAAAATACCAAAGCATGGATTTTTTCAAATAATTTTAAGAACCAATAAATCGAAACTTCTTAAAGACATCTTTTTTGAAAAGAAGAAAGCTTGAATTCTGTTTTAAAAGGAATTGTGGATTTTTTAAAGGTATCTTTTCGAAAAGGAGGGCGATTTTTCAAAGGACTAATAAATCGTGGATTTGTTAAAGGTTTTTTCATTCAGAACTTCATGAAAAAAAGACCAAAGAATCGATTTTTTTAAATAATCTTTTAAAAACTAATAAAACGGGGATTTTTAAGATCTTTTTTGAAAATTAGGAAACTTTTTTCATATAGATATTTTTTAAGGAAGCGTAGATTTTTTAAATATACCTTTTTTGAAAAGAAGGAAGATTTTTCAAAGACTAATAAATCGTGGATTTGTTAAAGTTTTTTCTTTTTGAAAAGAAGAAAGAAATTATTATTTATTTAATTATTATTTATTTAAAGGACTAACAAAACGGGTATTTATTTTAAATAACGTTTTTATAAATGACTATAGCTTGGCCTAACATAATCTGAATTTTTAAATATATTTGTGGATTTTATGTTTTTAAATAAGATTTTTTTTAACTGTGGATTTTTAACAAATATATTTTCAAAGAACAAGGTACGGTCTTCTTAATGAGTATTTTTTATATATATTTTTCTAAGCTCCAACAAAGTTTGGTTTTTTAAAGGATATTTCGAATTTTATTACCAGAGCGGATAAAAAAAAATAAGTTGTAATTTTTTAAGCGTGGATTTTTAAAGGATTTTTCTAAAGACTTTTAAAATGTTTTTTTTTATAGAATATTCTTTCAAACACTATTTAAGTGGTATTTTTTAAGTGTGGATTTTTAAAGGATTTTTCCAAAGACTTTTAAAGTGTTTTTTTTATAGAATATTCTTTCAAAGACTATTTAAGTGGTATTTTTTTAAGCGTGGATTTTTTAAATGATTTTTTCCAAAAAGTGTTTAAGCCGCTCAATATTTAACGTAGATTTTTTGAAGAATAATTTTCAAAGACTAATTAAACAAGGATTTTTGTGATGGATTTTTTTAATGAATATTTTTCAAAGACTGGTTTTAGCGTGGGGTTTTAAAAGAATATTTTTTTCATAGACTATTTAAGCGGGCATTTTTAAGCATGGATTTTTTTTAAGAATAGTTTTGCAAAGACTATTTAAGCATGAATTTTTTAATGAATAGTTAAGCAGGGATTTTTTCTTTAGATTTGAATTTTGTCCACTGAGTATTTAAACGAGGAGTGTTAAAGAATATTTTTTTAAAGGCTATTTAAACATGGACTTTTTAAAGAATATTAAGTAGGATTTTTTTTTAAACGTGGATTTTTTAAAGGATTTTTTTCTGAGAATATTTAAGCGAGGATTTTTTTTCATAGTGGATTTTTAAAGACTTTTTAACCGGCTTTATTTTTTTCAAAAACTATTAAGCGGGATTTTTTAAGTATATTTTTTCGATGAGTATTTAAGCATTGATTTTTAAAGGACTATTTTCAATAAATATTGCAATCACAGGGATTTTTTAAGCGTTGATTTTTTGCACTGAATATTTAAACGGGTAGTTTTTAAAGAATATTTTCCAAGGCCCATTTAAGCGGTGATTTTTTAAATGATTTTTCCTCAGAATATTTAAGCGAGAATTTTTTCAGAGTGGGGTTTTAAAGACAATTTAAACGGTTTTTTTTAACCCTGTATTTTTTCAAAAACTATTTAAGCATGGATTTTTTAAGAATATTTTTTTCGGACACTATGTAAGCGGGATTCTTTAGCGTGAATTTGTTTAAGTATATTTTTCAAAGAGCATTACAATCATGGTTTTCTAAAATAATTATTTTCAAAAATCATTGCAATTGCGAATTTTATTTAAAAATTTTTTTTTCTAATATTATATTGAGATTTTCTCACTGGAACATCGCCAACAAATGTCGATTTTTTATAAATTACTTGCTTAAAGACCATTACATTTTTAATGATAATTTTTTCAAAACACCAACAAAGTGCTGATTTTTGATTTTTTTTTTTTTTTTAAGAAATAACTATCTTTTTAATTGTAAAACTTCGATTTTTATAAAGAAAAATTTTTTGAAGGGGTGTTACAAAAAGTGAAATTTTGTAGAAATATATAATTTTTAATTTTCAATTCAAATTTGTTAAAGACCATTACATTTTTATTGGTTATTATTTGCAAATTTTTGAATGAATAATTATAAAGAATGTTTTCTTAAAGTGTTAATTTTCGATTTTTTTAATGAAAATGTTATTGAACGGGTGTAAGGAAAAGTGAAATTTTTTTACCTATATTTGTTTTAACACATTGATTTTTAAGAAAACGTTTTGTAAGGCAACAAAAGAGCAAAAAAAACATAGATTTTTTGAAGAATAGATCTGGTTTTCCCTGTCTTCAGTGAAAGGCCATAAAAATTGTCTTATATATATTTTAACATATTATGAAATTGCATTTCAAAATCCATTGCATTTTTATCTATTCTATTTAATTTTCAACATCTTTTTTACCAAACATAAATATAGTGTACATCCCTGTCGACTTGGTTTATTTTTATTAGCCTCCCTTGCTTTACTTGTTTTATGATAATACTATAAAAACAATGCTATGTTAATAAATTCCATTTCTTTTTTATTGATTCTTAATGAAGACATGATGGAAAGATTTTTGCAAAAAAAAAAAAAAAGAAATAAAACCTTTAAAAATAATGTTAATCGATTCTATGCTAACGCTAAAACAAATGCTTAAAATTGTTTACTGTTTAATGTTCGATAATAAACAATTTATTTGAACTACAAATATAAATAATATGTATAAATAACAAATAAAAAATTATTGGAAACTCAAATATATATTTTTGTAAACACAGATGGTTAATAAACAATTGTTAATAAATATTATGAAAAATGGCATCCTTGAAGTCAGCTGTCGAAAAATTGTGCTTTTAGACAGATGTCGGTAAAATGTTTGTTACTTTAAAAAACATTTCTTGGGTATTAGGAAAAATAAGTAAATAAATTTGGTAAATAATTTAAAAATTTCCTGCGAGTTTTTGCAACTACTTAACATATGCTAGGATTTTTTATAAAAATTTGATATGATGCGATTTTTAGGCTTAAAAAATTAAATATTTTTTCAAGTGCTTTTTCCTGCTGTGTACATGTGAATATTTTATATTTAAATTAATCGTCATTGTCGAATTAAAATATAATTTATAGAGGTTGAAATTTGTCATATCTTGGGCCAATAGTATTATAGAAAATCGAAAATAGGTCTATTACATATTACCTATAAAGTTCGTTCAGATAAAAATCTGATAACGCATTATTAAACGATGTATTAAAACCCCAGCTATATAAAATAACACTCAATCATAAATTCAACATAGAGTTTCCAGGAAGATTATTGAAAATTCAAGGGGCTACAGAAGATTGGGAGTTTTAAATAAATTTCGGAATAAAAACCCTATATTGGATCGACATGTTTTCTTAATTAGAAAAGAATTCTGAATGAAATTCCAAAATATCGTAATGTGTCTTTTTAATATCAACAACATAATTCCCGATGAGATCTGAAATTTATGGCCGGAGCTCAAAATATTTGTCACAATAAAAAAAAAACATAAAATGTAAAATTCAATGAAAATTTGATTAAGACATCCTTTTTCAGAATATTACAATTATTGTTTTTATAAAAAAAATAAATAAATAAACATCTTAAAACAACCAAACTAAGAAAACTGATGAGGATTCGTAACGAAATCTTCTTTATCCTTCCGGAAAGTAATCTATGTTATCATAACCCAATTTAAAAATTTTGTTGAATTTACATTTTAATTTAATTAAAAAACATAATTTTTATTTTATTTTCATAAATTTATCTTTTTACACTTTTCAAAAGTTATCCGCTCAAATAGACTAACATTGAATCAATGTAGAAAGGGACAATTTTCTGTTAAAAAATTCCACAAGTTCAATCGATATCAAGATTTTAACTTTAACAGAATAAATATCTACACGAATTCGTTTTCCGAAACTATGAAATTAAGCCTGATTTCAAACTTTTTTCAATTAACATTATTATAACATTATTCAATTAATTATTATTAACATTATTTATGTCATGTTATTATTATAGAAATATGAAAGTTTTCCCCAAATTCTAAATCTGATTTTTTTGTCGTTATTATGTTAAGTACATGTTTTATTACATATTGATTTCGTAGGAAGAACGCCATTTCCTATTTTATTATTTACTTCTTATTTCTGTTTTTTTTTCGCAAACAAATCACTTAATTTCTATTTTCAATATTTTTAACAATTTTTCATAATATTTTTGCTGTTATCCGTCGAATTGTTTGGGTACAAATACGTAACACGTAAAAATTCTATCAATACCGTCGCATGAAAAACTAAACTTCTGTTTATGGACACCAGAGGCCAACCACCCACCCACTGTATAAGGAAATTGCTGTAAAGTGGGGACCTGGCCTCCCCCCTTCATTTCGAAGCATTTTCTTCTGTTGTTCTTCGTCTTTTCAAATGAAAGCAAAAGTAAATTTGCTTTCTTACTCATTTTTCATACGGTACACGTTTCAAAACGTGCCCTCTACGGCTTCTTTTTTCGTCTTCTTCTTGTAAATATTGTGGACATTTTCCATTTTGCCAACAAATATAGAATTGTGTTTTTTTAACTCTCGAGAATGCGTCTAATGCTGGAATAGCGACAGACCGAAACCAACTGTAATGAGAGCTTTGCGGTATGGAGTAGCATGGCCCTAAAGTGCAGCGCATCTTGAGCACACATTTGCCCACCACCATAAGGAAATTCCAAAAGTTTGCCGTTGACTTTCCTCCCCCAAAAGACACAATAAATGAGCTTTTCTTTAAGGGTTTCATTTATGATGCTCCTTTTATCTACGCGAGAGTTGGAAATTTGAAACCAAAAAGATTGACCCATCATCACTACTGACCAGCCATCCATTTGCTACATAAGGGCCCCTTTTGAATCTGTTTCACGTTTGAACAGAGAGATAGAAAAGCAAAGTACATTTTTGTTCATCTTTATCATCACAACAAATGCTCTCTTTGTCACACTTAAGGTAAACACTGGCCGCCACTGGCAATCTACACATTTCAATTAAAAATGTCACTGAGCACTCGACTCGCAAGTTTGCCTGGCTGGAACTAACCCAAGAAGAAGAAGTTACCCGGCTATTTTGTTACACAAAAATAGGCGTAACACTGGAAATTGCCTCGCTTGCTCTCTTTTCTCTTTGTCATTGTTGGTGCTTTTAGCCATTTGTGGTTTTTCGTTTGTTGTCAATGCTCAACGACGCCCTCACCTGTGTAAGAGCACCACACCAATGTTCTTATTGTTACTGTCCAAGTCTCTTGAACTGAGCAAGAGTTAGACAATTGTACTCTTTTTCACTTGTATTTGTTGTTGCAGTATAAGTGAGTACTACTTTCCAACAGTCTGATTGTATTGTTGAAAATCCAATATGAATTTGTGCCTCACATACACTCTCTCTTTCATGCTCATGTTTGCTTTCCTAGACACCATATCTCTTTTACTCCTATTTGGGTTACACAGCCAATATAACTGTCTCTCTCCTGCATGTGTATGCTAAATGATAGTCTATTTCATTTCTTCATTCATATTGACTGGAAATATGCTTCTTCTTCGTCTTCTTCCCAACAAATGTTTAGTGCCTGTGTGTGTGTGCATGCGTGTGTGTGCTTGCCTTTGTTGCTTTGCCTCACATATCGAATGTGTTGTGTGCTGTGGCCCGTTGCTTGGCCGTGCTATGTTCGTTCGTTGTGTTTTGTGTTCGACGAAGACGACGGTGGTGCTAGCGTGGAATAGCCGTTGTGTTGTCTGTGTGTGTCCGTGTAGTGGTGGCCCGCTTGTGTACGTGTGCCTTTTTTGAGTTTCTTTGCCTTCTGCTTACTCTCTGTACCTTCGTTTGACGATGCATGACGTTAGTTCACTTCGATAGCTCCACGAGTTTACACGTGAATATTTTAAGTCTCCGCATAAATAAGAAATAAGAAAAATTCAATTCATTCGCACAAACACACATGCAAACTTATAAATAAAATTAAAGAAAAATAACAAATTATAATAAAATTTAAAAAAAATCACCAAACCATTTCAAGAAAAAAATAGATCAACAAATTGAGAAAAACAAAAAGAATACCAATAAACAATTTCAGAAATTTCAAAGTGCGGTATTTCTGGAAAAACAAAATTTTGCACAATTCTGACAACACTGACGGCGCGTTAACGCGAGTGCGGAATTTCAAATCAACCAACCAACAACTGAAAAATAGTGTTCAAAACAATCATCATTAACAGAAAAAGTGATAATCACAAAAACCAACAAACAAACAAAGAAAAATTGGAATAATTTATTTAATACATAAAATTATAAATAATTCATATGCAAAGAGAAGAATAAAAATAATGCAAATTTAAGAATTCCAAAAATAATTCTCAACAAAAACAAACTTGGTGAAAATTTTTAAATACAATTTTCACAAGTTTATTTCAAAAGAACAACAATAAAAAATTATTACAAGCCGACGGTTATTATCAACTTGTTGCTGCTCCCCTCAAGCTTGGCTTTTGCAATCTTCCGTTTTGAAGAGTTGAAAAAAGAAAAACAAACAACAAAATAGCGTCCAATTTTTTGAACGCTTTACCGCCACCAACATTTGCTCACTGAATATTTTCTTCGTTATCCGTTACCACGCAAGACTTCAAGACGGTTGCCTCACGGTTTGAGTGGAATGAGCATAGGGACCCTGGTCTTTCTTTTGACAGATCGGTTTTCAAAGTCGTTAAACTGAGCCCCAACTTGGAGCCCTACCCCGCCAGCGTGGAGGGCCTGAACAGCCCTAGAGCGGTGGGGATGGCCGCCACCTCGTACATGACACCCTCCAGCGGTGATCTTGACATGGCATTGGGTGGTGGTTACCACACCTCTTCGCCCCGTTCCGCAGCTGATGCCGGCGAAATGAAATACATGCAGCACCATCATCACCATCACAGTGCTGCGGCAGCAGCGGCGGCCCACCATCAGCTGCCCTCGTCGCCCAGTCCCAGCACAATTGGCACCGGTGGTCCGGGTTCGGCCGGTCCAGGTGTGTCCGCTGGCAGCCTTAGTTCGGTCACTCCCACCGGTGGCCTGAGTTCAAATCCATGGACCGCTTTGCACCCCTCAGATCCCTGGGCCCTACAGTCACATCACACTCACCATCATCCCGCCGATGTCAAACAGGAAATGTCACATTTGTCACAACAACATCGGGTCCAACAGGGCATGGCTTCGCCGCATGCCTGGCATGCACCGGTCCACGCCGCTTCTCACTATGCTCCCACGGGAGGTTCACCGCTACAATACCACCATGCCATGAACGGTATGCTGCATCCTGCCCATCCACATCATCAAGGTGTTGCCCCACTCCATCATGCCTTAAGGGGAGAATCTCCCTCGTTGCCCATTCACCCGCACCACATGCACGGCGACCGTGATGTTAGCGGCGGCGAAGAAGACACACCCACCTCCGATGATCTAGAAGCCTTTGCAAAACAGTTCAAGCAACGCCGCATCAAGTTGGGTTTCACGCAGGCCGATGTGGGTCTGGCCCTTGGTACCCTCTACGGCAACGTTTTCTCACAGACCACCATTTGCCGTTTCGAGGCTTTACAGTTGAGCTTTAAGAATATGTGCAAGCTGAAACCCTTGCTGCAGAAATGGTTGGAGGAGGCCGACTCCACCACTGGTTCACCGACCAGCATTGACAAAATTGCCGCCCAGGGTCGCAAACGCAAGAAGCGCACCAGCATTGAAGTGAGCGTGAAAGGTGCCCTCGAACAACATTTCCACAAACAGCCAAAACCTTCCGCTCAGGAAATCACAGCGCTGGCCGATAGCTTGCAACTGGAAAAGGAGGTGGTGCGAGTGTGGTTCTGCAATAGGCGGCAGAAGGAGAAACGCATGACACCGCCAAATACCATGGGTGGTGACATGATGGACGGTATGCCGCCGGGTCATATGCACGGCCATGGAGGCTACCATCCACATCATGACATGCACGGTAGCCCCATGGGCACCCACAGTCACAGCCATAGTCCGCCCATGCTTAGCCCACAGAACATGCAGACTCCGACGAGCCATCAGCTTGCGGCTCACTAGCAATCAGAAATCCAGGAGTCGAACTCAGCAGCCGCTGCGTCAACTCCTGCATCGCTGCATCAGCAGCAACAACAACAGCATCAACAACACCAGCAGCAGCAACATCAACAACAACAGCAGCAGCATGGCGGTCCCAATACACCTTCCTCATCGGCCGGCTCCTCGGCCACAATGACAACGAATGTGATGTCCCCACAGAGTCCCTTGGGATCGACGAATGCTGGTCAGAATAATAACAACAACAATAACAATGATAACGATCATTTGTCGCAAGTCAAGCAGCAGCAACAACAACAGCAGCAGCAACATCAGCAACAAGCCTCCTCAATTGCGGCCGCTGCAGCCGCAGCCATGTATATGGATCCAATGCGTTATCACAGTGCCACTGCTGCCCACCATCATCATCACCAACATCCGCATCTGAATCCCGCCCATCATCCACATCTGTTCCATACCAGTGATCAGGCCGCCCTGCAACACTCCTCGGCCGCCGCTCATCATCAGCATTTGCAACAGCCGCAGGCCTCGCCGGGTGGAGGCAGCAGTAGCGGTGGTGTGTTACAAGCCTCCTCGTCGGCCGCCTCCCCCTCATCGGTGTCGTCGGCGTTGGGTGTTAGTGGTGCAGCTGGCATGCATCATTTGAATTTGAATCCCCATTCGCTGCATCATCATCAGCACCAGCAACAACATCATCACCACCACCAACAACAACAGCAGCAATTGCACGCCCGGCGCCTTTTCGAATGGAGTTTGCAATTTGGTGCAGCGGCGGCTCCAGGAGCGGCAGCGGTAAGACATTTCAATTCATTCGGTGGTTCCGGGGAATAGCATCATACAACAGCTGCTGCGGCGGCAGCAGCTTCAGCGGCATGGTTTGGCTATGAATCGTCCTAGAGTGTGAGTAGACAACAAGGAGCTGAGTGACAAGGGACGTGTGGTTGAATGTCGACATCGTCGTCCATTGGCAAGACGGGTTTAGCTCAATGTGCTAAGTCGCTTTTAAGGCATTCAGCTAAATCCTTTTGCTAAACCCCTTCGAAGACCGAGAACGAGTGAGCGGGGGAAACGTAGCAATGGAAAAAAACACAGGAATACAAATCAGTTTGGCAGTTCGAGGAATGTCGTGTGCGGTATGGCCAAGGATCCAGCTGAACCAGTGCATTAGTCTGTGTTACATTTTTAAGCTAAAAATCCATTTCGTTGTTGTTTTATTTTTTTCTTAAAGTGAGTGAGCTTTTTTTCTAAATGCAACAACCACGGAGGAAAGAGGAGATAATTTGTAAACTATTTGAGAATTCTTAAAGAAAAAAATCTGTTTTTTGTAACTTAAAAAAAAGTTTTTAAAAAACTTTATAAATGTAACTATAAATATAAATATAGAAAAAAATATGAAAACCAAGAAGAAGAAGAGATAAATACTGAGGATAATGAAAACAAAAATTAAAAAATAAGTAGAAAAAAATTATTGATGGAAGGCAATTGAAATCAAACGAGTTACAAAGTGATGTTTTATAAAAAATATTTTTTTTTGTTTTTTTATTTTATTATGTTTAATTTTCTTTTTTTTTATAAAAAAAATCTTATATATTAAGACACGGCTAAGAATGGAAAATGAAACGAAACAAAAATATTTAAAACAAACAACAACAACAGATTGATAAAGGAATGTGAAAAAGTGTTAAAAAGTGAAAAAGGAAATATTTAATTGAAATTAAAAGAAATATTGAAATGCTGTGGCAGCGTCTGTCTCAACAACGGCTGTGGCAAAGGTAAATTCAGATCTAAGTTTTTTCACAAATTAAGAAAATAACACTTTTTAACACACTTTTTCACACACAATACCAACAACAAAACACATTCCAAAATTTCCTTAAATTCCTTTATTTACTATTAAATATTATTTTTCGTTTCATTTTCCCTCCTTGGCTTCCTCAAAAAAAATTGAAAAAAAAAAACAAAAAGCCCAGAACCCATATTATTCCCCCTATTTGTTAGGTGTAGACCTAAATTTGTGTATATAGTTAAGTCATTAGCTAATAGGTAATATTTTTAAATTTATTATTAAATAATATATAATAATTAAAACATAAAAAATCTAATTATAAAATAAAAAAATATTTAAAAAAACACAAAAAAACTATCTTTAAAATTTATGCAAAGACAAAACAAAGAATATTTCTTGGTTATTCGTAGTCAAAAGGAAATAAAAAAAACAGCAGGAAGAAAGGAAAGCATTGAAGGGTCTCATCTTTCGAGGTGCCCTATTTTATTTTTTTATTAAATTTCAATCATGAACAATGTGAAAAATAAAACGGGAAAAAATACAATTAGTTTAAAAATTACGGAGGTTTTATAGGCATATTTTCTATTCCGAATAATGGTGAAAATACTGAGGACATAGGTACATTGTCTTGTCATGGGCCCAAAATTGCCTTCATTGATATTTTCCTCCTCAAGTAGTTATGAACTTTTTTTAGCCAGCCACATTTCAATATTCCTTTCAAAATTTGTATATAAAAAATATTTTTTTATTTCGTTTTTTTGTAAGTTGTCAGTGTAATATTTTTTTGTCTATAAATATTTTTTGATTGTAAAGAAATTGTATTTTATAATTTTCCACACACAAAAAAAGAAATCCTATAAATAAATATTATTATAAAAAAGAAAACAATCCTCCCCAATTTTTAAGTGTTGAACATTTGTAAGCAAAACATGAATAGAACTCTAAATTACATAAAAAATAAATACAAAAATAAAATAATTAAATGGCTCTACACAACAATTTATTAATTATATATTTAAAATGGAAACAAAATACAAACAAACAAAAATACACAAACAAACCACAAACATTCCTTCAATAAAAAATTGTATAAATAAATTAAAATAAAAATTAAACAAATCATACGATTACAAACTGTAATAATTTAAAATTAATTAAATGGAAAAAGGATACAAAACAAAAAATAAAAATAAAAAAACAACAAGTCAACGGTTCTTACCACCATTCTATACAAACAAAACAAAAATTGAAAAAAAAACACAAAAAATAAATACAATTAAAAAATTACAAAAAAAAAAAAAAATTACGAACTTTTCTTTTTATTTCAAAATATATGGGGATTTTTGCCGACGGCATTGGAACATGTGTAAGGGATTTATTTTAAGGAGGTTATATGATTTTACAGGGTTTAAAAGATTGAAAATAATAATCAAAGAAATCATTTCAATCAACTAGGAAGAATAGAAAATAAAGGCTTTCTGGTATTTTCAGCTTCGGTTTGGAATATTTCTATATCATCAATCAAGTGTTTTTTTATATATTGTGTTCTACGCTTCTGCAGTATATTTTGGATCTTTCTGAAATCATTTTATACTTGCCGATAATAATAACAAATATTATTAAAAAATATTAAATAATAATGCATTATCTTTATTTAGTGAGAAAATAAATACTGGAATCTGTGTGAAGAGTCTTGTCGTATAATTTTTTTTTTCATATATTTTGGGGGACCCTGAAATGTATTTTTAAGAGTTTTTATACATTTCATTTCCTCTTGAAATTATGAAGTCATATCTAATATTTGTTGTTGGTGTAAGTTAATAAAAAAAAATAATTATTTTTTGATATAAATAATGGTATCGCATTCGTGACATAATTTGATTTTTTAAATCATTAAAATTTGACTATTAAAGTAATAAAAAAATATTTAAATAAAACATTTGTTTAAATTATAGATCGAGCTCAATATATATTGTCTTGCCCTATATAGACATATTAGGTGTTGAAACAATAATATTTTATTCATCAATATTTTTATATTAATTTATTTTGGTTATATTGTCTACGGCTACACAATTTTGTAGAGGGTTTGTAACACAAAATTGGAGTATTTTAAAAAAATAATTGGGAAAGCTTAACGAAATCGGCAGGATTGTTTCATATAGATTATAAATTTATAACCTACAGTGTCAGCCAAAACCTAAGCAACCCCACAGTATTTTTTTTATGATTTTTTTTATTTTTCTTATTATTTATTTATAGCTTTATTATTAAAAAAATAGAAACATAAAAACAATTCATGTCGGAAATGCAAGCGGACAAGCCTAAAGCACCTCCTAAATTATTTTTGGATTATTTTTTGTAATTGGTGTTAACGATACGTTTTGTTGCTATTTTAATGCCAACTTCTATTTGCAAAAAACTCAAGTAGTTGATCTTCACAATCCTCTCTAGATACCAAATTTTTATCAATAAATAAATTTTGCAATATAGAGAAATATTGATAATTTACTGCATGACAGGCATAACTCAAAAAACGTAATTTTCGAGTTAATGATGCACGATTTTTCGCTATAATACCCTTATGTTGTGTAAAAAATTCCTATGAATATCTCTTACACAATTTGATTGAGACACTATAGAATTTACTCTGTTCTATGTAATTTCTGTGTAAATCGAAAAATTAAAAACAATTTTTTTTTTGAGTTGTGCCTTTTTTTGCAGCAAATGAGCGAAAAAAACCGGAAAAAAATTTAAAAAACTTTGAATGTTACCTATCTTGCAGCAAATTATTCTATATGTTAATATATATATATATATATATATATTATAAAAAAAATGTTTTTAATTAAAAATAAATTATGACTTTCGAATTTTCTGAAACAAAAATTATATATTTAATAATTATTAAATTATATAAAAAATATAAAAAAAGGATATTTATATTTTGATTAAAAAATTATAAATTCAAATCTAATTCTACGGTTAAAAATGTAGTACTAAATTTGCATTTATAGGTTTTTAATTAATATATAAATTTAATACAATTTTAAAACAGAATCGAAAACAAAATGGAATAACGAAAATAGATTCTCTATTTTTATATTTAACCGACGGATTTCCATTTTCAGTAACACACCAAAATTCAGGTCATGAGACATAAATGTTTATTTCATTAGCAAACGATTTTTTTACTCAAAATATCGATGCATAATTTTACATTGAAATAACTGATACACATATTTGATAGGAACTACAATAAAAATTCTTCATGGAGTACGTATGACGATCGGGTAATATTAAGGGTATTAAAGGGAGCAAAATATTTGATTAAAAGTTCTGCAGATTTTAATTCATTTATTTTGCTTTTCGAAGGAGATTAAATATTTCAAAAAAAAAAAAAAAATCTGTATTGATATATCCCCTCTTCATGCTGGATATATTTTAAACATATTTTGCTTGGTTTGAACATGTTTTACTTATTTTTGACATTTTACCTCATGGTGTTTTAATAAATAATCACTACATTCACACGAGAAATTGCTATTGCACGAAAAAAAAATCATTAAGGTATTTTTGAATGATTATCCCAGGGTAAACATAAGCCTGATACAGCAATTATAATTTAAAAGTGATTATTTACTTTATTTTTTTTATCACAGCACAATGTCTGTGTAAATCGAAAACTTAAAAAACATTTCCTGCAAATTTTTTTTGAGTTATGCCTGTCTTGCAGCAAATGAGCGATATGTGAACCGCAAAAGCTTTGAATGTTACATATCGTATTTTTGAATGTTCTATATGCATAACATAACGTTACCTAACATTCAAAAAGGCGTACCTAACAAAAGCATAATTGTGAAGGAGAATTAATTTAATTACATTTAAGGGGACCCCCCCATCCTCGGGGACCCCGCCATCCACCGAATTTATTGTGTCAGCATCAAGTGACGGCTGAAGGGCTTCTCAAACTTAAAACGCGTTTTTCTCTAAACATTTTTTGCGAATGGCGGTCACGATAACTCAAAAACTAATAATCCAATCGGTTCCAAATTTTGCAACGTTTCTATGGGAGTGTATATCTCTCGTATGAACTAGGATAAAGCCAATCTGTGAAGATCTTCCTTATTTTGTAACTTGGTTTTTGGTAAAAAATCGGCGATTTTCCAAAAATAATTTTTCAAAGGTCCACCATTTTGTTAATTTTAGAGCGAAGTCAATAATCCTAGTTCATACGAGAGCCAAACATGTACTCTTTCTAACACCGTTGGAATTTTCGGATTCCGATGTTCCAGTGAGGAGTTATCATGCCCGCCATCAAAAATAAGGACTTTTCTTTAATTACAAAAAACAACAACAAAACAATAACAAAAATTTTTTGTAAATTATTTTTCTTCTCTTTTAAATCTTCAATTATATATGTGCAAAGTTACAAACCTTAACAAGCATTGGTATTATATATTACCAGCCCATTGAAAATCTTGAAAAATTAAAATCGAGAATATAATAATAAAAAAAACGTTTCATATCGGAAATCCATGCGGACAAAGCTAAAGCACCTCCTATTTTAAAGTACATACAAAACTATTAATATCAATAAAGGAAAAAAATTAGTAATTATTTCAGGCGATATTATATTTCTTTGGCTTCAGATAAATCTTCTATGGTTCAGATTTTTTTGGCCAAATTGAAGTAATGATCACCAACAATTATAATTCAATTTTTGAATGAATTACAGCGCTAAGTTCGGATGGGTACAAACGTAATTATATGGGAAATATTTCAAATTTTTTCATCGAAATTTGATATAAATATATCCTGTATTGAAAAGTATATATATATATATATATATTAGTAGTACAAAATGAAAAAATTCGCTGTTGCAAACATAAATTTACTGTGAAAAAAATTCATTTCCGGGGGGGACCGGGCCCCCAGGGCTCCCCCCTCCGTACGTCCCTGCGACTGCTTATATGTTGATCAACTTCGATCATTTTCCGATTTTATCGACATTTTTCATTTTTAACACCCTGTAACTCACAACTGAATGCACCACACAAAAACAGCAAAATAGTTTTTTTTTTTACTGCGAAATATCACCCTTCCAAAGAGCATAAATCTGAAATTGTTTGATCGATACTTTACGAGAAATCTAACAGTACAGCCATCTGTCGAAAAAGTAATGTATTTATTTTTTTCCCCTAACCTAATATATTAAAATATTTTAGATACAATTTCCCAATATATGTGAACATATCGTTCATTTGCTGCAAGAAAAGCATAACTCAAAAAAAAACTTTGATTTCCTCTGTTCTATGTCTGTGTAAATCTAAAATTTAAAAAACATTTTCTGCAATTTTTTTTGATGTATGCCTATCTTGCAGCAAATGAGCGATATGTGAACCGCAAAAGCTTTGAATGTTACTTATTCTATATGCATAACATATATATTATAACAAAAAATGTTTTTAATTAAAAATAAATTATGACTTTCATATTTTCTGAAACAAAAAGTATATATTTAATAATTATTAAATTATATAAAAAATATAAAAAAAGGAAATTTATATTTTGATTAAAAAATTATAAATTCAAATCTAATTCTACGGTTAAAAATTTAGTATTAAATTTGCATTTATAGGTTTTTAATTAATATATAAATTTAATAGAATTTTAAAACAGAATCGAAAAACAAAATTGAATAACGAAAATAGATTTTTTTATTTTTATATTTATTTAACCGACAGACTTCTATTTTCAGTAACACACTAAAACATTTATTTTGCTTTTCGAAGGAGATTAATTATTAAAAAATCAGATCATGAGACATAAATGTTTATTTCATTAGCAAACGATTTTTTTACTCAAAATATCGATGCATAATTTTACATTGAAATAAATGTTACACATATTTGATAGGAACAACAATAAAAATTCTTCATGGAGTACGTATGACGATCGGGTAATATTAAGGGTATTAAAGGGAGCAAAATATTTGATTAAAAGTTCTGCCGATTTTAATTCATTTATTTTGCTTTTCGAAGGAGATTAAATATTAAAAAAAAAAAAAATCTGTATTGATATATCCCCTCTTCATGCTGGATATATTTTAAACAAAATTTGCTTGGTTTGAACATGTTTTGCTTATTTTTGACATTTTACCTCATGGTGTTTTAATAAATAATCACTACATTCATACGAGAAATTGCCATTGCACGAAAAAAATTATTAAGGTATTTTTAAATGATTATACATATCTATCCCAGAGTAAACATAAGCCCGATACAACAATTAAAATTTTAAAGAGATTATTTAATTGATTTTTTTATTACTGGTCACCATCACCACACCAAGAAACAACTTTATTTAGTTTAATTACATTTAAAAACATTTTTATATATGCTTTCAGGTTCACTTGTTATATAATATAGTTGTTTTTATTAATATACAATTTATTGTTAAATAACATTTACTACCGATTTATATAGGCGTTAGGAGCAGTTTTATTTATTGTTTTCAATAAAAATATATATTTATGTTATATATAAAAATAAAAAAATATATAATTAATACTTGCTCTACAATGTATAATTTTATAAAAATCCCCCAAATATTCTTACAATCTAAATTGTTATATCAATTGTACTTTAGACGATATTAATGCGCCCATAAAAATTTCTTTCGTCAGCACTGCAAAAAAAAAAAAAAAAAAAAAAAATCATACAATTTTGTTGTGAATTTTTGTTTTTAAGTACACCACTGGCGACATTAATAAATATCAATTAGTCTTTGATTAATAAATGTTTCATTTTGTTTTCAATGTTGTTTTGTTTTTGTGGCAGACACGTTTGTCGTTCACAAAATACGCGCTTCAATATTAATTGACCATATTTTAGGCATACTTATGACAGTATTCTGAAAAATGCTTTCAAAATCAAAACAACAAAATTTGTTTTTTCTTTTGTAAACATCGTAAAAAATGTTATTGCTTACTGAAAGTCTTGCAACAGGTTAATTAAAGTCAAAATAAGATTAGTTATATTTTTAAAAAACATATTCTAAAAATAACTTCAATGGTCTGAATTAAAAAAAAATCTTTCAAAGTCAATGATATAAAAAATTAACTTTGAATTAATTACATATCAAACAATTAGCTTATAATATTATTTATTCGACAGTGATTATCATAGAATTAATTGGAATGTAAGAGGATGGTAGATGCTGTAATAAAAAATAATGGGTAAGCATTGAAATCAGTATTTTCTAAAAATAATATTGAAATTGATTGTTTCCGATGTACTTTATATCGGTCGGTATTCCGCTCAAAGAGTACAGATTTTCAAACACTTCTTATTAATCGTTTGATCCAAATTTTTGGGGATCGTTAAATTTCTATAAAATTAGATATGGGATTAAAATCAAGTGTATGAAACTAATTTTTCTAAAAAATTTAAGGTCAATATTTTTATTTAAATTAAAATGGAATGCAGGCCAAGCCGCTAAAAATTTAAGGTCAATATTTTTATTTAAATTAAAATAGAATGCAGGCCAAGCCGCTAAAATTGTGAATGGTGTCTATGGTTCCGATACTGTAACAGCCAATTATGTGCAATTTTGGTTTCGTAGATTCCGTTCAGGAATTTTTGATGCTAAAGATGGACCTCGCACAGGTAGGCCGGTCGTCGAAAATGTCGATAAAATCGGAGAAGTGATCGAGAAATGCCTTTAAAATGGCAAAAAAAATATCATACATCAAAACGGTACATATTTGGCCCAAATCGGACATTCCGAAACATGTTAAATAAAGTCCTATATTTTATATAAATATAATGGATTTCTTTTTCCCCAACCTAATTTTTTAAATTTCAAATTTCAGTAGTCTCCATCTTCGAATTTGATCTCGGTTTGGATGGAGTATTTTAATGGTCCAAATCGCACTACTGAAGAACTTGAAAAAATGCTTTATTTGGACACGAGAATTCAGATCCAATTTTGGGGGATTTATTGAATTAAATTAAAGCTGTAAATAAAACCAGTAAGGAAAGCAGTAAAGTCGGACTGGGCCGATTATATGATACCCTTCACCACTTTGGGTATATTCAACAGACGAATCCTAACAGACCTCGCATTTTTAAAAAAATGTAAAATTAAATTGGATCCATTTTAAATTTAGTCAGATAGAACTTAATACACATAATTCTAGACCTAATTCATTACGCTGTGCCAAATTTCGTGCAAAATCGAAAGATATATAGGGACTTTGGTACACCATTTACCTTAAATCGGACAAAAATATATATGGGAGCTATTTCTAAATCTGAACCGATTTTAAGGAAACTTAACACACATTATTCTAAACCGAATTCATTACGCTGTGCCAAATTTCGTGAAATTCGAAAGACATATAGGGACTTTGGTGGACCATTTACATTGAATCGGACGAAAATATAGATGGGAGATTTTCAGGAAATTTAACACACATCGTTCTAGACTTAATTCAGTACGCTATACCAAATTTCGTGCAATTCGAAGGATACATAGGTAGGCTATATCAAAATCTGAACCGATTTTCACGAAACGTAACACACATCATTGTAGACTTAATTTAGTACGCTATGCCAAATTTCGTGCAAATTGAAAGATATACAGGTACTTTAGTGCACCATTTACCTTAAATCGGCCGAAAATATATATGGGAGCTATATCTAAATCTGAACCGATTTTCTCCAATTTCAATAGGGTTCGTCCTCGGGCCATATAAGTGAACTGTGCCAAATTTCATCCAAATCGAATCATAAATGCGACCTGTACTTTGTTAACAAAAATACATGGACGGACGGGCAGACGGAAATCGACTCAGAAAGTGATTCTATGCATATTCTCAAAAGTAACTATGGGTCTATCTCGTTTCCTTTTGCCTGTTACAAACACATGCACAAAGACATAATATCCTGTACCACAGTGTGGTGAAGGTTATAAAAACGGTATTGCGGATTTGGAAAACTTTTCAATAAATAACTATTCTATAAGTGCTATAACAATGGTCTAGATGCACTTTAGGTTGTCAACCTTTAAAATTATTTTACAGAACCCCCATACTTCAGACAAAAACTTGTTAATAATCTTATTGTATCATTTAATTATATCGAATTTGTGACAATTTTGAATATATATTGACATTTTTGAAAAAGTAATGGCTTCGATATTGCATTATGAAATTTCAAATTAGTGTTGCATCACCCAAATTTGTTTTTTCAAAAAAATAATTATGAAGACTGTCAAAAACCTCAAAATGTTATTTACGGACCATGCGCGTCAGGACATAAACCAAAAATAATTGCAATAAAATTTAAGATTATAATTACAAGTTTAATGGTTGACATTTTTTTTTGTGTGAAAAATAAAAAGGATTATTTTGAAAGGGAAAATTTATAATAAAAAAGGTAATAAATTTGAAAATTAATATAACTGTCAATATGAAATTTCTAAAGTTTAATAAAAATTAGTAACATCGTCAGTTTAATTTTTGATTAACTGCATGGGAAAGTGTTGAGGAAAAAGTAGTAATATCAAAGAAATTTGCAAATTTGCAAATTGCTATTATAACTAAATTTACAAAAATTTTAACTCCAACAACAAATTGAAATAGTATTTTTTGTTATAGTGTTATTTTATATTTTACTGAGAAAATTTTAAGTGTGACAATTTTTTGTTTAGTATTATTGAATATTTTAATATTTATTTTTTTATAAATACATAATTTTCTATTAAATAAAATCATACATTTTTAAACAAACTTTTTTCCAAAAAATTTTAAATAAAAAATTAAATAAAATTTTTTTGTCGCCCTTTGTTGACAAGGTTTGAGAGTTTACTGTGTGTGCGCGTTTTTTTTTCTGGTATTTGTATTTCAATGGCGGACAACAATGTAAGTTTGTCTGTATTGTTGTTGTTAACGTTGCTATTTTCCTTTTCGGTTGGCTGTGTGTAGAGTTTGCGTGTTTTTCTGCGTGCATACAACCGTGTTAATAATTACCCGTGGGACCAGACCCCCAAAGCTATATTGCGACGAACATCGCAACACCAAAAGTAAATAAGTAAGCCAGCCAGCCAACTAACCATCCAACCAAACAGTCACTCAGCCAGCCATCCAGTTCAGACCCTCAACTAATGGCAGTACACGAAAATAAAATAATAGTGGTAAGGGTATGGTAAGGGAAAAGCCCATAGTTTAGTATCAAAATCTACAACAACAGCAGCAACCGAACTAACATTATTGCCATCGTTAGCGACATAGACATTGTCATAACGACAAGAGCCAGCCAGCCAACCAACCAACCAGTCATTACACCCAGAAAACAATGCCAAACGAAAAACAAAAAACAACAAGAAAAAAATATAAAAAATACACTTCAAAAAATTTTAGTTTTTTAACCCATCAGAGTTAGTCGCGTTGATTTTGAAACAACATCCTACAGGGTTATATATACTCTCAACACCTATATATAGAATTTTAAAAAAGAATAAAGCAATAACTTTCGTTAAAAATATATATATTTATAGGATCATTCGAGCTATAAGCTCGGATTTTTAACAACACCCATCACGGCTACAATATTATTTTCAATAGACTTTGGTTTTGTTTACTTCAACAAGTGTAAAATATATATTTTTAATTGATCTACTTTGAAAATGACTGTTTCTAGAGTGACGACAAATGTCGCAAAATGGTGGGTCCGTACGTTTCGATCATTTAGCTCGATCACTAGCTCGACTCGAAATAGAAAAAACTGACTTAAAAATTCATTGAAATGAACATCGCCCTTACTGGCATATTCAAATAAATGATAAATAAATTTTTGCTCGTAAGCCAGAATTGCTTAAAATATTTTTCATAACTCTGGATTTTTTAAATATTTTTTTAGATATTTATTCATAAGCGTGAACTTTTTATTAATATTTTTTTATAATAATGTTTCCTAAGCGTGGATTTTTATACCCTTCACCACACTGTGGTACATGGTATTATGTTTTTGTGCATATGTTAGTGACAGGCAAACGGAATCGAGATAGACATATGGTTCTGTTCGAGAATATGCATAGAATCACTTTCTGAGTCGATTTATGCATGTCCGGCCGTCTTTTGATGTTAAATTGTAAACAAAGTACAGGTCGCATTTTTTATTCGAATTGGATGACATTTGGACCAGCTCATTTATTTGGCCCAAGGACGAACTCTATTGAAATTGGGAAAATTCGGTTCAGATTTAGCTCCCATATATATTTTCGTCCGATTTAATGTAAATGGCGCAACAAAGTCCCTATATATCTTTCGATTTACCCGAAACTTGGTATAGCCTACTGAATTATGTCTAGAATAATGTCTGCTAAGTTTCGTGGAAATCGGTTCAGCTTTAGATATAGCTCCCATATATAGTTTCGCCCGATTTAAGGTAAATGGTGCACCAAAGTCCATATAAATCATTCAATTTGCACGAATTTTGGCACAGAATACTGAATTTGGTCCGGAATTATGTGTGCTAAGTTTTGTGAAAATCGGTTTAGATTTAGATATAGCTCCCATATATAGTTATCTACGATTTTATGTAAATGTTGTACCAAAGTCCCTATATATGTTTTGATTTGCACGAAATTTGGCACAGCGTACTGAATAAAGTCTAGAATGATGTGTGCTAAGTTTCATGAAAATCGGTCCAGATTTAGATATAGCTCCCATATATATTTTCGTCCGATTTAAGGTAAATGGGTCTCCAAAGTCCCTAATTATTTTTCGATTTACACGAAATTTGACATAGGGTACTGAATTGGGTCCAGAATAATGTGTGCTAAGTTTCGTGAAAATCGTTTCAGATTTAGATATAGCTCCCATATATATATTCGTCCGATTTAATGTAAATTGTGCACTAAAGAATCAAAGATTGGCCGACCAGCACACAATTTTGTACAATGTCCTGAAGTTGCTATAACCTTTCCTGTGTTAAGTTTTCTTGAAATTGGTTCAGATTTACATATAGCTCCTATATATACTTTCGTCTGATTTGAAGTAAATGGTGTACTAAAGACCCGTAGCTAGGCCGATTGGCAAAACGTACTAAAACTAATATAAATTAATCTAGGGAAAATTTCCTTGAAATCGGTTCAGATTTAGGTATAGCATAGCTTCCATATATAATTTCGACCTATTCATGTTGATTGTAAACCAAATAATCAATGGGTGCTTGAGTTATATTACATTTTAAATAGTGAAGCATACCAAATAGCGGGCATACGGTTTGCTTAAAGTCTATTTACAAAGTATGGAATAGATTGCAGGATAGCAAGTGTAAGGATTGATGTTAGCCGGTTTACTTATAGATCGCATTTTTAAGTTCGTTCAATTTCATGTCAATGTTCCTTCGAAAAGAGGACATCTCTAAAGATACATATGTAGAATATCCCCTAAGTGGTGAAGGGTATCATATAGTCGGCCCAGTCCGACTTTACTACTTTCCTTACTGGTTTTTACATGGAGAGGGGGATCGGTCCAAAGAATAAGTATGATAAAATTTGTCAATAATTTGATAAAATCGGTCAATATTTAGTGAGTCAAATGAAAAATGACGAAATTTGTATTCTATAGCGTATATATTTACTCACTCCCTCGGAGGTGGGAGTGCTTACGTATTCATATATTATTTAGTAACCCATTATTGTGCCCCATAAATTATTCTTATATATATTCATATTTTTAGCAGAACTTCCTATTTCCCCTCAGTGTATTTCTGTGGATTTGGTTTAGTTGCTTTAAATCTAGTGGCTTAGCCATGTATTATATCGCAGTTTGGTGAAATGGCAATATCTGTGGGTTTTTTGCCACTCTAAACCATGATAACGCTTATTGGAGCATTCCGACTTGGTATTAGATGAGAGTGGAGAGGCAGTAGTCATCATCAGCAGCAACAGGAACAACAACAATAAACTCATCCATTGTTATTTTGGATGTTGTTGCAACAATGCACAGAGAAAATACTGTAACAATGTAAAATACCAAAAAGAAAGAAACGACGAGAACTTGGCCTAAACAAATACGCACACACACCGAAACTTTACATAGAATTGTAGGAAAACAGTAAAATGGCGTTTTTGGCGGGTGTTATTTTCTTTTGGAGTTTCATTTTCGTTACATGCTTTTTTATTACAACAATTGTTTTAATACTATCCTAAATATACTCCCCGAAAGAATGAATGAAGAACGGTCACTTGGTTTTTATATTCCCAAATATATAATTTTCAAACACCCCTCCCTCCTCCACCTACCCTAGTCCATTGTCATAGTTACCAAGAACGTCGTTGCCCACCTTTCGTCCAGTCCATTTCGAGTCCAAAATAACTACATTAACGCAACGCTGTAATTAACAAACCTTTGGGAATTCTGAAACAAAAGAATTTCGGAATGGCACCCTGTTTTCGTTTGCTCACACCCACCACAAATTAAAACGTGTCCCTGTATTTAAGTCAAAAGATTAACAGTTCACCCCCGCATAAAGCCCCACACATACACTCACTCACATACAATGACATACGTATCATTCGTATCGTTGGTACGGAAAATATGTTTTCAATTTGAAAATAGTTTTGGGAATTCCTTTGGTTCATTAACTTCTGACTTTATGGTGACCATCAATGGAGGGCATGTGTGTAAATTTGTTAACGACTCCCCGACTCAATGACCAGCGACTGGAAAGGGTTGAATGCCAGTAATTTACGAATCCTGTTTAGTTAATCTGTTTTGTTTTAATTTAAACATTATTTGTTTTAACTTCGAAAAAGTCAATCGATCAATTGTTGCAATGATGTGTTAATGCAGTTAGGTAGTGTCGGAGTGGGAAGACGGGGTGAATGTGTGTGGTCAACATATGGTTGGGAATTTTTTATACTCTCCACTGCATCTATGTAGTAAATGATCAATATAGGTCCATTTTTAGATATGGCTCCCATATGAAAGTTCCATATTCGGTATTTTGGAGGTTTTAACCATAATTTTCAATCCGAAGGCTTGAGGAAAATGTTCGATATGAGTCCTTGTAAAAATTTTCGTAGCCAAATTTTCGCACTTAAGTGTATGTAATTTACATTTCGGTTTCAGGAATGCGAAAAATATTTTTTTAGAAAAGTTTCAATATATGACCATTATTGACTCAGTCCCTATATAAGTCTCGCCCTATTCTCGGCATATTAAAGGGTTAGGTAAGGATTTAATGGGGGCATTTCGGATTTAACATACTGACGATTTTTTCTATAGCAAAATGAGTCCTAAGACAGACTGAGTTTTTTTTCTGTAGAAAGAGACTTCAGAGGTTCTGAGGAACTTTTTCTATAGAAAAGGAGTCCACAGAGGGACTGATGAATTTTTTATAGAAAATGGGTCCTCAGAGGAACTTAGGAATATTTTTCCCATAGGAAAGGAGTCCTCAGAGAGACTGAGGAATTTTTTGCTATAGAAAAAAATCTTCAGTGGGTCTGAAGAACTTTTTTCTATAGAAAGAGTCCTCAGTGGATCTGAAGAACTTTTTTCTATAGAAAAAGAGTCCTCAGAGGGACTGAGGATTTTTTTTATAGAAAAGGAGTCCTCAGAGGGACTTAAGAATATTTTTTCTATAGAAAAAGAGTCCTCAGTGGGACTGAGGAATTTTTTCTATAGAAAAATAGTCCTCGGAGGGACTGTGGTATTTTTATCCCCTTCACCACACTGTGAATTAAATTGTAAACAAAGTACAGGTCGCATTTATGATCTGATTTGGATGAAATTTGGTACAAGTCACTTATTTGACCTATTTTATGTAAATGGTGCTAATATAATATATATTTTCGTCCGATTTAAAGTAAATGTGGCACTAATGTCGCTATATATCTTTCGATTTGCAAGAAATTTGGCATAGGGTACGGAATTAGGCCTAGAATGATGTGTGTTAAGTTTCATGAAAATCGGTTCAGATACACATATAGCTCCCATGTATATTTTCGTCCGATTTTATGTAAATGGTGCCAAAAAATTCCTATATGTCTATCGAGTTGCACGAAATTTGGCATATCGAAATTTTTGAATGATGTGTGCTACTGAAAATTAGGTATAACTCCCGTATATAGTGATGTGTTATGTTAATGGTGCACCAAAGTCCCGATATATCTTTCGATTTGCAGGAAATTTTGCATAGAGTACTGAATTATGTCGAGAATGATGTGTGCTAAGTTTCGAGAAAATCGGTCCAGATATAGATATAGTTCCCATATATACTACTTTCCTTACTGGTTTCTATAATAAGAGTCCTGGGAGGGACTTTGAAGAACTATGAAGACTATCTGAGGACTATTATTTGTAAGAATCAAAAAAGTCCTATGTCTGAGGATTCATTTTTATCACTGAGGGCGATTTTTTCCTTGATGTTATAATAAAATGCAAGGAGTTGAATAAAATACAATATTTTAGCTGTTTGGTTTGCTTAAAAATCCAAACTTATAGCTAGGAGGGGATTGAGGCAATATTTTATAAACACTTTTGGGTGTGGAAAAATCCACGCTTATAATTGAAATGAGTTTTGAAGTAATCTAATTTTAAAAAATATATGATTGCATAAATATTTATATATGCATGTTGAAAGCTCCGATATATCTTCTATATAAATACATTTCCTATTTTTTCGTCTCTCTTTCAAACAACAATTCTTCCGACAACAATCACCTGTGGTATTTGCACAACAATGTAATTGAAAGCTAGGCTTATATCGGAAATAATCTCAAATATTTATTTGCAATCTCTTTTATACCCGCAGTGGTGGTGGTGGCATGCGGGACAACTGCTGTTGCCGGTGATGGTTAATCGTCTTATGATTAATTCATAATTGCTAATAATTCAAGCCGGCTGTGTGTTTATTTTTATTTTATATATTTTTTTGCCTTGTTAAGTAACTGGAGATAAAACCTACAAAGTTATACGCTTACACTTATTATATTCGCATGATTGATAAATAATGAAAACGCTCAGCTGTTAAGCCTGGCTACCAGGCTTGACTATCAGAAGAAAGAAATAAAAAACTAAAATCGACGCCATAGCCACAAATTGCTGGCACAATAATAATTGCTTGTGAAATAAAGTCGTGTTAATAACAGCCACCAACAGTAGCTGATAAGTCAAATAGCTGCAAATCGCCTTAGCATATGGTTTAGAGCCAAGTTGACAAAATCGACACACACACTCACAGTGACGTTATTTATCAGTTCTCCAAGTTTTGCAGCTGACGTTACGTTCGACTAACTTGTAAAATGGTATTTTAATCGTATATATTTTTTTTCGTTCGTTCGCTCGTTACTTATGGTGTCGCATGCATTGCACTTGACCGTGATTAGTTGACGATGTGGTTGTTGTTGTCGTTGTGGTTGACTAGTTGCATCGCCCAGGCAGTCTTTTGTATTTTGGTGTCTGATAAAAACATTAAACGCTTAAACACACACAAACGCAGTAGATATCGTTTAGAAAAAAAACAACAACAACATGCTAACTTGCTCTAACTCTTGCAAAACAAGCTTACAAAGTCTTTGTCTGTTTATATTTTTACAATAACAACAACAGCAAAAATTTGACTGCGCAATGCAAATCCAACAACAACAAAAACGACATCAGTAACTATTTTATATTACCACACTACCCGTATTTTTGTGTTCGAAAAAACGTAAAAAACGGGTGCTGAAAGCCACCTTTAAGCGAAAACTATCAACAGCTACCCCACCACCAAGCCGAACTTATCAATATAAATAAACAAATGAACAACAATCTGACAAACATTTATTTTATATTACCCGTCAATTGGCATCGACGCTTACAACGCCGCAACTCTTTTTACGGGCGACGTTTCAATTACCATTTACCGTGGGGTTTGCCTATCGCCGATATTACCGGTGTCACAGTCTAACTGGTAATGGAGGCACAAGTGTACATGCAACGAGACATTATGACAGTCAAATGTTGGTGACGTTTTCGCCAAAAAATAAATATATGTCAATACCACTGTGCACGATGTACAGCGGTAGTGAAAAAATTGTTTATGACATCCATGCCTACAATTGTGACATGTATTGAACAAATCCTATTAAAATCCACGCCTATGATTTTAACGGGGCTTGGAAAAATAATTAAAAAAACTATGCCTATAATTGTGGGATGTCTTGAAAAAATCTATATAAAATCCACTCTACAATTGCGATGGGTCCTAAAAAGCTACATAAAATCTGTTCCTATATTTGCTATGGGTTGCAAATATGCAAAAAAATTTTATTTAAAAAATCCACGCCTATTGTTGTGATGGGCGTTGAAAAAATTTGTTTAAAAAATCCACGCCTATTGCTATGATGGGCGTTGAAAAAAAATTGTTTAAAAAATCCACGCCTATTGCTGTGATGGGCGTTGAAAAAATTTGTTTAAAAAATCCACGCCTATTGCTGTGATGGGCGTTGAAAAAATTTGTTTAAAAAATCCACGCCTATTGCTGCGATGGGTGTTGAAAAAATTTGTTTAAAAAATCCACGCCTATTGCTGTGATGGGCGTAGAAAAAATTTGTTTAAAAAATCCACGCCTATTGCTGTGATGGGCGTTGAAAAAATTTGTTTAAAAAATCCACGCCTATTGCTGTGATGGGCGTTGAAAAAATTTGTTTAAAAAATCCACGCCTATTGCTGTGATGGGCGTTGAAAAAATTTGTTTAAAAAATCCACGCCTATTGCTGTGATGGGCGTTGAAAAAATTTGTTTAAAAAAGCCACGCCTATTGCTGTGATGGGCGTTGAAAAAATTTGTTTAAAAAATCCACGCCTATTGCTGTGATGGGCGTTGAAAAAATTTGTTTAAAAAATCCACGCCTATTGCTGTGATGGGCGTTGAAAAAATTTGTTTAAAAAATCCACGCCTATTGCTGTGATGGGCGTTGAAAAAATCCTCGCCTATTGCTGTGATGGGCGTTGAAAAAATCCACGCCTATTGCTGTGATGGGCGTTGAAAAAATCCACGCCTATTGCTGTGATGGGCGTTGAAAAAATCCACGCCTATTGCTGTGATGGGCGTTGAAAAAATCCACGCCTATTGCTGTGATGGGCGTTGAAAAAATCCACGCCTATTGCTGTGTTGGGCGTTGAAAAAATTTTTTGAAAAATCCAAGCCTACTGCTGTGAGGGGCGTTGAAAAAAATTTGTTTAAAAAAACCACGCCTATTGCTGTGATGGGCGTTGAAAAAATCCACGCCTATTGCTGTGTTGGGCGTTGAAAAAATTGTTTAAAAAATCCACGCCTATTGCTGTGATGGGCGTTGAAAAAATTTGTTTAAAAAATCGAAGCCTATTGCTATGACGGGCGTTGAAAAAATTTGTTTTGAAAATACACGCCTATTGCTGTGATGGGCGTTGAAAAAGCTAGGTATTAAAAAAAATCGCCTCCCACGGCTTAAAGAGGTGTTCAATTTTTTTTTAAAATCCTCGCCTATAGAAAAATATTTTTGAAAGTGTTTTGAACACTGTTCTGCAAATATTTTTATCGTCATATTTTGGTATTTGTCAATGAAATATGCTGTCCCCCCAAATAAAATACCGATGAGAAGAACAACAACAACAGCACCCCGACCAATGTCCGAAGTGCAAGTGTGAGGACAAACTTAAAATGCAACAGTGAAATATACTCAGGTCGGTCGACCTTCTCGTGTTTGCCAAATGTCAACATTTGCAAAGAACAAAAACAACAACGACAGCAACAACTATGTTAAAACGTGTATCAAAAACACCGATTGACCGACGGACTGATCGACAACGGTATGGATTGCTGTCGATACGTTGCAAGCAAATAAACACTTGTCGCAAAATGAAAAGCAAAAAAAAATCAACATTCCGTCTAAAAGTCGTAGTACCAAACAACTGCATTAGCTGTCATCACAACAACACCAACAACAAATCATATGCATTTCTTAGATATGAGCTATGGCTGTTACAACAATTCTAATAACAACAATAGCGCAATAAATTGTTGTAGAGATTTAGATATAAACCTGAGTGTATACAAAACTCAGGTTACAAAGGACATACGAGGTGTGGTCAAAAAGTGGACTATAGATATATTTCATCTCCTTCAAAGTAGTTAGCCCCAGATTTTGGAAACTTAAACTAGTTTTTTTTTCTTTCATCATCATTCGCCAATATTACCCAATACAATTTCACTTTGTCATTCGAAATTTGTCCTCAATGTGCCACCACAAACGTCTCATTCATATTCGTGTAAGCTTCATTCTGTTCCAATTCGATTCACTTTATTTTGTTTATAGTTTTATTTCTCTATCGCGATGTTTTTGTTGCTGTTGCATTTTATTGCATTTTAAAATTGTCCCCAAGTGTTAACTTTATTAATAGAACAAAATCAAGTTTAATTATTTATCAATAACTTGTTGTTTGAATAATATTGTTATTCTTAATGTTCGTGGAGATTTCGTTGTTTGTTTTAATTTTCGTTGCTTCTGTTGTCGTTGTTTTAGCCACTGTTAGAAATGTTGTTGCTGTTGATCTTATTAAAATCGAATCACTAATAAAACATCAAATGACGACAATGCCATAGATCATGTGGACATACCAGTTCCAGTTCATTGATTGTGCAACAACAAGGCAGGTGACATTTTCGACATGAAGATCGTGGTTGATGGTAAAGGTTTACATAACCTTTCAGTTTGTGATTCGGATTTCAGTTGAGACAACAAAATGCATCCTAAAAAATATTATTATTTTTTTTTAATCCAAAGATTAAACAAATATATTTGAAACAAGTAAAAAAAGTCCACCACCATGAGGTGGACTTTTAAAATATCTAAAATCTATCAGGCTTTCTGTATGGGGCGTGGGCATGTAAATTACTGTCAGGGGAAAAAAAGTACCAAAATACAGACCCTCACGGTCGAAAATTTGGCTAGGACATGTAACGTTTGTATGGGGCTATGTAGAAATATGGAATTATAAAAATATTCTTCTCCCACCACTACCACGGAATGCCAATTTACGGTCACCTCGTAATATAATCACTTCAATTGGAAAGAGAGCTTATTACCATCAAAATAACTATAAAGGTCCTGGAATTTCTATATGTAACCTGTGAGCGCAGCAGTATAGTCGTGGCCTATAGATTGACTAGAAAAAACACCAAAAAATAAGTTTTCGGCCCACTTCATCCCAAACTGATTATCTCATAATCACCGAAAATTATAGGCGTTGTCCTTGACAATAACTGGAACATCATGGAACATTTCAAAGCTATCAGCGATATATTTCCGCCCTCCAGTGTGGTAATGGATTAGTAAATAATATCTGAATACCTAAGCACCAGTAAATATCTTCACACAAAAGTCAGGGTCCATTTGACCCGCTAAATATTTAACTATATTTATCAAAACAGGCATGCTTATCGTTGGCCTGATATCTTCTCAATGTAAAATGTCGCGATGTTCAAGCCATAATTGCGGCCTCTGGGGCGACCAGAAAAATCGACAAAAATTAAGGTCCATTTCATCCCCTAAATATTAAACGATCATTACCAGAAACAATAGGGGTCGTCTCTGGCCAGAACTCATCCTACATGCAAAGTTTCGTGACGATTGGTCCATAACTGTGGAATGTATCGAGTTTACAAATTATAATGGACAGACGGGCGGACACACATGTATAGATCGACTCAGCTAGTCCGTATACTAAAAAATGGGTATAGGACCAATAGTTCACGGTGTTACAAACTCATGGGGCTGCACAAAGCTATAATGCCCTGACAACATAGTTGTGTAGGGTATAATTATAGTCAAATTTGCAAAATGCATTCAAAATCCCTGAAAATCGTAAAAATGCTAAATAATACGTGGAACTGCTGTATGGAGGCGAGGTGGTGGACCGGTTTTGATTTTGATAATTTTTTTAGGGAGATTTTACACATAAGAATTGGAGAATTTCAAATATAAAATTATAGCCAAGTTGGCTGATTAAAATCAATTATATGGGAGGCTATACCAAAAGGTTGATCGATACACCCCATTTTTAATACCAAACATCAATCTTGAATATTTGTAAGCTCTATCGTGAGTTCGATCTAGAATATATATTGTTTATGGGCCCTACCATGAATATTTTGAGGTGTTGCAAACGGAATGGCAAATTTAATATACACTCTTCCTCCTTGGGTGGGTATAATAATCCACGTTTATAGTTGCGATAATTGCTTTGAAAAAAATGTATTCCCATGATAGGCCTTAAAAACTATGGCAGTTAGTAGTAAAAAAAGTAAGAATACACTTACTTGTTGAAACCATTCGCCATATAAATATATAACAAATCTGCAAATATATACAAAATCAATTCAAATTTTAATAAAAATAAATTAGAACGCAATTTCGAAATTGTATAAAAATTTTTATTTATTTTTTTTGTCTGACCAATGATTAGTGGTTGGGTAAGCACTCAAAATTCTCAATATATCATTATCCGTGCATACATACGTACAATAACAAACTGGCTTATGGCGCTGTACATTATTTTCTTAAGAAGCTTGAAATATGAAATTTGATTTGACTTTAAAATTAAAGCATAAATAACAAATTTAATGCTGAATAACAACAACAATCATTATAATCAACAGCTATATAATAATATCGGAACCAATTATAAGTAAGTATATTTTAATGCAGGTAAATATTTATTCGATTAAGGGAACAACCGCAACAACAAAAATTTATATTGCAAATATAAATAAGAAAAATTGGAATGTGATTGGTAAGTATATTGGCATTATTAGTAACGAATTTGTGGTATCCTACATATTAAGAAATAGACTAGTAAATCTTATAGGAATATATTCCATATTCCAACAGCTTCGTTCAAAATTAACAAAATGGCGGACCTTTGATTTTTTGTTTGTTTTTAAATTGCCAAGTTTTGAACGCAGACTAAGTTAAAAAATAAGGGAGATCTTCCCCGATTGGATTTATCCAAGTTTATACGATATCTATATATTCACATAGAAACGTGTCAAAATTTGGAAACTATTGTATTATAAGTTTTTCAGTTTTAAAAACACTATTTCGAGAAAGACAAGGTTTAGAATCACTTTTGCCGTCACTAGATGCTAACCCATTAAATCTATATCTTAAAGAGCTGAGATTTCACTTGAAAATTTATAGGGAAATTCTTGAATTAGTGTAGGTTTGAAGTACATCAAAAAACAAAATTAAATTTTTCAAAGCAAGAAAGAGGGTTCTTAATATTTCCATGGTCAATAGGAGCTTACTTTTAATAATATTGGCTTAATAATATATTTATTGGAGGAATATCAGGCATCAAGACGTTGAAAAATATTAGGTTTTTAGGAGCGAGATTCTTTTATTAGAGTTCTAGGCATGCATTTATCAAGGACATTTTATACATACATATCGACGCCTCCGAACCATAGTATGCTAAGTCGACTGAGCATGTTTTAAAATTCTTTACGTTTTTAGATACTACAGTCCTTAATTTATATTCTCTAAAATGTTGGTAATCATCGGCCAATCCAAACCAAAGTTATAAGCAAAAATGTACTTAGCATGGCCCTTAAGATATATGAAACATCCATACTTTGAGAGCTTCTACTGAAAAAATCACTTTTCAGACTTAGCATACTATGGTTCGAAGGCGTCGATATGTACTACTATTTTTAAACATAATTTTAATTTTTTTTTCAAGCTACTAGGCGTAACATCGGAATTGGATTTTTGTGCTGTATTTATTTCCAAAGACTATATAATCTGGATATTTATAACCTTCAGGTGGATTGCATATTAAATTAATCGAAATATACTCCGAAGACTACATTTAAGATATAACCTTGAAAAATTGTATGGCAGTTTTGCCAGGCCCGCTTTGCCAAGAGAGTTTGCTATGGTTCTCATTGGTTGGGAAACATTTCATAGCAAAAGTTACCAATAGCAGATATAGACATTAAATGTGGCACCCTCAGATTCTAGATTTGAAGACATGTTTGTTAATCGAGTTCGCTCTACTTTGGCACTTTGAGTTCTCATTGGTTTGAAATTTTATGAACCAAACCAGTAAGAAAGTAGTAAAGTCGGAATGGGCCGACTATATGAAACCCTTCACCACTTTAGGTATACTCTACATAGTCTCCTAACAGACGTCGCCTTTTCGAAAGAACATTGACATGAAATTGAACGAAAGACATATAAGAACTTTGGTGCACTATTTCTATTAAATCGGTCGAAAATATATATGGGAGCTTTATCTAAATTTGAACCGATTTTCACGAAACTTAGCACACATCATTATAGACTCAATTCAGTGCGCTATGCCAAATTTCGTTCATATCGAAAGATATTTATTGACTTTTACGCAACATTTACCTTAAATCGCAAGAAAATGTAAATGGGAGCTATATCTAAATCTGAACCGATATTCACGAAACTTAACACACATTATTCTAGACTTAATTCAGTGTGATTTGCCAAATTTCGTGTATATCGAAATATATATAGGGACTTTGGTGCACCATTTACATTAAATCGAACGAAATTTTATTTGGGAGCTATATCTAAATCTGAACCGATTTTCACAGAACATCACGTAGGCCTAGTTTAGTACGCTATGCCAAAATTCGTGCAAATCGAATGTTATATAGGGACTTTGGTGCACCATTTACCATAAATCGGACGAAATTTTATATGGGAGCTATATCAAAATCTGAACCGATTTTTCTTAATTCTCGGGTTCGGGTTCGACCTTGCGCCAAATAAATTAGCTGTGCCAAATTTCACCCAAATCGGATTATAAATGCGACCTGTAATTTGTTTACAATTTAACACCAACAGACGGTCAGACGAATGAGAATCACGACTCAGAATGCGATTCTATACATATTCTCAAAAGGAACTATGGGTCTATCTCGTTTCCTTTTGCCTGTTACAAACATATGCACAAAGACGTAATACCCTGTACCACAGTGTGGTGAAGGGTATAAAAATTGGTGTCTAGGGAGAGCAGGACTTTTATGAGAGAGGCATTATGAAGTTACCTTTAAAATAGCAACAAATCATACAACAAAATGATGCATATGAAAATAATGGATTTATTTTTCTCCAACCTAATAGTTGGCCTTTGTATTATAACGATCTAAATACTCCCTCAAATGGTCTATAGGATTCAAATCCAATAAATGTATAGCTGTATTAAGCTATTTGGCAACATTATATGTTTTGCTCAGAATGGCGGTATCTTCGTTATCTTCGTGCAAGGGATTTAAATTTTAAAGACATAGGTTGTTGGCAATACCTAACATATTTGTGTTTTAACATATCCAAATACACATAACGATCCATTATTGTACTACTGAATTTCCAACGTCAAGGCCCTCATACATACCAATTCAGGTATGAACCTATACCGTATTTTACCGATCAAGGAGTATTAATGGGATCGAGTCCAGAATTGGCTTTTTCTACAAACATTTATACGTCCATCAGTGTCATTGACGTTAAACTTATCCATTAACTTGAATATTTCCATGACTGATTGGACTTTTAAACTTAGAGCTCTAGGCTTCTTAAAGCAGTTTTAAATGCTATTGGAGCTCTAGGGTTTATGATCGATATACTGCAAATTTTAAATTAAAAAAAAAAAAATATATATATTTCAGAAATCTATATTTAAATTGACACTAGTAGCGTAGCGTACAATACTTCATCATATTAACTGTAACTGAATTGCAGCGACAGATAAACAACAAATAAGCCGTAAAATAAATTTTACAAAAAAAAAATGTATTAATAATTTTAATGATTATTACATACTTACTTAAAAAATTATTGAAAATAACAACAAATAAAAAAATACTCAAATGGACATTTATGAATAAGCATCGTCGGCATGAAAACAAAAATAATAACAACAGCAACAATAACAATAACTCGGTAAACAATTCGTTTATTATTAACTTTATTTATGGACATTTTTACATCTCACTTAACATTTACGCTTGCAGTGAATTCAATGGAGATGAATGGATGAGTATCGTAGGATTCAGGGAGGTCTACGTACATATATAGACAATAATTTGGATAATAATGTAAACTAACTATAATTCGGATTGTAACATTTTTCAAAAGAAGGTTGTTAGTATGGAATGTGGAGCCTGATCAACATTTTATTCGAATGATTCAATTAAAACTAAGTGACGAATAAATATCATAGTTTTCTTGAAAGGCAAATGTAGAAGCTGTGATCATAGTCATCAAAGGGCTCTCACTTTCTTGTAACTTTAAAAAATAATATTTTTTTTAATTTCCAGATTTTTCGTTGTTCCAACATTTGTAGCATGTTCATTAGATCAAGGTTGAGTCAAAAGTTGTTTTAAGGTTTGTACCAGTTGCGAATGGTGTTGTTGTTTTTGCTGTTGTTTTGTTCATTTACAAATCAGTCTGCATTCGTAACAAAAGAAAATAACGCCTACAGTTTATGACACATTTATTGTAAAAAGCCAGTCAACAAATGTAAAGAAGGAGGAGAAGGAAAAAACCGACATTACAAATACATTTAAGAATAATGCCACAAAAACTGTCCAACAATTAGTTCAAGTCTTGATCACTGTTTAGGCGCCGTCATATTTTGTAATGTGGAGTTTTTTTTATTACATCCACTTTATAGGGTGGAAGGCAATTAAAATTGTTTATAACTTTTGTAACTCCGACTTTTAAGATATACATTTTCCAGGATTGTTGGTTTCTTAAAAATATTTATTCGAAGGACAGTATTCGAAACCATTGGTAAAGGCCCTAGTCCAAACTTTCCAATCTGAGTACCTGTTGAGTTATGAAATACATTTTTTTTGAAGAATAAGGCGTTGATTTAAAAAATTCTTTGGAGGCGTGGATTAAAATAAAGATCCATTATGGCGTTACTTTTTTAAATTTTTCGAAGATTTTTTTTTGAACATCCATCAATAGTTGGATTTAAAAAAATATTTTTTCCACTAAGGCGTGGTTTTTTAATATCTTTCTGAAGATCCAACAAAGCTGGGATTTTTTAAAAATATATTTTTTTCGAATATCTATCAAATCCTGACTTATTAAAAATAATTTCTTTATTAAGGCGTGGATTTTTAAAAACAAGTTTTTCGAATACTTTTCGAGGCGTGGAATTTTAAATATAAGTTTTTCGAGGATCTATCAAGGCGTGGTTAAATAGAAGTTTTTCAAAGATCTATCAATGCGTGGATTATTAAATAGAAGGTTTTCGAAGATCAATCAAGGCGTGGATTATGAAATAGAAGTTTTTCAAAGATCTATCAAGGCGTGGATTATTAAATAGAAGTTTTTCGAAGATATATCAAGGCGTGGATTATTAAATAGAAGTTTTTCGAAGATATATCAAGGCGTGGTTAAATATAAGTTTTTCAAAGATCTGTCAAGGCGTGGAATAATAAATAGAAATTTTTCGAAGATCTATCAAGGCGTGGTTAAATATAAGTTTTTCAAAGATCTATCAAGGCGTGGAATAATAAATAGAAATTTTTCGAAGATCTATCAAGGCGTGGTTAAATATAAGTTTTTCAAAGATCTATCAAGGCGTGGAATAATAAATAGAAATTTTTCGAAGATCTATCAAGGCGTGGATTATTAAATAGAAGTTTTTCGAAGATATATCAAGGCGTGGTTAAATAGAAGTTTTTCGAAGATATATCAAGGCGTGGTTAAATAGAAGTTTTTCGAAGATATATCAAGGCGTGGTTAAATAGAAGTTTTTCAAAGATCTATGAAGACGTGGATTACTAAATAGAAGTTTTTCGAAGATCTATCAAGGCGTGGATTTTTAAATATTTTTTCAAGGCGTGGATTTTTAAATATAAGTTTTTCGAAGATCTATCAAGGCGGGGATTTTTAAATATAAGTTTTTGAAAGATCTATCAAGGCGTGGATTTTTATATATAAGTTTTTGAAAGATCTATCAAGGCGTGGATTTTTATATATAAGTTTTTCGAAGATCTATCAAGGCGTGGATTTTTATATATAAGTTTTTCGAAGATCTATCAAGGCGTGGATTTTTATATATAAGTTTTTCGAAGATCTATCAAGGCGTAGATTTTTATATATAAGTTTTTCGAAAATCTATCAAGGCGTAGATTTTTATATATAAGTTTTTCGAAAATCTATCAAGGCGTAGATTTTTAAATATACTTTTTTCGAAGATCTATCAAGGCGTGGATTTTTAAGATTAAGATCTGGCAGCCGTTATTATTTCGAAGGATTGTCAAGACAAGGATTTTAACAAAAATAAATTTTTTAAGACGTGGATTTTGAAAAAAAAAATATTTTATTGAATGGTTATTAAGTAGTGAATTTAAACAAATATTTTTCTCGAAGGTTTATCAAGTCGTAGATTTCAACAAATTTTTTTCGGGGTGTTATTTTTAAAAATAATTAATTTTTCGATCATGACTGAAAGACTATATAGATGTGATTTTTCTTTTATATAACTTTGGAGGGCTGGGAGACCGGAATTCCTTAAAATAATTTGTTTTTTAACTTATTTTATGAAAGGCCACAAGGAAGTGATGTTTTCAAATTTTTTTGAATGGCTAACAAGACTCGTATTTTTAAATATATATAAATCTTGTAAAAGGATTTTAAACAAATATCTTCTATCTTTAGAAGATCCGCATGATCACATTGTAGTACCACTATTCAATTCGCATTCCCCGACTTAATGCAACTTTGTCTTTCACCTCTCATATACCTATACCTTTTTATTTTTTTGAATTTATTCATTTAAATAATTCTTGTAACAGAATAATTTTTATTGTTTTTGTTGTCGTTGTTGTGATATTCCAAACGAAACAACAGAAGGCGTTGTTCTGTGTTCTGCTATGTTGTTCTACGATGTTGTTCCATTTGTTCTTTGTTTTCAGTGATTGCTTTCTGTGTTTAGGAATGGTCGTCTACGCGAAAGGTTCTACGCATGCGCGCATGCATTGGAAGCCGTAATGTCAGAACTCAATGGCTATGTTCTGCGGCTTTCCTACCCAGTGGTAGTCACATGTCATTTTCATTTGAATTATGGCCTTTAGTGGGTCACCAAGGCAAACAATTTGCTGATGAATTGTTCGTTGTTTGTAGAGGAAAAAAAACGACAACAGCAACAAAACAAATAAACCCAACAACCAAATCACTTGGAAGTGAACAATAAAAGAAGAAAATGAAAAAAATGAACATAAAGAATCGCCCATGAAATAAAAGAAATTTACAGTTTTGTTGTTGGTCAAAAATATAAACGAATGGAGAGTTGTGGCCTAAACGCATTGCCCGGTGGATTGGTGTTGGCGGTGTTGGAGTTATATTTGCTAAGAATAAAAAATTCACTATGAAAATAAATCTTAGGAGCCAACAAAACACAAAATAAAAAAATATGTTAACAATTATGAAAAAAGGCCAACTACCGTTAACTAACAGCCTAGGGACTCACCCATAAATTTAAAAGTAAAAATCCAAAACATCAGCCAGAGGTATAAGTAAAATTAATTTAATTTTGCCATTTTGTGTAGCTAATATTTTAGAGTAAAAATTTAGTTATTCTAATATTCAATTGCAGTAGAAGTATTCGGACATTAAAACTCCTCCTTTTGCCAATATATTAAATTTGCGATTAGTTAAATGTCCAGAATTTCTACTACTCTTGTGAACAAATTTCTTCACAGCCAAACAACACACTCTTTTTCGTGGTTAAAGAATTATTGTTCAACACTTTGGTTAACTTGGCTTACATCGAATGTTTAAACATGGCTCATAAATCTCAATATTTTTCTGCTCAATTGTTTTCGCATACACATTGCGGTATACACATCCTTTGCACTAACATTATACCAAAGACAAACTTCTTATTGCATTACGGTTCTGATGTGTGGGGGAAAATCCTACGGAACTGGACTTTTAATATTTACACAAAAAATGAAACAACAACAAAAAATCTGTGAACAACCAAAACAAATGATATCAGTTCAGTAAATAAATCCAAAATTAAGTTGCCATCAAGCCAAGGATCAGTAGATTTCTTATAGGGCATAGCAGTTACTTAAATGTACTACTAAATAAAATTTCGACATATTCTTAGAGGTGATTGGGATTTCAACAGAATTTTTGGCTACGGTAGTCCTCTGTTTTAAAATTTGGCCATGGCCTTGCTAGTCCTTCGAAAAAAAAAAATATATATTTTAAAAAATTTACGCCTTGGTAGTCTTTCGAAAAAAGATATTAAAAAACCAGTGAGCGGAGCAGTATAGACGGACGGGGCCGACCATATGATACCCTACACAACTTCCACGAAAATCTAACTTTCTGTGGTTCTATATTTTGAGTTTGGCCAATATTTCGCGATATTTGCACTCCCTTGACCGACTAGATGTCAACAAATATTTCTAATAATCTGTAGACGAGGGCTGTACTTGTCCAGATTCTCCTTACCGTGAGTTATGTTGTGATGTTGGGTTTTAAATTGTGGCCTTATAGATCGGCTCGAAAAAGAAAACCCATAAAAATAAGCTTTCGGTCCACTTCATCGCAAAATTATTATCTGATCATCACCGAAAGTTATAAGCGTTGTCCTTGACCATACCTGGAACTTCATAGAAAATTTCAAAGCGATTAGCGCTATTTCCTGGCATCTA
Source organism: Musca vetustissima (assembly GCF_032173495.1). Lineage (NCBI taxonomy): Eukaryota > Metazoa > Arthropoda > Insecta > Diptera > Muscidae > Musca > Musca vetustissima. Next base: position 14,580 of record NW_026887089.1, on the reverse strand, counting down.
GTGTGGTAATGGGTTACTAAATAATATCTCAGTACGTAAACACCCGTAAATATTTAAGTGTAACTCCCACATCTGAGTACATACGACCATATAATTGGTGTCAGTTCAAAGGTCAACCACTCCTCTTGAATATACTACCAACTTCTCGGGTCTATGTCCTTCGGGAGTTAATATATACGCCATGGAATACAAATTTTGTAATTTTTCACACAAAAGTCAGGGTCCATTTGACCCGCTAAATATTGGCAAATCCTTATCAAAACAGGCATGCTTATTCTTTGGCCCGATCCCCTACTCCATGTAAAATTTCGCGATGTTCGGGTCATAATTGCGGCCTCTGGAGCGACCAGAAAAACGGACAAAAATTAAGTATTTAGTCCATTTCATCCCCTAAATATTTACCGATCTCTACCAAAAACAATAGGGGCCTTCATTGGCCAGAACCGGTCCTACATACAAAATTTCGTGAAGATTGGTCCATAACTGTGGCCTGTATCGTGTTTACAAATTATAATGGACAGACGGACGGACGGACGGACACACATGTCTAGATCGACTCAGATAGTCGAGATATGACGATCGGTATACTTAAAGGTGGGTCTACGACCAATATTTCGCGGCGTTACAAACTCTTGGGGCTGCACAAAGCTATAATACCCTGACAACATAGTTGTGTAGGGTATAAATATGCCTTGGCAGTCCTTCGAATAAAAATGTTTTAAAAAACCTACGAATAAAAATATTTTAAAAAATTTACGCCTTGGTAGGCTTTCAAAAAGAACAAAAATATTTAAAAACCAGTGAGCGGAGCAGTATAGTCAGACGGAGCCGACCATATGATACCCTTCACAACTTCCACGAAAATCTAACTTTCTCTGGTTCTATATTCTGAGCTTGGGCAATAATTCGCGATATTTGCACCCTCTTGACCGATTAGAGGTCAACAAATATTACTAATATTCAATACAGACCTTCTAATTACTTGTCCAGATTCCCTTCACCGTGGGTTGTGTTGTGATGTTCAATTCTGACCTATATCGATTCGAAAAAAAAAAAACACAAAAAATTAAGTTTTCGGTCCACTTCATCCCAATATTATTAACTGATCATCATCGAAAATGATTGGCGTTGTCCTTGACCACAACTGGAACCTCCTTCCTTCGGGAGTAAATATATACGCCATAGAATTCAAATTTTGTAATTTTTCACACAAAAGTCAGGATCCATTTGACCCGCTAAATATTGACCGATCTTTATCAAAACAGGCATGCTCATTCTTTGGCCCGATCCCCTACTCCACGTAATTGCGGCCTCTGGAGCGACCAGAAAAACCAACAAAAATTTAGTATTTGGTCCATTTCATCCCCTGAATATTAACCGAGCTTTACCAAAAACAATACAGTCTTGATTGGCCAGAACCCATCCTACATGCAAAATTTCGTGTAGATTGGTCCCTAACTGTGGCCTGTATCGTGTTTACAAATTATGATGGACAGACGGACGGACACACATGTCTAGATCGACTCAGTTAGTCGAGATATGATGATCGGTACACTTGAGGATGGGTCTAGGACCAATATTTCGCGGCGTTACAAACTTATGGGGCACAAAGCTTTAATACCCTGACAACATAGTTGTGTAGGGTATAAAAATATGCCTTCGAATACAAATATTTAAAAAAATCTACGCCTCTAAAATTTAAAAATATATTTTTTTAATCTTCGTTTTCCAAATATTTATACCTAACATAGGGTATCCTTAAGACATGCTTTTTTTCTCCTATACAATTCTAAATTCCTTGCTACAATTTGTGATGTTCTTGTTGTTCACATCCCTCACCTTGAAGCCGGTGATGGAGTTCGTAGTTTTTCGATGCGTTTTTTATTCGATTTGGTTTGATAAATAATTGCCAACATTGGCGAAAATCGTGTTTGAAGTACTTCAAGATTCACGCCATAACTACTGGGGTGAATAAAATTTCCTGTTCAAAGGAAATTCAGACTTCTCTCGACACGAAAACTCAACACAAAGAAAAAAACAAAACAAAAGTAAGAAAAATTGAGTTAAGAAAAAAGAGAAGATGGATTTTTGGTCAATTGAAAGATTTGCTTGTGATTTCATTTCGAGATGCTTGATATTTTGTATGCTGCTTGATCATCGCGCCGGATTGGTAAGTGAATTAAAATTGCACCGAACAAACAAACAAACGAATGCAGTGAATGAAACGACGCTATCAAATAAAATAAACTGCTGATGTTATTAAAACATGTGTTTTTTCGCCGAGAATTGTTTTGAACAAATACGCAAGCAAGCAGGCAAACAATCGGACAGGCAGTCATTCAGTCAGGTTGAATGCGAGCTGTGCTGTTTCCTTAATGGATAGCTACAACTGTGGCACAAACTGTTGCATCTCATCACAACACGCAACATGTTCCAGTTGTAAAGGAGTAAATATTGATTATGGTCCATTATGTGAATTTATGGCATCACAAATAAAATTTATTGAAATTTTATTGTTTTTTATTATTTTGTTGTTGAAGGCGAAGGTGTATCCAACCGCCGACTGCTGGAGATCCAAAAAAGTAGAGGAAAAATAAAAAAAAAAAAACATTGATGCTTGTTTGGGATTTTTATTTGCTAAGCTGGCCGTTTGCTTATCTCGACATAGTTGCACTTCATTTAGAGCTGTTTGTTCGATGAGATGAGATTGAGGGATAAGCATGTTGGTTTATGCGTGAAACATCCGCTGGATGATATGTGTGGGATAGATGGTTTTGTAAGATTTAAAGGTATGTTCATATAAAAATTACTCTCGAATAACTAAATAAGCGGAGGCATTCATCCAGTGTTTTAGGCGTCCGATCGATTCGAGGAGCGAATATCGATTCGGACCATTAGCTTGCGGAAGCCAAGGTACGCTCCCGTCTTAATGTAGCAGCAAAGGTGCGATCTAATGTAAAACCGAAGGGTTTTGGTGCAGTCACATCCTCCTGTAGAGATGAAGAAGGAAACCTGGTGACAGATACAGACAGCGTGCTGAGGATCGGAAGGAGCATTTTGAAAAACTTCTGGTATCAAATAGTAGCGGTGAAGCAGCGGATACCCCAGAACCAATAATATATGACTTTATAGAGTGTATACCACCTAGCCAAGATGAAGTCAGAATAGCAATCAATCGGCTGAAGAATAATAATGCAGCAGGTGCCGATGGGTTACAAGCCGAACTATTCAAAACTGGTGGTCAGATGCTGGTAAGGAGCATGCACCAGCTGATTAGTACTATTTGGCTAGAAGAATTCATGCCCAATGATTGGAACCTCAGCATCCTGTGTCCCGTGCGCCAAAAAGGAGCCAAGACGATATGTGTCAACTATAGAGGAATAAGTCGCCTTCTCATTGTATATAAAGTGCTATCCCGAGTACTGTGTGAACGACTGAAGCCAACGGTCAATGACATTATTGGACCATACCAATGCGGCTTCAGACCTGGCAAATCCACCATTGACCAGATTTGCACTCTGCGCCAAATCCTGGGAAAACCCAAGAAAGACACATGGACACATTCCACCTATTCGTCGACTATAAAGCAGCATTCGACAGGCCTATCCGTTCAGAGGTGTATAAAGCCATGTCTGCCTTTGGCTGATAACTTTAACTGGCACAAGATCAGCAGTTAAAGTCAGAAAGGACCTCTCGGAGCCCTTTAATACCTTTAATACTGAACGAGGATTCAGACAAGGTGACAGTTTGTCCTATGACCATCCACCAGGATATTAAAAGGTCACACGAACAGAAGTGACACTCTGTACACCAAACAACAAATGTTACTCGCTTACGCCGATGACATCGACATAATGGACCGAACACTGAGAGCGGTAACAGCCACCTTTGAACAAATTGAGAAGGAGTCTGCCAAAGTGGTTCTGGTAGTAAACTGCGAGAAGACCAAGCTGATGGTATCAACGGGAAAGACGTCCAGTACACTCGGACCAACTGTGGAACTTGAGAACTACAGCTTCGAGGGAGTCAAAGATTTTATATACCTTGGTACCGCCATAAACAAAACGAATGACATCGGGTTTGACATTCGGAGAAGGATAGTGATGGCCAACCGATGCTACTATGGTCTGAGCAAACAACATACAAGCAAGACCACCTCCCACCAGACCAAACTCACACTCTACAAGACGCTGATACTATCCGTACTGTTATATGGATCTGAAGCATGGGCACTTGCGCAAGCAGATGAGGCAGATCTTGGAGTGTTTGAGAGAAAAATTCTCCGAAAGATCTATGGGCCGATCTGCGTTGACGGTGAATATCGCCGTCGAATGATCGATGAGTTGTACCAGCTATTCTCGGACATCGACATTGTTAGACGTATTGAGCTGCAGCGACTACGTTGGCTAGGTCATGTTGTGAGAATGGATGAAGATGTCCCAGTCCAGAAGGCATATAAAAGCGAACCAGCTGATGGTTCACGCAGAAGGGGAAGGCCACGTATAAGAAGGTAAGATAAAGTGGAAGACAACATTGCCGAATATGGTCTTTCACATTGGAAAAACTGCGCAAAAGACCGACGCGCTGGAAATCTTTTTTAATCACGGCTTATGGAACGAAAGTTCTGTCACAAGCCAGCTAAGTAAGTAAGAAAGTAAGTAAATAAAACCGGATAACTGTTTTTCCTAGTGCCAAAGGTGTTTTATGGCGCCCTTAAATCAATAAAATTCTATAAAAAATAAAAAAAAAAAAATATTTTCCATTTAAAGAGTTTCTAATTCAAATAAATTCCCATACTCCGTTATTCCCTGAAACGTCTGTCCAATGACTCCAAAGATGCCTCCCCGTTTTTTTGTTATATTTGATCACATAATTTACGATAACTTGTTTTCGTTTACGACATCTCGTGTTGGCCATAAACACTTGAAATGCTGTTTTAAATTAAGACACCAAATGTCCTTTTAGTGAGCGGTAGATAGGGTACTACCATTTTCTCCATTCAAATTACACCATCTTATGGACGAAACGATTTAATTAACTTGACTGGAATATCACCCATTGCTGGCTTTCTTTGGAAGTGAGAATGGAAGCAAGAAAATCGTTGACAATATACTTCGTTGCTATTTCCCCTGCCATTCGGTAATTTGAGGGTTTTCAAATCAAATCGCATCACTTCACCAAAACAGATCACATAAAATGTAGATCATATCTCTGAGTGGTGGCTATAAAAATCAAATTATATAACATCAAAATCGTTTTTGTCTGTTTTTTTTTTTAATTTTAGTGAAGTTGTTACCGAAGCTTTTGCGAAGTGTTTAATCTAATAGAACTGGACTAGGTTTGAGAGGTATTAAGGGGCATAAGTGGGGTGGTGGGGCCTTAAGATGCCGAAGCCCTCAAAACCCAAATTTTGGAGGTGCATCAATATTTGGCGGAAAAGTGTTTCGAAAAGTGGTTTGAGCATAACGTAGTATCCCTGATATTTTGGATAATTTTTTTTTTGGGTCTGCGGACTCAGAGTCCATGTTTGAAGGTCCAGCAATTTTACTGGTCATACCTTCCCCTATATTTACCTTACATATTGACGTTTTGTGATTTTAAACTTTCTATTGACAAAAGGGTTTAGTTAAATTTTTTATTTAGAAATTTATACTGAAATTAAAAAAAAAATTAAAATTTATATATAGAACCCTATTTCCTTTCAAGGCCCCCAAAAAATGTGGCCTTAATATTACCATTGTCTTTTATCATTAATTTAACTGACATTGTGACAAAGAAAGCGCCACATGTTAGCTTGCCTTGATAAGCTGCTGTTCTCGATGCCTTGGGCAATGAAGATCATCAACTGGTGGTGATGGTGTCGATGTTGGTGGACTTTTCCATTTAGATCAACACATTTTGCCATTGCCCAGCAGGCGTTCAACACGCCCGCCACTTTATGGCCATGGCAAGTTATTGCAGCGGCCAAGAAGTTAATGGTCCACCAAATGGTTTCCTCATTCGCAGTGGTTTTCCAATGAAAATGATGCTGGACTGTGAGTGGTTGTGAATAAATGGATTTGGTGGTAGTCGTTTACGTTTTTTATTCTTCTTCTTTTACTTTAGTTTGAGTAATTCCATTAACTTGTACGATGTTTATTTAAAAATTCTTTGGTAATTGTGCGAAATGTTTGTTTGTTCGGTTCTACCCAAACTAAGCTGCTTAAAAGTGATCCACAGCAGCGGTAGCAGATCCAAGCCTGGTGTAATGTCATCAAAGCTGCTGAAGAAGAGAATTTTTTTGCGTGTGTGTGTGTGTTTTTGGGGTTTCCTTTGCATCGCTTTTTATTGAGAAAATGAGCTGATCTTTTATTGCAATTGCATCCCTATGACAGTGGCTGTTTTTGTGGCGGCGATGATGATGATTAAGATTTAAGTACCATTCCGCTGACATCTTTATAACATTTCGATATATGGCGATCAAATTTGTCTGTCCCCGTTGTTGCTGGATTTTATTTCGTCTTTCGTTTTTACAGCTGATCTTTAAAAGCTCACGTAATACCATGATTGCACTGGGAAAGGGGGGAGATTCCCCTTCAGCTTTTGTAAGCATCTGCTGTTGCTGCTGGTCATTTTGTTGGTTTGGCTTCTTGATCACAGGTTGGCTGGTTGGTTGATGAGGAGGACAGTGTTACTGATGTCTGAAAGGTAGTATGGAATGGCATGAGGGAAAAGGCGCAGAAGCAAGCCTTTCAGGTATTTATTATTATGTGCGTTTTATTTGGGTTTTTAGCAGGCGTTTTTAATGCCACACTATGAAGGCGTTAAATGCATGATTTGTGGTTGCACTTGGTAATGAGTTTTTAGTCTCATATCATCATCGTTGAATAACATGCCATAGCATGCAATGCCTTGGTGGACACAGCGACAGACGAGTGGACGACGTACATCCCCTTGGCATATCCGATGTCCAGCTATGTGTCTTGGCATCATCAGCATCGCCAGCTTCTTTCCTGGCCCGGGATCAAAATGTAAACAGTAAGCCATTTTTTGTTTTGTTTTTGTTATTTACTTTGTGGATAGCATGATGTGATGATACTTTAGCATCTCTCGTCTCTCCGCCATGTCCAAAGGACCACTGAACGATTGCCTTGCCAGTATCGGCATAACTGCCACTGGCATTTATGTCTGTAATTTTCAATTCCATTTCATTTCGATGCGTTCTTACTGACATTCCCCCCTCGGCTTGTGGATAATGCGGGAAATATAGGATTGCAACTTGTGTTGTTTTTACTGCTGCTCGATGTTGTTGTTGTCTGCAGTAAAAAGCAATTTTATTTGTTTTGCAAACGCTAATGAAGTTGTCCAATTTCATTTACATTCTTTGCCGGGAAGAGGTGTATCTTTCGTTGGGGCCAACAACGAGGAAACATATAAATTATTGTTGCACGCACATTTGTAATTGTTTCTTATTTGTTAAATTGCCAAAGGTCAGGATAAAGTGTGAATTAGGTTGCATTTAGTGTTGTAGTGGTTGTTGTTGTAATTATTAAAATTAACAAGAGTAGTTTTTTTTTGATTTATGTGATAAATAGGGTGGCATGCCATTTGTTAAATTTTAAGCAAGGCTTGTATTTTTTGATATACATTAAGTTCTAGCAACGAGAATTCACTAAAAATAATTCTTTGGTATTCTTGAAAATCCTGGAAATTAAAATAAATGTATTTTGGGGATTTTGCGAGTGGATTTGTTTCAAAAACCCAACATGAGAGGAAAAAGTGCTTCGGCTTGGTTTGGGATTGCGGATTCAAAGTCCGTATTTCTAGGTCCAGCAATATTACTACCCACATCTTTCCCTATCCATGTTATATATTATCCAAATCAATGTTTCGCGATTTTATAATTTCTATTGAAAAGGGTTTGATTAATTTCTTTATTCAGAAATATATCTTGCTATATAGAATCCTATTCTTTTTCAAGGTCCCCAAACAATATGACCCTAATATTACCATTGCCTTTATTCAGTATTCGTGAAGTCATTTTTCGACGTTAAAAATGATGTGAGGGTATTATAGCTTTGTTTGGTCCCAAGAGGAAAATATTGACCATATTTTATTAAACCGATCGTCATATGTCGACTTGTTGAGTCAATCTAGACATGTGTGTCCATCTGTTCATCTGTCCATTATAATTTGTAAATACGATATAGGCCACATTTATGGACCAATCGTGCAAAGAACACCCCTAATATTTTTGGTAATTCTCGGTTAATATTTTGGGGATGGAATGGTCCGAAAACCTTTTTATATCCTTCACCACACTGTGGTACAGGGTATTATGTCTTTGTGCATATGTTTGTAACAGGCAAAAATAATCGAGATAGAGACCCATGGTTCCTTTTGAGAATATGCATAGAATCATTTTGTGAGTCGATTTATGCATGTCCGTCTGTCCGTCCGTCCGTCCATGTATTTTTGTTAACAAAGTACAGGTCGCATTTATGATCCGATTTGGATGAAATTCGACACAGGTCACTTATTTGGCCCAAGGACTAACCCTATTGAAATTGAGAAAAATCGGTTCAGATTTAGATATAGCTCCCATATATCTTTTCGTCCGATTTTAGGTATATATCTTTTGATTTGCACGAAATTTGGCATAGCGTAATGAATTAGGTCTAGAATAATGTGTGTCAAGTTTCCCGAAAATCGGTTCAAATTTAGATATATCTCACATATATATTTTCGTCCGATTTAACGTAAATGGTGTACCAAAGTCCCTATATATCTTTTGATTTGCACGAAATTTGGCATAGCGTAATAAATTAGGTCTAGAATGATGTGTGTTATGTTTCCTGAAAATCGGTTCAGATTTAGATATAGCTCCCATATATATCTTCGTCCGGTTTAAGGTAATTGGTGTACCAAAGTCTCTATATATCTGTTGATTTGCCTGATTTGCACAAAATTTGGCATAGTGTGTTAAGTAATGAATTAGGTCATATATATAAGGTGTGTTAAGTTTCCTGTCTCTATAAATCGGTTCAGATTAATTAGATATGTGTTAGCTCCCATATATAGTTTCGTCCGATTTTTTGTGAATGATACACCAAACTCCCAATATTTGTCCGATTGAACAAAATTTTGCATATCCTATGCAATTAAGGAAAAAATTATGTGTGATAAGGTTTATTAAAATCGGTTCAGATTTTGATATAGGTCTTATATATATTTTCGTTCGATTTTATGTAAATGGTGCACCGAAGGTCCTATGTTTGTTCGATTTACACGAAATTTGGCAGAGGGTATTAAATTGAATATTGAGTGATAACGAAAAAAAAAATATATGTATATATATATATATATTTGCAACGGAACATCTCTTGCATGTGCCCAAAGTGGTGAAGGGTATCATACAGTCGGCCAGTCCGACTTTTGAACTTTCCTTACTGGTTTTTTGTCAGTTTTTGCTCTAGAGGCCACAATAACCATGGAATAAGCTTGACTGTTCCGATGATAACAATTATATTGTTGTATGTAATAGGATGTGGGAGTTTTACTGAAAAATAGTGAAATGACGTGTTCTGTTTTCGGTCAGTATTACCATTGCCACAGTAGAGCACGGAAATGTAGCGCTGATGGCTGGGATATTTGGTATGGTCGACGATGGCGCCTATGATTTTTCCTTCAGATGTTATTTTGGTGATAAAATTGACTGAAAACTTTATTTTTGTCACAAGTAGGAGGAAGGAAGCTGGGACCCATCGGGTCACTCCTTCAGGTACCTCCCCCAAAAAGGATCAACATTTTTCAATATTTATAAATCCAATATCATGAAAACGGACTATACGATTTGAACCAAACTTTGTACAACATAGATGAAGTTTGAAGATGGAACCCATTGGCCCGCTCCTTCTGTTACCTCCCTCACAAAGGGTCAACGTTTTCAACATTTATAAATCCAATATAAGGCGAATGGAATGTCTGATTTTAACCAAACTTTGCACAACATATTTTCTTTACGAAGCCTAGATCAAATTATCTTATAAATTTTATTTGAAACCCCGAATTGATCAACATTACAGTTGAAACATCTTTGATAAAACATATGCATTATATAAAACGAACAATTAAGACCTGTGTGTAACTCCGAAGACCTTCTCCGCAAACCATATGGTGAGGGTATATATTTGTCGGCATCACCGACTGACACTTCTTTAATTGTTAAAAATTTTTTTTTTTATTTTAGGTCTTATAAAGGATATATATTCTTATTTAGGGAAAGCCCTGACAAGTCGAAGTTCGAAGATGTGCTATATTGGTAACTCCGATTTCGAATTGGATGTTATCAGTGGGATAACGATTCAATAAACTGAATATTATTCCACATTAAGGTCATGTGACGTACCGTTAGATAGAAACATCATTGGATAATTTCACAATCTCTCAAAAAGGCTATTTTTCTCACGAGGTAGCAGTAATTTGACATTTCTAGATATGCGAGGCTGAAATAGCTTCGGTATAAAGACTTCCTCCCATTTGTGGTAGTATAATGATTTTTGACTTCAAGGTTCCGATATATTTTGATATTTTTAATATTTAATTATATTAATTTTTCGCCGCAGTGGCTGTAATTTTGTAATACGGGTTCTAGGGGAATCAAACATTTTAAACTCAAAATTATACCAATACAAATTTATACCTCAAAATACCAAATCCCGGTTAAACGAATATTAGCCATTTGCAGGCTATACAAAAACATAGACATGTAGCCCAATTTGCAATACGAAGCAACTTAGGTATAGAAGCAATATCTGAATATATTACACATATTTTTTTTTTAAATTTTGAATATATATTAAAAAAATGTGTGTAATCATGCTAACATCAAAAACACATATTCAATAACTTATTTTTGGCCATGAATTCACGTTTCAGTGTTCAAAACAAAGTCATCACTTTTTTTATTCCAAATTGCATTTGAATTGTTAAAAATGTACGGCAGCAGTTTAGTTTTTGTTATGAACTTTCTTTCAAATATCGTAAAGAAGAAATTCCCAGCATTTAATGGCTCAAAACTGTCACCAATGGCAGACAAATCATTTGGAACGACAAGTGAGAATTTCCAAGTGGTCAATAATCGAATATCGACAACAACAAAAATATACAAACATAAATAAGACCATCATAAAACGTAGAAAACGTACTCTAATCAACAGTTAAAATCGGGCATAATATTAGCCTCGCCCAAAACGAAAAAAACAACAACATTTTCATTTGGCCATAAAACGACGCGAGCAAGCAGCCTAGCCAGTCAGTCAGCCAGCTAAAGTGACCATTTCATTTGATTCTATTTAATCCAATTTTTTGTTTTTTTTTTCGTTTTTAAGCAATCCACTTGTTGTTCAGGTCCGTTTGATGATAATGACGTCGTATCACCCAACTTTCTCTTGAGAAGTTTTAAAGCTAAGCGATGGCTCAGAGGCCGTACGAGAAAGCACCATGCATGGTATGTCGCCAGGGCTAACAGCAACAACAACGCAAAAACTATTTCAAGCCACCAAATTTAAAACAACAACCTTAAACTAATTTCTTTTTAAGCATGGCTCAAAAGGCGGTGTCCACTGCGCGGTCAGTTATCGTCGTTGGTTTATTTCTAATGATGGGGGGATTGTGAAATGGCCATACAAACAAACAAAAAATGCGTTTTCAGAAAAAAATACAATACCAAGGGAAGAGATGGTTGGATGGGTTGGTTGACTGGCTGACTGGATAGACGGATGGATGAGCGCTAAAATGAATGGTATTTTATTTCGTGGTTTCGAGTGGTGTGGCAACCAAGCCACAAATTTAGGGAATGCTAACGTGTACGCCTTGTTGGTTAGGCTGGAGACAAAGCTTTAAACTAGCCTTAAAGCTAGGGGAATGGAGATGTCTTCGAGTAACCTTTGGTAGTAGTTGTTGTTTTGCTGTATTTTTTGTGGGGCTAAATAACCAAACTTTGGCTGGTTGGGTTCGTTGGTAAGAATGGCTATTAATGTCTGCTTTTATGGTCAATTTATTGCGTTTTTATTGATTTGACTTTGACTGTCGTTTATTGTCCAAAAAATACGTATGTTTGTGTGTATGGTATTTAGGGTTTTGGAGACTCGTCTTTCGATGCTTTGTTAACTCTTTTACACGGAGCTTTTTTTTAATTCAAAGTTTTATGTGTTTATTTCTGCAAAATCTTCTTCGCCCTTTTCTGCCATCGTTTGCTCTAAGAAACTTAGATATTCTTTATTTATTTTTTGTTCTCCATACAAAACAAAAAAAACTGATTAATTTTTATGACCGATATTAAAGATTTTGTCGTTGATTGTGAGCTATGATGATGAGCGTTTGCCTTAATTTTAGACATCATTATTAATAGATAAACCCTATCGTTAGAACTGCGCGTATATTAAGTTACGTTTGGCGTGTTTTGTGTTTTTTCGGTTTCTATTCCAAAACTCTGACAGACATAAAGGCACGTATTTTTTGCTTAGAAGAAACAAAATATCAAATCACCAATGCAAAAAATATCAAGATAAAATATTATTGTTTTTTGTTGTTCGTTCATTCGCGATTAAAAACTATTTATTAGTGGGCTATAAACAAATAAATAAAAGCGTTAACCTTAATGTCAGCGTTGATTTTTGCGCTGTGCATTTTGGTGTTTCCTTCGGTCTTTTGCACGGCATTGTTGGTCAGCATATTTTTTGTTGTTGAATTTTGAACAAACAATACGAACACGTGCCATGCCAAATTGGTCAATCGTTTTATTTTTCTGTTTTGATATTGGAATATCAAATAGGGTCTTGGGTTGATCAAATGAAATCATTCTTCCACACAGTGTGTATATTATAAACATTTAAAAAATATTTTTAATATTTTTTTTAAACATTTTAGGTAGTTCCTGTAACGTCAACCTATACAACATGACGAAAGTCATTTCATCTGAAAAAATGACTTGCAATTGATGCATCAGCAAGAAATTCATCACGCAATAACTAAAAAACTGGATCTTCTGGGTTCATAATACGATATAACTTTTAATGCTGATATCTATCTTTGTGTAAGATAATGGGTCCCTTGATGCAGCACGTGGCCGTAAAAATGTTTAGTTTTACGTAAATCCTGCACAATTTGAAAATCGTTCAAAAAATGTTGGTGTCCACTAATGCAATGAAGTTTTGAGAAAATACTATCGCTGTGCTTCATTGCCACACATGACGAATTAAGGATATATGATTATGATGCCGAACTTTTTATACCTTCCACCACGAGGTTCACATTGAAAATATCTATCATGTTAAAATAGGGCCTTGCATAAACCGAAAAAGACTCGAGAAAATGTATGTATTTTACAGTCACCGATATATGTTGCTATACTAAAACGGAGATCAATATTGATAATTTTTGATAGGGAGATTTGACACCCAATGACCATACAAAATAATAAAAATAATTTATACGGAGATGTGCTATACGATGAGAACGCAAAATACCAAATAACATCCGTTATATGGGGGCTATAAAAATATGTGGACCGATCTCATTTGCAATACCAAAAATCCAAGGAGTACTGGAAATGTCTGAGCAAATTTTCAGAGCTCTATCTTAAATATCGATATTTCGTTATTTCAAAATATGGACAGGCAGACGGAAATGCATAAATCGACGTAGAATTGTATTCTGATCAGGTATATATATAGGTCTCCGGTAAATATTTCGAGGTGTTCCGCGTTATATTGGAGGATATACAAATTCGATCGAAGTGCTTCAAATTACTTCGTCACATGTGGCGTATGAACATGAAGTTCGAAGCAATGTTCGTATGCTTCTTCGTGAAACCATGTCATATGGCGAACGTCAATGGTCAATGGTACACAAAAATTTGATTCTCTGAAGTTTTCGGAAAGATTTGAAAAACGAATAAATGCGAGATCTCACACATGGGTCATCCGCCATACAACACTCAATGGCTTCGTGATGTTCCCCACATCAAGAAAAATTTCGTGCTTAAAGATTGTCGTCACAAGAATATGCTATGGAAACGTTGTGGATGTACCTCAATTGTCGAGTTTATACATCAGAGAGTTTTCAATACAGATTAACATTTTGCGATTTTCGAAATTATAACCAGTCGATCGGTCCCAGCCGGTTTGCAGAGGACATAGCCGACATAAATTGGTCCCGCACATTTTAGATATTTTTGGAGATCTAAGAAATATTTTAACCTTGTAGCAGTTAAAGTGGGAAAGGACCTCTCGGAGCCCTTCAATACCGTACGAGGATTCAGACAAGGTGATAGTTTGTCGCATACGAGATGCAAATATGAAAACAATGACACTCTGTCCACCAAACAGCACATGTTACTCGCCTACGCCAACGACATCGTCATAATAGGTCGAACATCCACCTTTGAGCGAATTGAAAATGAGTCTGCAAAAGTGGGACTGGCAGAAACTGGCGATAAGACCAAGCTGATGGACATGAGAAGTACTTCGAGGTAGCTGAAGATTTTATATACCTTGGTACTGTCAGAAATAACATATGACATCACTTTTAAATTTGGAG